>NW_009647428.1:305197-353986 GCF_000708025.1 Charadrius vociferus | reverse complement strand
GGAGGTGCGGAGCACGCTGAGACGATCAAAACGGGAGATTTCGGCTGAAAGAGGTGTTGCAGTAAGTAGTACTGCTGGTTTCGCTCTGCATCGGCCGTTTCACAAAAGCCACGTGGAAAATTGCTTTGCCACTGGAGTTTACAGCCAGCTCCGGGGATGTCTGCCCCAAAACTCGCTGTCGCGTGGGCTTAGCTGGCGGCGGCGAGGCAGATACAGTGGGAGAGATAGTGCCATACTAACTCAAGGATCTAGCAGAAAGGCTCTGCAGTTTGGTCTAGTGTCCTGCTGATATCTGTTATCCAGAAATACCTGCCTCGCTGAGGGCCAGCTGCTTCTACTAGGTCTGTTTGAATGAAAGGTTCGTGACCTTGAATTTTGTGTGCCTCTCTTTAGGTGACTTGTTTAGTGCACCTCATTTAGGTGACTTGTTTAGTGGTTTCTGGCCTGATCTTGCACCAAACGCTGTGAGCTAATTTTCTTTTTCATGGGAGGAAGCTATGTGTACCCTCCCTTCCACCCTTTCCCCATGCCCAAACAGGAAAACAAGCAAACTAAAAAAACCCCAACAACTCTCTGTTGTGGGATTCACAGTCAATGATTTTGGCTTTTCAACCACCATGGGAAAATATTGTGAGAGAAATTTCACCTGAGCTTGAGGGAGCTGAAAAGTCAGAGTTGTTTTAACATGCAAGCAGCAGGTGCAGCACTCAGTGGAGAGCTTCATCACCAAGGGTGGTGGCCTCACTGGGCAAAGGCAGGATCTCTGCGGGGCCGGTGGAGCACAGAGATCAGAACTCTGTGCAGTACAGCGGATAAGGTCAGGGCGGCAGCATGTGTTTGTCTTGTATGTGTTACAGATTTGTGTTGCTGGCGAAAGTGTTTGGATTTGCTTCATTTTTATGTGCTCATGATGGCTATCTAACCACTGAAAATGCCAGCTTCTGCCTCGGTAGCCTGTTCTGGATGTGCGTGCTGTTCTCCACCTCTTGAGCATTGTGCGTTTTTGCTAACTCTCTGCAACAGCTTGTCTGTGGCTCCCTTGTTGCAGGCGGATTTACTGCAGTAGTGGAAAACTATCTGATATTTCTCCTTCCTGGCAGATTTGGGTGAGACATAACCCACCAGTGAGATGAGGGAGATAAGGCTTAATGGTCTAAAGGGGTTATAAGACAAGAAATGTTAGGAAGCCCATTAGTCATAGGGGTCTTGTCCTGGAGGACCAGTCATGCTGGCCCAGAAGAATCTGCAGAATTGGAGATGGAAATGATAGTCATGTTAGGTGGGAAGCCCTCAGTGAACCATTTCCTCCCTATTATCTCTTTCTGTGATGCTGTTCCCACTCCCATGTGAGGTTCTCTGTAGCAAGGCAGAGAGAGAACTGTTCAGAGCACTATCATACAACCTGATAAAAATCCAAGCTGGAAAAGACAAAAAAAGCCTTGGAAGTCTGCAAGGCAGCATTTCATTCTCCCTGCATAAATTCCAGCTGGTATCAGCTAGAGAGGCACCTAACCCTTACTCCATCCCTCCATTTGTGAAGCAGCCTGTGCAGCTCTGGCAAGACCGATGAGTAAGCTCTGGGACCAAATTGGGTGGGAAGGCCAAAAGCAAAGGTGCACTGGAATGATTGCAAGGACGCAGCACAACTCAAAGGAAGAGGCTGGCCCTCTGTCCAGCCCTATGATACTAATTGAGGTAACATGCTGATGTGGAGACAGGTTTTTCTCAGACAACACTAGAGGGGTAGAAGTGCTCTGGATGGACAGGGTGCTTGAAAGAAGCCAGTGAAGCCTTCCAGGATATGGCAGGTGAAGTTCTTTTCCACCAAAGCTTCTCGGTCATGTCCTGTACCAACTGCAGCTGCTATGGGAGTGTCTTGGCAGCAGAAATGGCAGCATTTGGGTGCAGCTGTGCTTGCAGCCAAGTGTGGAGCTTGCTGTGATGGAGACTCCTTTGCTTCTCTAATTTAGCCATTGGTAGCAGGCATGTGGCACACATTTCCAAGTGTAGTGCTATCTAATTTATCCTGGGTTTCATTCCTCTAAGTTTTAGTAAATTACCCTCTAAATTCATGCCAAGCAAGCTGCTAGCAAATAAAGCAGTGTGTTTAATGCTATTTAGTTATCTGGGCTCTAATGCTTGCAAAGAGCCTGGGATTTTTAAGGCCAAACAGAAGCTCTTAGGCTTTTGTGAAATAGCTCTGTATGCAGCATAAAATTCCCGAATCAGTATTTTTCAAGTGCACATATTTTCCCTTTCTTTATTCTTCCTTTCTTGGCGTTTGCCAAAAGGCTATGCAGAAGTTGTTTCCCAGCATATAGTCTTCATGCTCAGTGAAATCTGAGGCACATGTAAAGATCATCTTTGCTAACAGGTATGGAGGAACCTGTTGCATTGCCTGCCCTGAATGTGCATGTGCTGAGGTGAGTTTTCTTCTGTGCAAACAATCCCAGGAAGACATTGGAAATACTCCAGAGTGCCAGACTTTACAGGCAGGTTTATTGGTTCAAGGTCTGCACCAGGACATGGAGATCAGTGCCTGTATGTGCAGTTCTTCACAGAAGCTTTTTGGTTTTGTCTTTTTTTTTTTTTCCCTGTTGTGCAAATTGCAAGTGGCATGAAAGTGTTGCTAATGGGATGAGCTGCTTGATTTCACGGTATTGTACATACGAGGTCTGGGGAAGAGGATCCAACTACACAATCAGAGGCAGTTCTTTTCATCACCGTGAAAAGAAGTTACTATTGGAAAGATAACTCAGGAAATAGAAGGAAATATTCCTTCTATGCTGGCAGTTCTTGTCTGGAGAGATACAGCCGAAGGGATGAAAGTCTTCACGCGCTTCCACACAAGTCTATTTTTAGAAGTAAAAGCTATTCAGGAGGGGAAGTATTGATTTTTCTCCTTTCCACCTTGAACATTCTATTTATCATTTTCTTCAGTTTATGTGTAATGGACCGTAGACAAAGCTATTCTTACTTCTCGCCTTCTGCTCTAAATGTATGAGCCAGGCAAGGATGCAGGGCCTTTGCTAAAACCATTATTTGGTGCCCAAAATCATTGCATGCTATGTCCAGAACCTCATCTTTTAAAATTAATTTAGATGTGAAGCCTCTTATGTCTGCAGGAAACCAGAGCACAATGAGGGTGGAATGGTAGAGGCCAGACTTGCAAATGACTTCAGAAAGCAAGCTAACAGCTGGCACAGCCCTGCAGATGGGCTGGGGAGAGCTGCAGGGAACCACTAACTTGTACTTGTGGTCACTAATGACTTCTGGCCACCAGTAATATGTCTGGTCAAGCTAAAAGAGACAAAGGACCATATTCACGAGTATCTGGCAGCACCAGTCACGCTGCTGCTGTGATGTTTGCATCTGTTCTCAGGCGAACTACAAGATGTCCTCCTGGCTCCCTAAGTCTGGCCAGGTATTGGCTTTTGCTTAAAGATGCCACAGTACGGATTCTTCTGGTCTTCTTGGAAGATGGCTGTGTTGTGTGAGTGCTGTGGAGGTTGTAGCTCATTTGGAGCTTCAGTTTCATCCTTCAGCTGGCCAGTGGCTACTGGGCTCTTCCTCTGTTGTCCTCTGCAACAAAGCCCTGCTCCAGGGATGGGCATGGAGCCACCTTGCCAGCAATGCTGGCACCAGGTCCCAGCAGTGCTGAGTCTGCGACCCTACCAGTCAGCCGTGTGTCCACAGGTTGCATGGGATCTCATGCCATTCCTCGCCACCACGGGCACCTTGACTCCAGGCCATGCAAGTCCATCTGCTGCATGGCAGGTTCCCTGCTGAATAGCACCTGAAGGCTGTGGCTGTGGCTCTGAGAAGCTTTGTCCCAAGGGACGTGCACCTGTGAAGACACTGGGGTCTTTCAGAGCCAGAGTGTGTCTGTGTAAAACCTGACCAGTCCTGTGGGAAAGCGGAAGGTTGGAGGGCTTGGGTAGTCATAATGTGCAAGTAGAGGCAGCACAGGTGGTTTGTCTGGAGGTGTCCCTGATGCTCCTGGGAAGCACTGATCTGTGTGCAGCAATTGCATCTGGCAGGGTTCACCAGCACCACGACCTGAAGCAGAATCTCTCCTGTCTTTCCTGGGTTGCCAAATGCTCAAAATTCTCCTGCTGACTGTTTTTGACTTACGGGAAGCCGAAAGTTTCTTTTTTTTTTTTCTTTTTTTTCCCCTTCCTGGCAGCAGCTGTTTGTAAGTGAAAACTTGGGCTTCAATAACATTAAAAAGCAATGGTGCTTTTTAATTTATTTTTTTTTTCTGGGGGAGGTGGTAGTGATAGTAATTCTTTTCCTGATATGACAAAGAAGTGCTGAACATCAAAGGTTTTTCCACTTTGGATGAGAAGGAAATAATGCTATGACTTGGCAGCACTTTGTGAGAACTACAGTTTGGGCATATGATGTTTCTGACATGGATTGCACCTCCTGAAACACTTCATGGCTTTCTTACCACATGATGTGCTACTTTCCTCTTCTAAGACTGGGGGATATAGCATATTGTGGGAGGAGTCCAGTCAAGGACTCTGACTTCTTTAGTAGCTACAGGAGGCATCAGAAATGACACTCCCTCAGGCTGTTGTGCTCTGTCCAGTTCACACAGTGTGTCCATTTTCCCAGGGTCAGAAGTTGGCCTGGCTCTGAGCATGGGCTGATGAGTGGGCATGGTGGTGGCTGTCACTTTATTGCTTGAGCTGTGATGAGCCACACAAGTGCAACGTACTTTCATTCTGTAGAAACAAAGGCCTAAAACCCAAGATGCATTGATGGCTTGATGAAAAACTAATTAAGTCCTATTGGTGCTTTTGCCTAAGGTAGATGGTGGCAACAGCTGACAAGCCAGAACTTGCTTGCCTGCTCACTGAAAGCATGGCAATCCAAACTGGTGACTGCTTGCTTGAACAGCTGGAGAAAGCTTGTGCACAGTGGTGCTGTAATTGGATGATGCTGGACTTGCTTGGTCTTGCTGGGCAGACAAAGTCATGTGTTTCTGGCACAGCACAGGTTCTCTTTCTTGCTGCCAAGGCAGTAGATGAACCAGAGAATGTACAGTGGACTATGTAGGATTGTGCTGGTGTGCTGCCTCCTGACCAGCCTGGAGGGATGTGGCCCATCCTTCTGCACAGTGTTAGGTCACGAGCTTGCTGACCCACTGGCTGGTGCTGTAGGGCTCCTTCACTTTTTAACCAAGTCAAGCTGTTAATTTTCTGGGTCCCAGCTCGGCCTCCCTAACATGGAGAGGCTGGGCAGAAGAGCTCAGGACTGTCACGTAGTTGGAGGGACATCAACTCAGCTGTGAAGTCCTTGTTAAGAGAGCAGGCTATCCTGCAGTACCAAAGCAATTATAACCAGGGGCCCAGAGGTGATTGAATAAGCAGCTGACATAAGAGTGTGGAGGATAAACTCAGCTGAACAGACCTCAATCCTATTAGTGACATCTGGCAATATTGAGTGGTGTCATGGGGGTGTTTTCGTTGTGAGGAGAAGCAGTGCTGCTGTAATGGGTGAGGAGACTGACATCATGACACACAAGGAGGTTTGTGGCTATGGGAAGGATCCTCATCTGGACCCTCCTCCTTGGGCAACAGGATGAGCCCCAGATGGGCCCATGACTCTCATATGGCAGAAGCTTGTCTGTGGACAATTTGGCCTGGCCTTTGATCTGGGCAAGCCCCATGTGAATGCTACTTGACTCTGCAAAAGCCAGGAAAACATCACAGATTCGCCCAGGGAAAATGTCTCCTGCTTATATTGTGTTATCTTGTGAGACAGGATGACCATACTATTTTTTTTTCTTTTTCTTTTTTCTTTTTCTTTTTTTTTTCTTTTTTCCTTTTTGCGAGGGTTATGTTATTTAATTGTGTGCTTGTGGAAACTGAACCAGCAGCAGCTCAATCACAGCCAAATAATGACAGCAGCATGGCTCACCCCAGCCCATGTGCTCATGTTTCTTTTTTTCTTTAACTGCACCTGCCTTTCTACAGGGTTGGAGATGGGAGCCATGACAGGGTCCTGTAATAATCCTCAGTTTCTGTAAAAAACACTTGGTCGTTGGAAGAGAAAGGAGGCTCACCCTGTCAGCATGTGCTGTGTTTGCACGAAGATGAGCCTGGGGAGCGTCCTAGGGGATGTGGACTCTGAGGGGTAATGGGTGAGTGCTGGCTGCTGGGCTGCACTTGTGAATGTGTGCTCTGCCTCCCTCACCAATCGCCATCCAACTGCCCCCTGCTTCCAGGTAGAACTCAAATCATGAGTCTGGGCACCTCAATAGCATTCCAGGGTTGGTGTCTTGGGTAAAATGTCTCCTAAGAAGAGGAGACCCCTTGTGGGCCAGTTGCTGCACAGGCAGAAACATTCTTGGAAGGGTTTCTAATATCTTCCCAGCTGGGGTTTGCTCTCATTCTGGTGCAAGTGCAGGTTGCCATGGAAGCTTCAATCCTAGTCCTCTGGCCCAGCTGTCTCCCCTAACCATATCTCAGGGAACATCTTTAGAAGGTACTGTGTGGAATATCTGTAGACTACTGCTCTGTCCCAGTGTCTTGTCAGGGTTGGCTGACCTTCAAAAGCTTTGCTGCAGAGATGCTCAGTCCTGCCAAAAGTGTCTTCTGATGCAGCCCAGGCTCACAATGAACTATGTTCACCAAGAACAAGCTTAGTTTTCTGCTGCCTGCATAGGAAGCAAAGAATCTGCTTACCTTCTGGTGGTACCTGGACAAGAGCAATAGCTGCAGGAGCAGACATCACCAGTTGTACCAATATCTCCCTACCCTGTAGCTGACCCATTACATGACGCAGATCCCCTGGCTGGTCAGCAGAGGTGTGCATTCAGCTGTGTGAGAACACGCCTGTTCTCCTGAACCTGCATCTGCCTGACCCAAGCAGCTCGACACCTGTTTCTGCTGTCGAGGGTGAAGACTCCTTCCTTGGCTGAGGGACAACAGACTGGGTCTCTTGTCCCACAGGACCCCAGGTTTTCTCTGGAGTCAGGGATGTTCATTGGTTGGGGAGGACTTCAACAAGAACCTGGGCTAAACCTTTCGTTTGCTGTCCCTGCGATCTCTGGAAGCAAGTGGAAAAAAATGTGGCTTTCTGACAGCAGAGAGGCTGAGCATGAGCTGAAGGGCTTCTCTGTGCTATTCTCCAAACCAAGGAGATCAGCCGTGTGGCGGACACTCTGCTGCTGCAGTCTCATCTTTTCAGAGCTTGTGAGAGCAGCACATAGCAGGTAACTGGTCTCCAGGGAAGAGGATGCCTGACAAGTTGGTGTAGCCCAGATAGGGAGCAGACTTGCTTTGTCTCTGAACTGCACAGTGGGAGGACATGTCACCAGCTACACAGGAGGTAAAATTATAGAATCACAGAATGTTTTGGGTAGGAAGGGATATTTAAAGGTCATCTAGTCCAACTACCCTGCAATGAGCAGGGACATCTTCAACTAGATCAGGCTGCTCAGAGCCCCATCCAACCTGACCTTGAATGTTTCCAGAGATGGGGTATTGACCACCTCTGGGACACCTGGATCAGTGTCTCACCACCCCCATTATAAAAAAATTCTTCCTTATATCTAGTCTAAATCTACCTCATTTTAGTTTAAAACCATTACCTGTTCTCCTATCACAACAGGCCCTGCTAAAAAGTCTGTCCCCATTTTTCTTATAAGCCCCCTTTAGGTACTGAAAGGCCACAATAAAGTCTCCCTGGAGCCTTCTCTACTCCAGGCTGAACAACCTCAACAGTCTCAGCCTTTCCTCACAGGAGAGGTGCTCCATCCCTCTCATCATTTTTGTGGCCTTCTCTGGACCTGCTCCAACAGGTCCATGTCTGTCTTGTACTGGGGACTCCAGAGCTGGATGGGGTAATGCAGGTGGGGTCTCACTGGAGCGGGGTAGAGGGTAGAATCAATTCCCTTGACCTGCTGGCCATGCTTCTTTTGATGCAGCCCAAGATCCAGTTGGCTTTCTGGGCTGCGAGTGGACATTGTCACCTCATGTCCAGCTTTGCATCCACCAACACCCCCAAGTCCTTCTCCACAAGGCTGGTCTCAGTCTGTTTTCCACCCAGCCTGTATTGATACCAGGGATTGCCCCAGGTGCATGACCCTGCACTTGGCGTTGTTGAACCTCATGAGGTTCACATGGGCCCAATTATTCAGCTTGTACAGGTCCTTCTGGATGGCATCCCCTCCCTCAGGTGTGTCAACTGCAGCGCTCAGCTTGGTGTCGTCTGCAAACTTGCTGAGGTTGCACTCGATCTCATAGTCTGTGCCACTGATGAAGATACTGAACAGTACTGGTTCCAATATGGACCCCTGAGGGACACCACTCATCATGGATCTCCGTCTCAACATGAAGCTGTTGACCACTACTCTCTGGATGTGACCACTGAACCAATTTCTCATCCACTGAACAGTCCGCCCATCAAGTCTCTCTCTCTCTCCAATTTATAGAGAAGGATGTTGTGGGGGACTGTGTCAAAGGCCTTACGGAAGTCCAGATAGATGACATCCATAGCTCTTCCCTTGTCCACTGATGTAGCTACTTCATCATAGAAAGCCACTAGGTTGATTCGGTGAGAACTGCCCTTGGTGAAGCCATGCTGGCTATCTTGAATCACCTCCCTGTTCTTGATGTGCCTTAACATAGCTTCTAGGAGGATCTGTTCCATGATCTTCCCAGGCACAGAGGTGAGGCTGACAGTTTGGTAGTTCCCAGGATGCTTCTTTCTACCTTTTTTAAAAATGGGTGCAACGTGTCCCTTTTTCCAGTCACTGGAGACTTCATCTGTCTGCCATGACTTTTCATAGAATCATAGAATTGCTGAGGTTGGAAGTGACCTTTAAGATCATCAAGTCCAACCATCAACCTACCCTAACAAAACCACCTCTAAACCATGTCCCTAAGTACCACATCTACCCTTTTTTTAAACACCTCCAGGGATGGTGAATCCACCACCTCCCTGGGCAGCCTGTTCCAATGTCTAATAACCCTTTCAGTGAAAAAATGTTTCCTAATATCCAATCTAAACCTCCCCTGACATAACTTGAATCAATTTCCTCTCGTCCTATCACTTTTCACCAGGGAAAAGAGGTCAGCCCCCACATCTCTACAATCTCCGTTCAGGTAGCTGTAGAGGGTGATAAGGTCTCCCCTCAGCCTCCTCTTCTCCAAGCTGAACAACCCCAGTTCTCTCAGTTGTTCCTCACAAGGCTTGTCCTCCAGACCCCTCACCAGCTTTGTAGCCTGTCTGCCCAGTCCAGCCCAGAATGAGCTACACTTTATAACCAAACCTGCTATGAGTTATTTGTTGTCCATCTATGGATAAATAAATTAAGAGTTGAACATATACATGCCCCCAGACACTCGGGGTTAAAGGTCTGAGGAGTAATCTGCAATAAATACAGCCAATATATCAACACACATACATACACATGGAGAGTGTTTTGGCAACTACATCAATGAATTCCCTCAGGACTGTGGGATGTGTCTTGTCAGGTCCCATAGATTTCTGTATGTTCACATACCTCAGGTGGTCATGAACCTGATCTTCTCTTACAGTGCCCCCCCGCCCCGAGTCTCTGCCTTGCTGGCCATCTACTCAAGAGGGGTGGGGAGAGCAATTGCCAGTGAAGGCTGAGGCAAAAAAGTTGTTGAGTAGCTCAACCTTCTCTTTGTCCATTGTTACCAGTTTGCCAGTCATGTTCATCAGGAGGAATATGTTTTCTTTGACCCTCCCTTTCTGGCTGACATACCTGTAGGAGCCCTTACCACGACACACTGCCTATGCATCTCTTTCTTGCCCTTTAGTTTGACCAGCAGGTGTAGATGCATCATCATCCACATTATCAATTGACTGACCTTCCAAATCTAGAGTCTCATACCTGTTGTACAGAGGTACCTGGGAAGGTGAGGTAGGCAAGGAGGGGGTTCGCCTGCTGCCCGGAGTGTGGACTGCCCTCCATTCATTCCTTTCCTTTAAGTTACTGCCTTCTGCCTACTTGTGGGAGGATACAGGATCGCTTTGATCTTGTGTTTTTTTCTGGTGGATGTTTCTGTCTCAGGGAGCGCAGAGCATGGTTCCACCAGCACCTTCAGCCTTTTTGGCAAGAATAGCTACAGTTTGGATACTGGCAGGACTGTGGACTTAATTATATTCCTCTACTCTGCCACGAAGAGGCAAAAGGAAAGGAAGACATGACAAAATGCACCACACTGTTGTGTATTTTTCACAGCATGTTCTGGAAGGTGGCTTTCACAGCTAGCTGTAGTGCGCAGCATCCACATAGCACTGCATGCATGGCACAGACACCTCAGCTTTTTCTCCACAAAAACTGCTGAAGTTCACCACAACTGTGATTACTTCGAAGCCCAGGAGCTCTCATCTGAAACTAGCCATCTGTCAAAGGATAAGAGGAAAGATAAGACACTGAGGCTGCATTAGCAGCAATTAATGCTGTTAGTACCAGCAGTCTTGCTGCTTCTGGGAGACTTATCAGCCCCATAAAGGAGCACTTTGAAGAGGACAAGAGGCCATTTTTGGAGCTGGGAGCCCCTCCTGAGGAACAGCAGACTGGTTTTTAAAGATCTAACCCAGTGCGTGGTTTTTGACTATGCATGAAAAGAGAGATTTGGTTTTGATGAAAAGCAGAGGGGACCAGCACAAAGCACTGTATTTACACTTTGGGACGTGGCACTCACTGCCATTGAATCTTACTGCCTGTATTTTCAACACCACAGATTTTGACTGAGACCCCTAAGGCTTTTTCAGTTAAGGGAAACAGATGTTTAGAACTTGTAGGCACATCTGCAAAAGGAATGGTCTCCACCAGAGTTGCTGTGTTGGGGTCCCTGGCGTGTTAGGGTGGCCAGAAGCAGGGTTTGTGTCTTCCATGATCAGACAACCTTGCTGCAGATGGTGAGGCTTCCTGCAAGAGCTGTGTAGGATTAGCTGAAGCTTAGAGGCCTTAAGCATTACTGCAGAGTGGCTGGGGGCCTGACTTGAAGATGGGAGGTGGAAGAAGCTTTAAAGGCCCATTACTTCCTTAGAAAATTCACATGTGAGGCAGGAGTACTGCATTAATCTTTGCGCAGCTGCATGTGCTCCTGATAAGTGTTCCTTAAATGCCACAGAGAGCAAGTTACAATTGTTGGGTACCTGCTGCCAAGTCTGGATTCATCTTCTGCTGGCAACATCAGCATGACTGGCAGCAACAGTGGTAAGGCAAATGCCAATCATCTGCTTTTCTGGTAGAAAAGTGTATTTTGAAAAGGAGAAAATGTAGTTGTTCTGAATCTGCTATAAATACATGTATTCTCACAATAATATTTGTGTCGTGGCTGCTGATTCCCAGTAATTAAAACAAATCAGGCCCCAAACCTCAGGAAATTAAAAAAAAAACAAACCAAAACAAACTAAAAACCAAATGAAAACCTTGAATTCCTCTCTATTTGTCTGGTGAGGATGCACCTGGGATCATGTAACAAGGATGTTTTTGTTGCCACTGTAAAGGTCAGATACTTCACTCTCGTTGTAAGAATCAAACGAAATCTGAAACTTCCAGCCATCAGTATAACTCTATAGCAGGGGCTCTGGGAACATCAGTATGAGGGTGGCTGGGCTGTAATGAGTGGTTAGTGCTGACATGAAGATGGAGTGTTGCAAAAATATCTTGTACGTGCACCCTCTGTGCTGCCTGCATCTGGCTGTCCTGCACTGCCTTGCTGCGTCCAGTGAGTCCACTTGTCCACAGGAGGCTTTGGGAGCTTTGCAGGGACACGCAGGTGCAAGGAAGCCCTTAAAAACAGAAGAAAGGATTGTTTCTCAGCTGGCTTGACTACCTCTGACAATGTCTGTGGGAGAAGGAAGAAGATGGATCATCTTTCTCACTGTGTCCCAGCTCTCAGAGCTCAGCACAGGCAGCTAGAACCAGACCTGACTACGATGTCCTCCCGTCTGCTTCCCTCCAGGCTGTCCGTTCCTGTGGTTCCTCTCAGGTGGCCTGCCTGATGTCTCTGGCAGAACCAAAAAGCTGTATAAGAAAAGTCACCATGCTTAATATCCTGAAGACAGCCAGAGGTCATTTAGCCTAGGTTATCCTTGTTCTCTCAGCTGGTTACTCTAAGGAAGTCTGGATTTCGGCCTGATGTGTTCTCAGCAATGTGTGCTCTTGCAAGGTGCCGATGGAGAAAGAATTGCAGCAGAAGAGCAAGGATTGTGTTCCCACAAACTGTTATACTCTTCTTAGCCTTGCAGGGCTGCCTGCCGCATGCACAATGGTCCTACGTCAGAAGCTTGCTGCATGGGCGGTGAGCAAGTGAATCACAAGCAGCAGACCTCTGTTCACCCAGAGGAGCACCAAAGTGTCACAGTGCTTTATCAGTACCCATTATTGTACTGTGCTTTGTGTCTGGGGGAGAACAGGGCACCTTATACACTATTCAGATTTTTTTTATTGCCTTCCAATTTTTTGGAATTTCCAATTTTATTGCAACCAAGATGATTGAGGGATTGGAGCATCTCCCTTATGAAGAAAGGCTGAGAGAGCTGGGACTCTTTAGCCTAGAGAAAAGAAGGCTGAGGGGAGACCTTATTACTACTTACAAATATCTAAAGGGTGGGTTGAAGGAGGAAGGAGCCACACTCTTCTCGGTGGTTCCTAGTGACAGGATGAGGGGCAATGGGTGCAAGTTGGAACATAGGAAGTTCTGTTCCAACACACAAAAAAACTTCTTTACGGTTGGGGTGACAGAGCACTGGAACAGGCTGCCCAGTGAGGTTGTGGAGTCTCCTTCTCTGGAAATTTTCAAAACCCGCCTGGATGCAGTCCTGAGTAATGTGCTCTAGGCAATCCTGCTTTAGCAGGTGAGTTGGACTAGATGATCTCTAGAGTTCGCTTCCAACTCTGAAAATTCTGTGATTCTGTGATTCCTTGAGACTGCACACTACTGACTGGCGTCCATTACAAGAAGTACTTAGAAAGATGCTTGCAAAAGTCCAAATGGGTGGACCACATCCAGAGCTGTTACATGACGGCTTATTGCAACTTCTTCTATTTGTGTAGTTCTCTGCGATCAGTGAGCGGAGCAGACCTGCTGATGCTGACTAGTGCTTCTGCACATTTTGATGGTAGTGAACACTTTAAAACAAATGTAATTTCAAAAAACACCAGTAAAATTTTCATCCATCAGAACATTTCAGTTTGATGAATTAATACTTCCCATGTAACGACATGAGAAAAACTGAAGTATTCTTGAAAGTTTGTTTGTCTTTTTTCCCTGCCAGTCAAATCTGGCCTAGCTGACTGGATACTCCTTCATTTGCTGCCTTCTGCCTGATTGTGCAGCTGGCATGCATTTCTTCACAGCTTTCTTTCCTCATGCAGCAGGCTGCCACCAACTTTGCACTCCACTTTGAGTGGGCAAGAACTGAGTGATGTGCTGTTGGATCTCTGTTGTCCTTGTTTGCAGCAGGGGTGTAATATGTAGACCTGCTGTGCTGCTGCGGTGGCTGAAAGGGAGGCTGTGGAAAAGGAGGCTGGTAGGGATGCAGTGTTGTCACTGCTGTGGCAGGGGTGCATGATGTATAGACAGTGAAGGCTGGCAGTTCTCATTGTGTCCTCTGTTCCTCCATGCAGGAGACAATGTACTTCCCAATGCTGCTGTCTGTTGTACTGCCCTGTGGCTGCATGCTCTGAGGTTTGCCCAGGCCCTGATCTTGAAGTGAATGTTGTTCCTGAAGAGCCAGAATCACCCACCCAAGTTTCCTCTGAGACACCAAGCAATGGCTGTCTGGATGGGTCAGTTAGCCATGCAAATACCTGGCGAGTCTTAGTTTCCTCTGACAGAGTTTAAGGATCTTTGTGTATTAGGATCCTAGCCCACTCAAGCTGCTTAGTGACGTGCTCAAGGGCTTGGCTCAAAAATAGTTGCAAAAGAGCGGATGGGAGGACTCAGGTCAGCTTTCATAGGACATCCTTGAAGCAAGAAGGAGGTGCCAACTGCACATGTATGATGGGTCTGTGCAAAAGGCTGGGTAATCCTGTCACACTCAGCACACATGCACGTGCCTTTGTGCCCTGGGGACACCGTGAGAAAGAAGGCTGCTACCTTGTATTTTGCACTATTACAGGGAAATGTCTGCCAAAATTCCTCTTCTCAGACACCTATTGTTTGGCTCAAACATTCCGGTTTACTGAAGGGACAAAGCAGGTTTTTTTCTCTCTTAGTATTCCATCTGGGTTTTTTAAGCATTTATGTTTGTTTTTCAGGCTTTTCCTCCTTGCCCTGCAGGTTGAGAGACTTTCTCCAGAAATTCTGTTTTGTGAAGCACAGCAGAAGCATAGAAAGGCAAGGCTGTCCTTTCTGCAAAGTGAAAAATATGGGGCAGGGGTAGAGGGTGGAGCTGCACATGGAGGTAGTCAGAAAGCACCAGAGAGCAATTGATCTCAGTGCATCAGTAGCTGAAGCAGGTGACTTCTAGGCTTCCAGAGAGCCTCTTGGGAGGAAGGACCAGCTGCAAGCAGGATTTTCCCTGTGGCTTGGAGGGGAATTTTAGAGCATGTGAAGGGATGTAGGAAAGCCAAAGCACTTTATACTACTGAGAAGAGAGATTAAGTCAAAGTCAGAAGATGGCTGCAGCCACACTGTTGCATGATTGTTACAGTGTCTGTGGAGCTGACTGTCAAAAGCAGTGAAATACTGAGGCTGAAAGGGAACATGCTAACCACAGACAATAACTGCGCAGGCCTTGGTTTGACATGTCCGATATGTGTCTTTCAGGCTGCAGAACTGTTATGCTTCTACTTGTTCTGTCGTTACTTCCCTGTAACCCTCTGGAAAGGGAGCAGATTTCCCATCCTGCAGGCTCTAGTTTCCATCAGAAAACACCACTTCATTGCAAGGGTACTCAGTTTTGGTTCAGAGATGCTGCTCAGAGGCAGATATAGGAGCAGTGTGGCTGAAGGAGCAGTTTTGAATTGTGTTGCATAAGAAAGAACATCCAAGAGAATGCTCAGTGAAAGAACTCCCGAAGGGTTGAATTAATGGCCCTGTTTTCTGTCCATTGCTATGCAGGCAGGTAGTGAAATGGGCCAGAATGGCTTCCAGGGAGGGAAAAAGACATCAACAGATGTTGGTCCTGTCCTCTCATCCTTGTTAGAAAAGATGAGTTTGGGGGAGTGTTGTAAGTTGGGAGGGTGCTGATGGAAAGAGGTCCAGTTTGTGTTGAGACAAAATGTTTCGTGCCTCCTTTCTGTCAGCTTCCAAACATCTTGTTTATATCTCGTTTATATCTTGTTATTCTGAAGTTATCTTACTAATATTTCTGCTACAGCAGAGCTCCTGCTATGGACCAGCACCCCACTGTCCAGTGCACTGTCCCCACATAACAGACAATATCCCAGATACGCAGAACTTACTCTCTGAGCAGAAGACACAAGAGAGGAGCTCAGGACATACAAATCTTGCAAGCTGACCAGAAGACACAGTGTGAAATGTGGCTATAATAATTCTTTTTCCTTGCTGAAATACAAAGAGTTGATTCTCTTCATGACTTCTTGTAGATGCAGACATATTTTCTGTTTCATTTTGTGTTTGGTTCACTTGCAGCCCACAGTTCTTTCCAGTGTTTGAATGAATCATGATAATGGTATGTTCTACAAGCTTTCTGTGTCTTGGAAGGCACAACATTAAAGTGACAAATTATCTGGTTTGATAGAGGAATCATGGACTGGCAGGTTCAGTTTGGAGTCTGGAACCTGACCTAGCCTTTGCATACTCAACAGAAGGATGCAATTATGTTTTTAGGTGCAATTAAAGACTCAATGAGTTAACCAGAGCTGAGCCAAATCCTTAGAATGCCGCAGTTCTTCAGTTCAGTAGGACTAAAAACATCCTATCAACAGCAGAGGGTACCTGCACAAGGAGCAGGTTGGGTGAGTTACCATTTTTGTATTGTTGAACTAGAGCTTTTAAATGGAAGATCCAGGATGAACCATTCATTTTTCTGGTTTCTGGACCCACATATGTTTGCAGAGCTCTGGAACTGGCAGATGTTTGTACACTGGACCAATTTTATCAGAGACAAATTTGAGTTTATGACTTTGGTTTAAAGACTGCTTCTGCTAGTGCAAACAGCAGTGTGCAGCAGCTTGCACTGACCACTCACTTTCTTGCTTCATTAATGCTCTCTAGAATTTCTGTGGCTGTATTAATCTGCGAGGAAATCTGTCACAGGTGGGGAATATACCAGCTCTCATCATCCCCAAGGCAGCCAGGAGTTGGCTGTGAACCTCACTGTCATGCCCTGAAGCCTTTGGCCCAGAGGTTGAAGGCTGTGTACTTGTCCCTGAAATGATGGTCAATGGAAGAAGCATGTCTAGTTTGGATCAATGTACAGATGGGTGTTACCAAACTTACCATTCAGAGATCCCAGACTGAAATAGAGAAGGGCTTTCCTATGACTAGATACGGCAGCTTTCTCTTGTTGAGAAAACAGATCATTGGATCCAGAAACCATGAAAAAGTAATACAGAGGTTACTGGGTCATTCTCTGCCATGAGAGGCTAATGCACTATGACTACCAACATGGACTAACCAAAAGGATCGTGCAGGGGAGACTGGATGGGCAGGAAGAATCATAGTAAGTGTTACAGACATTAACATACTTTGTTAAAGCACGTGGCCTTCTCAAGGGGCTAATGGATCTCTTTATTACAAAAGTGTTGTGAATTGGTATTCATAACTCTGAACGGTGTCTAGAAGATTTCCTCAATCTTTTATCATTCTGTTTTCCTGTGGTTTCTTTCACTTTCAGGTAAATGGAAGACTTGGAGACTAACTTAATCCAGACACGCAAAACATGTAGAATAGAGCAAATGGTAGCAAAATGGCTTCATCGCTCTCGGGATGGTGCATCCAGGTAAATGTGTTTTGTGAAAGGAATATCTGTTGATCACCTTTGATCAGAGACAGCACAAGCTTGTTCCCAAAAAACAGGAGCCGTCACAGGTTGCAGATCTTATTCATTGTTTTAGTTGTTCTTGGGAAATATGCATACAGCAGTCCCTAAGAAAAAACAGTGTTTTTAAGCATCCCCCTTGGTTTCCAGGGACAGATGTTCCTGCTTTCACCCATTTTGGTTTTGGGAGCCACATCTGCAGAAATACAATACTGATCAATGCGAAATGTGCTTTTCTTGAAGATGGGGTTGTACTTCTCTTTGTGTATTGCCATTGGCCCATGTTTTTAGGACAAGACTGGGTTGCATTACAAGGTATCCTGGCCCACTACTGCACCTTTACTTTCCTAAGGTCTGTGAATCAAAATTAAGCTGGACTGGATCCTGACAGAAGCAGACAGCTGTAAATTCCCTCACTGCCTTGCTGGATAAAGGTGTTTCTGTAAAGGTGCCAGCGCTTGCTGCGGGGCACTCCTGGAGTTCTCCCTCCCATGTGACCACTGGGTTGGGGTGGCTGAAAGAGTTGTGGTTACAACCAGCTGGTGTTACTGGTCTGATATCTTCAGCTTTCTGTGGAGCTTGGGGGATCGTTGCTGGCCTGCACCGTGCAGAGCCACCTGTGGGTACCCAGGGAAGTGCTGGCCTCTCTGTGTACTGGTGCGGCCCACTGAAAGTGGGGCTGTGTGTATGTGTGTGGATCTGTGCCCCTTCGATAAAATATCTTCTGACTATATCTTAATTAATCACTAGCTTCTTGTCTCACAGGGGCAGAGTGTCTGTGACAGACAGCACCAGTGACGTCAGTGGCCAGCCTACCAGCCGTGTCAAACTTAATGTCACAGTATACAAAGATTTGGTCCTCCATCACTATGGCTTTGAGATTTGTCCAAACCTTCCTCTTACAATTGCATCTGTCACTGCAGGTAAGCACTGTTTCCTTCTCCATACAGTTACAGGTATGAGAAGCCTGAACTGTCCCAGATGGCCTTAGTGATAAACTCCTGCCAGGTATTGATGAGTTCCTCAGGTACCTCTGGCTGGCACATGATCCTTGAATACTGAGGGCAAAAGCCTATGTGCCTGTGGTGTGCAGAGTGCTTGAACATCTACCTGATATTTATGGCATGAAAGAAATCTAAGCCAATGGCAGCTTCATGGCTAATCATGGCCTATACTCAGACACAGCTGATCTTCAGGGATGGAAAGAGCTGCATCGAACCAAAGTTCTGTCTGGTATTTCATCTGAACTGCAAAGGAAGAATTTCATCTAGAGTTCTCATTCTGAAGTGGCCCCGGCGACTTGTTGAAAACACTCTCCTGGCTTACAGCCCTGTAGTGTGGAGAGGATCACTGCTAGTTACAGGCAACCTAGGTGAAATTCTGAGCAAGTCAAGCAGATCAACTCTTCCAGTTATAAAAGGGACAAATATAACTCTGCTTTTAAGGTGGCTTGGGGGTTTTGAATAAAAAACTGTGAATTTATTGTTTATTTACCTTTTAATTTTTCAACGGATAAACAAAAATGCCTGCTTTTTACCTGTCGGTGTGAGTGTGACAGCCAGAGAAAGACTATGTCCGAACCAGGCAGCCAGGTGTTGTGGGGAGGGTAGCTGGAGGGCTGGCCTGGGCACTGCCTCTGGCCACCCGTGTGGGCTGTAGCATCCCCCATCTGCCTGGGAGAGCGGCCTTTACAAGTGCTTGTGCTTGCAGGATGCTTAACATAAAGTATGGTCTCTATCCTTTTACGGTGCTTTTGAGTGAAATTTTCTCTTTATGCCCCTTCCCATGTAAAAAGTGGCTAAATTAGCTGAGAGACTTTAGGTCTAAGAAGCAGGGAAGGAGTTTTTTCTGTTATGCTTTTCTTTTTTCCTAATCAGAAAGAATGAACATTTTATTAAAACTGAGGCACAGAGAAATCTGGCCTTTTAAGTCCTGTCCTATGCTGTGGGAGCCCACAGCTAAAAGCCCTGTGTTTAATTCAAAATTATTGTCTTCGTGTTTTGCCTTTCATGTATGCTACCTGACACCAGGGTCTCCCTGAGGGACAGGTGGTGGTTGCTGGGTGGGTTTGTGGGCAAATGTATCTGGCAGAGAAATTCAGTGGTGTGCCTTGGCCATCAGGCTGGCCGTGGTGGAACTGGGGGCTGCATGCACACTCCTCCTTCTCAGACCATGAGTCCATGTACTACTTAGCCCCTTGGATCCTACGACTGCTACTCTCCTGGAAAGCAAGGCTCAGAAGCTATCTTTTTCCCTTGTTGTGGATCCTTCCAGTAGACAGCATGGTTAAGGAGACATCCTCTGTGTTCTCTCAAGTTGCAGAGGGGAATCACCATACTGGGAATCCAGCCCACATCTCCTGGGGACTGCTGCAGCACCTTGCTCTGGGTGGTGGCACGCCGGGAGTGCTGAGCCCTGGCCTGTGTGCCACAGGTGGTCAACTAGTGGGATGTGACCAGCAGGGTCAGGCCAGGGTGCAGACCCCGCAGAGAGGGAGTGCTCGCAGGTGGACAAAGGGCAAGGCAGTGCTGCTGCTCCGCAGTCCTCCCATGGTTTCCCAAGAGCCTGTGAGCCCTCCTGCTGCACTCTGCGCAGGCAGTGTCTGAGGACCGCGTGGTGCGCTGTGACAAGGGAAAAGACATGCTCAAGAGTGATTTTCTGTGGTGCAGGCGCAGCCTGTGGGGCCAGGGGGCAGCCTGGGTGAGGCGGCCTGGACACAGGCAGTGGTACACCAACTGGCATCAGGGCCCAGTGTCCTTTGCCCCCTTTTTATGTCACCATCCAGAGGCAGTTGCTGAGGCAAGTGGGTGCCAGGTGGGAAGAAGAGCTCACAGTGAGCGTCCCCGGTAGGAGGAGGTCTGCTGGCGTGGCACAGTCGTGACTAACAATGTGCTGCTTTCCTGCAGGGAGCACTGCTGACGGGAAGCTGCAGCCAGGTGACCAGCTCCTCCTGATTAACTCGACTGCAGTGGATGACGTATCTGTCGAACGAGCAGCTGACATCATCAGGTGTGGTCCCACACGGCCTGCAGGGATGAGGTGGCAGTGGGCTGAGAGGAGAGGCGTGGGGACCAACTCTCACCAAGGGCTGTGAAGGTGCACAGCCATGTGGGGCCAGCCTCTGGTGGAGGGGGACCTCACTGCCTCCGAGGGTGCTGAGCTTGGTGGGGGCCTGCCCTGCAGGGACTAGCCAGCCCTGCGGCTGAAGGGCACAGCAGCCCATGAGACAGGGGTTCCCCAACTCTCCAGCACCATGGCAGTGTGTGGTGGGTTGCACCTTGCCTGGCTGAGAGCCTTCCCTCGCAGGGGAGGTGGAGGGGCCTAAGCCGTGACACTGGGGCGGAAGGTGCAGGCAGCTGCTGACCCTGGCTGACTGCCTGTCTCTGTTACAGGGAGGCCGGTGACGAGCTCCTCCTTACCATCCTGCGCTGCACATCGGTAAATGGCCTTTCTTCAGCACTCTCAGCACTCCCAGCACTCCCAGAAGCACTGCCTCAGATGGCCATGGCCAGTGGTGTGGCCCGCAGGGAAGGTGGGGTGGCTGGGCTGGCACGCAGGACGCAAGGGCCCAACCGAAGCCGTGAGGGAGCTGCGAGCATCCTCTGCTTTCATGCATGCCCTCTGAGGAGGTTTTGGGGAGAACCGGTGGCAACTCCTCACAGCTCCCCTGGGTGCAGGACCGGGGTGGCTTGCAGAGCTTGCCAGCTGGAGAGGCTCACTGGGCAGTTTGAGGCCATGCTCCCTGGAGCTGGAGGCTCCATGAGGAGCTGTGAGGGCCCAGCGGGCTCTGGAGAGGCCAGGAGGCCACAACGAGTGGGATGCAGGCAGGTCTCCCCAGCAAGCTCTGGCCAGCCCACCAAGAACAGCCTAGAGTGCTCCCCACATGCTGGGGCTGTCTGGGCCATGGGGACTCCGCAGACATGAAAGGCAGGTGCCAAGGCTGCAGGCCCAGCACCCACCCTAGGTGCTTCTTGGAAGCTCTTGAGATTTTACTTTCTGAGTGCTGGAAAAATGTATCCCTTTTTCTCCAGGCTCTGTTTGGTTAAGGGCTGGGACCTGGGTATGGATCATACTTTGGGAACAGAAGCAGTTTTAGTATGAAACTTTGGTGCTGATTGTACATGCCTGTAACATAAAATTCCCCAGAAGGCATGTACTGCCAACGTGATGACATGATGTGTTTATCCATGTGGATTTCAGTGTGTGTAAAAGCTGAGCTGCAAAGCAAGGACAAAATTGGGTTTGTGTGCTTTTTGGCTTCTTGTGATGTATGGACGTGGCCTGAGGGGGATTCCCCCTGCCCCAGAAAGCATTTTGGGAGTATTTTTCATTTGTTTGGAGGTTTTTTTATTTTGATTTGTTCTTAGAAGCAAGCATGATGATTCCTTCAGAAGAGTTACTGGAGCTCTCAGGCGTAAGGTCATGAGGTTTCTTGGCCATTCAGTAAAGGTACATTAAAGAGAAAAATCTTTTAAATATCTTTTTCCTGCCCGAAGTTTCCCATGTGTGTTGGCATTCAGAGCCAAAATGTGTGCACAAAGCCAAAATAACCAGAAAAACTGAAGCAAGCCCACTGAAGAGTGTCTTCCCTCTTTTGTTAATCTGATCTCCCTTGCCTAGTACATTGGCTGTCAGTCTTGCCAGTGCTTGATCTGGCTCTGGATATTAGAGTTAGTTATGCAAGACCTGATGCCTGCCAAAAGGGGGAAAATGCAATGGCTTTTCAGAGAAAAAAAAATTTGGCAAACCCTTCACGGGATTTGGAACACCCTTCACAGGCCATCATGCATTGTTGTGAAGCAAATGGGGCACAAACCCATTTTTGTTTTTTCCTTTGCAGGTCACTTTAAGGACACCTCCAAATACAGCCAAGGCTGATCTTGGGTTTGGGGTTGGCTCTTGCCCCACTCTGAAGGCAGCTGTGCTTAGAGCTGAGAGGTAACGCCTCCCATCGATGGATACCAGACCCTCTGCCGGGGCTGCCCTGGCTGCACTAGAAGAGATATGGGAGGCTTGGCCCTCCTCAGGGCAGCTGCGGGGTGTGATGCTCCCTACAGCCCAGCAGACTCTGCAAGGGCTTGCTGGCTGCATACAGACTCCTGCCTGCCTCCCTTCCTCTGTCCTTGCCAAATGGCCTTGGGGCAAGGTGGTCCTGTGGCAGGTTGGAAGGCATCTACGCCTCTGGCAAGAATGTAGGAATTGCTCTATGTTGAAGCTGTCTGGGAGGATACTGAGGGATACTGCCTCTGTTCTTAGGGAATATTGTGCTTTACAAGAGCAGGACAACTGGGCACAAGATCTTAGTGGTTCCCAGGCTCATATGGTGTCTTGTGAGCTTGGTAGGGCCTATGGTGAAGCCACGGTTATGTGACAACAGTGCAATGAAGTCAAGTTGGCTTTTTAGCCTTGGGCAGTTTTCTTCAACATTTGAAATATGAGAGTATGCTCTAGAAACCCCAGCTGAGCTGGGAAGTGCTGCACACACAGCTGTGTTCCTGTGCTACACTGACAAGGGGTTTTGTCTATTACTGCAAGACAACCTGCCTCTGTTGGTTTACGCATAGCCCCACTGCAAGCCAGCTGTTGGGAAATTAAGTCATTCTGCAGGATCCCGCATTCATTGCGGGAGTTGGGGAGATGCCTAAACACAGTAATGGGTTAGCAAGCAGTGAAATTAGGAGTGTGTACAGCATGTGTTGCACATGTGTCCCCTTGTTGGACAGCTGGCTTTGTGCTCAGAAGGCAGCAACTGCCTACGTAGGTCAAAAAGGCCTGTAGCAAGCCTGGAGGCTGAAAGACTCCTAACAGCACATGGTCCTGTAAGTTTGAGTCAGCGTGGTGTGAGCAGCTTCAGCGTGGACTGTGATCGCACCCCTGCCTGCTCTGTGGGCCTCTGCCTCTCGTGCAACAGACTGAGCTGCCAACTGAGTGCTGTTATTTTTTCAGGGTGGGCCTAAGTCATCGTTTCTTACTGCAGAGAAGAGGGCAAGGCTAAAAACAAACCCTGTGAAAGTACGGTTCGCAGAGGAAGTGCTGGTGAATGGACACACACAGGTCAGTGGGGCGTGGCTGCAGTGGGCGCTGTTGGCACTGCATGCTGGGAAGAAACAGATCACTCCAGCAGACAGATGCCACACTCGGCTAGTGGGGCCAGGACCTACAGAGTGGCTGCACCCTCACTATGCTAGTCTGCCCTGGATATGCAGCCTGGCATCTGGTCCCAACTTGTACCCTAGGCTCAGTGGTGACTGGGGGTAAGCATTGGGGGTAAACCCTCTGGCATCTCCAGAGTGTTTTATCTTTGATTCACTTACTTAGACTAGTGGAAAATACCTGCATGTACTACTTTTGTCCTTTTACCATCAGGTGAACTTTAAATCAGCATTGCACGGCCATGGGATGTAGTAGTCATCTCTTGAGGTGCTAATGTCTCCACAGTAAACCTAGACTGGAGTTTGGGCATGACAAGTCCTAACCCTAAAGATGAGAGGTGAATCCTACTGTTCATGCCAGGTTTATTTGCTGTCAAAGTAGCTGGGGTATCTCTTCCTGGTCTTCAGCAGTGCTCAGGTAGCATTGTGTTCAGAAAGTTTGGTACTGGTGACTTTGCTTTGCTGTTAAATTTGACATATGTTCTCTAGCCGATAGGGTGACAGCTTGTGTTTCATATCCTTGCAACGAGTTTCCACAAAGCATTCACAGCTGCCTCCATAACAGACTGTCTGTAGGCTGGGCCAACCTGTTCTTATGTGAAACAGGATCATTGGAGGAACGGTGCAAATTTTTCTCAGGTTTTCTAGCACCGATAACAAATGAACTAGGTAGATATGGGTCTGCATGTAGTAGAAAAGGACAAGCGGTGAGAACATTTGTAGCTTCCCTGAAGTGAGAAGAGCTCTTAAATGTTTCCCTTTCTTTCTGTGTAACTTACTAAGCTCAATGTGGTTGGGATGGAATGGCGCCAGTTGGGAGACTTTAAATCTGTTGAATTTTCCTTTTTTCCTTTGGAATGAAAAATTTTAGTGGTTAAAATCCCCCACTTCTGTCCCAGACTCATTAGTGCTGTTCAGTTGTTCAGGTCTGACCAAATCTTGCTTCTTTGCACTTTTGCAGTGATGATGAACCAGCCACTAGTCCCTTTTCTTCTTCTCTTCTAGACTGTTTCTTGTTTCCCATCTCTGGTGGTAGGGAGCTCTCCTGACCCAGCTCAGGCAGGCGTTTCCTCTTTTGCCCCTGCCCCAGGGCAGAGGTGCAGCCAGAGATGCCATGGATATCACCAGGCTGTTAGACAGTCACAACGTGAATCCTTTGGCACCTGTGCCTGACTCGAGGCATGTTGGGACTCCTTCCTCTTCTCTGGCCTGCTCTCTAGGGCAGGAGAGGGTCAGGTGTGACTCCTGACACATTTACCAGTAAGTCTCTCTAGACTCTGAGATCCTCTCCTTCCTGCCAAGTTGTTACCAGATGTGCCGGAGCTGCTGTAAGGCTCTTCTCTGCTCTACCAAGGGCTGTGTTCACATCCCTCAGATCTTAATGACAGGTCTGTCTGGGATCATGCCTGGGCATTATGGCAGATGGACTGCTATTCTTGACATAGAAGCCAGACACTGGAGCCCTCATGTGGTTGTGAGATGTGACACACAGGCCACATAGCTCACAAGGCAGGGAGCAGGGAAGAGGAGGATGTGCTCTGGAAGTGGTCCCAGGCAGAGATGACTGAGAGACCTTGGGCAAGGCTGGTCATGGGATACAGCCAGACCTGAAAATGCCAGCAGTCTCTGCTTTTTATTATAGCTAGAGGTTCACACCAGTATCTGCTTGGAAGCGTCCATGGAGCTGTTTCAGCCAGAGGCTGGGCCCTGGTGTTGCAGCACATGGAGGTCTCAGATCTGTGCCATTGACTTACGGATTGCAAGGGAGGTCTTGAGAGGTCTGAAGATGGCACTTACAAAGGGCATGCTGTACTCTGTGCTTCCTACAAAGCCTCTATCAATAGTCTGCTGAGCTAAGTGAATCATACCTTTGCAAGTGCAGAGGAGGTACACAATCAATGTATAGTTTGCCATTCATTTAATGAGAATATAAAGGCAAGAGAAATTTATTCGGGTGTTGGGGTCCCACTGGTGTTAGCTTCTCTTTTCACCAGTTGGATATGGATCCTGTTTTGAACAGTAAAATATTAGCACAAAGGAAGAGTAAATAAATTTGTTGCATATTTATGACTTCTTTCTGGAAAAACACTGTTCACTTATAGACAGCAGCTACTCTGCTTGAGTGTTTCAGAACTGCTTTCCTTTCAGCAGACCGATGTATTAAGACAGCCAAAATGGGTATTATGGCCCTGAAAAACTGCAAAGCCTCCTGTTTCAGTAAATATACTACTCTTGCCATCTTAATGGAGCATTGCTAAGTGATCTTTGTGGCAACTGGAAGGAACCCAGAGGCTGCCTTCTGCAGCTGAAACTTGAAACTCCATTTTGGGAACATAAATTGTTAATAAGCCTCAGTGCTATTCAGCTTCCATTTTCTAATGCAAACTTATGTATTCCCATATAACTGAATGGTATGCAAGAGACAGGTCGCTCAGGATCCTCAGGTCAGCATCAGTCTGTGTATTATTAGAAGCTGTGGGCCTAGCTGTAACATGGAGTAAATCAACCCTGCACCAGACGAAACAGAAGGGGTACAGCTGCCTAAGCCGTGGCAGCAGCTTTCAGAATTAATTCATAGTAGTCTATTACAGCCTGCACAAAAGAAGAGAAATCCCGTCTGGGCGTTCTGGCCAGCTAATTGGATCTGACCAGGAGAGTGGTAATACTCAATTTGTATATGAATTTCTATATATATTTCAAGTTCTGCTGCGTGCTGGCTGCACAAGGCCACATTCATATGATAACCTGTGGCTGTGGGAGCTATGGGAGAAAATACGCAGTTGGTGTAAAGCAGTATCACTTTTCTGAAATTGGTGGAGGACCCAAAGCCTGTCAAAGACATGATGTGTTTGTGCTTCTTTGTGCAAAGGAGTTAGAGTTTGGGCTCAGGAATAGTGGCAATGTTCACTTTTTTTTTCCTCAGTGATGACTGTAGGCAGCTTGAAACCCACAAAACAGGGAGAGGAGGAACAAGGAGCAAGATTTCTGAAGTGTTCTATGTTTGTTCTGGTAGTACTTGCAGGGTACATGGATCCTCTATCAAGAGGAACCAAGGTTGTGAGATTTATAAGGTGTTGCACAGCAAATGAAACACAGGAGAGATCATCTTAGAAATGCCATTCTCAACCTTTATACTGTCATGACAGGTAGATAAACTCTTTAAGATTGGGGAGCGTGCTGGTCTAAGGACAAAAGAAAGATATGCTGAATGGGAAGTCCAAGGGTGGAAGAGTAAACATTCTCAGCACTGAAAAACAAGAAGAATAAGGCTGAAAACAAGGCAGAAGGTGCAAATGAGCTCTACTAAAGGACTGAGGTGGAAGGCTAAAAAAGGTGCAGCTGTAGACATCCCCAGAAGGACAGAGGCCAAATTCCCAGACCCTTCTTAGAGTACCCAATGGAGGTGCTTTTGCTATTGGAGTCATTGCCTTGTGTGATGCATTTGAGACCTATCTCAAGAAACTCTGGTGACATCATCTCCTGTTTGGGAAGTCCCAGAGTCACAAATCTTAGGGGAATGCTCAATAAAAGTATCACTGCATGTTTAGCTGAATCCTACAGCCTTTCCATGGTGTGCAAGATCTATTCACGGTAGGATGGAGGGTTTGGGTAGCTCTTGAGTTGAAGTCATGGTTGCTGCCAGTGGAAAAAGGTCACTGTAGGGGTTCGTGCTCCCTGTTGCCTGATAATGGGAAGATGTCTTTTCCAGCAGACATTGCTGCTTTTTTGGTAAGGAGCAGCAAGGATAGCTCTCAGCTTTTACTATCTGCCAGATCTTCCTGTGCCATGTGGGAGCTGAACAGTGGGCATATCTGGGCCTTGTTCTGTGCCAGAGGCATAATCAGGGAATAAAGCTTGGTGTCACAGAAGAAGATTGCATAAGGAGAGAAAAATTTTAATTTATACCAGGATGTGCTGTGTCAGGCAGAGCAGCCTGGTGCCTGAAGGCTTAACGTCCAAGGCTTAGTGCTGTTGCTTTTGCTCTGCAGGTGAATTCTCTTCTTTGTATGCCCAACGTTCTCAAGGTATACTTGGAAAATGGACAGACAAAGGCTTTCAGGTTTGAGACGAGCACTACTGTGAAGGTAATCATGCTTGGTTGTCTGTCTTTGCTCTCACCACCTGAATTCAATCCAGCAGCAAAGGTGCATGCAGTGGAAATTGCAACCTCCTTATTCTATTGGCCAGCTAGCGGGAACTGGAGTGCCAACTGGTGCTGACCATGCTGGATTTTCCCTACCATTCCTGCAGAGGAGGTGTTGCTTTGGTTCACCTCTGTTTTCTTCTTAGCAACAAATTTTCACAGAACTTTCAGGAACTTGGCTATAAGACCACTACGGCTTTGTGAAGTGTGATTGAAGTTGGGCAAGAGGACAGGTTGATGGGGGACTGGCACATCAGCAGCTGTCTGCACAAACATTGCTTTACTTGGAAACCACATGGCAGAATACAGAGGAGGTTGTTTAATATAGCAGTGACAATGTGCATCCCTGAGAGGGAGAACAAGTCCTCCTGCCTTGGGACCTGGACAGTGGAGTCCAGGTTTGGATATCGTGTGAATTCAGGAAGTGCAATTGTGCCAGTTGTTACTTAAACTGCCTGTCCGTGTTCCAGCCTCATTTCTGCAGTGGTGAAAACATTTCCATGTGGAGACATGAAAACTGATTAACCCCTTGAGATGGAAAGGCAGTACCACCTCCCAGGAATCACTTGTACTTGGAAGCATTATAGACAAGTTACCATCATTCTTTTCAAAATACAAGATGCTGCGCTCCAGAGCCATTAATGTAGCACTTTCCATAATTGCCATGTTTAAACATAGGCTTACAAACTTTAAGTTTTTGTAGCCTGACCTTTAGACTTGCTCAGTGTTTATGTTGGAGTTAATAAGGTTTGCCTGTGTGCAGTGATTGGAGGCCATAATTTCTTTGAAGGATATATGATGTCCTGCAGCAGTGCGGTTACTGTGGAAAAGATGCACGATGGACAGAGATTCTGGAGTTATTAGGCTGGAAAGGGGAAAAGCAAGGAGATTTTATTTATAATGCACTGAAAACTTTCCTCAAAAAGATAGAGTTTATTATCTAGTTCATCCAAACTTCACCAAACTTTGTGGTCCCTCATGCAAGTAAGTCTCTGCAAGTCCTGTGACTTGCAGGGCAAAGAAAAAGGAAATAATGAAATAGAACAAGGAGGTAGTAACGAAAGGGGAAAGGAGTTGTAAAGAGACATTTGAATCCCTCCCTGTGAGGGACTAACTTCTAAAAGATGCATTAGCTCCTCATGTTTGACGAGTTTCTCACCTCTGACCTGGAACAAATTTTTCCCTACTGAAGTTGAGTGCAACCCTCACCAACGTCCTCACAGAAACACTCAAATGGGTAAAATGCTTCCCAAATGAGGTGTTTTCAAAAGCTCCTCTGCTGTTTGAGAGATCCTTGTGTAGAACTGAAATGATTCAAACATTTATGCTTACCTTAAGTAAGTCACTTGAGTGAGTCGGAGGAGTTGTCTTTCAATTTGTATTCAGTCAAACCCTATGTAATGTTTTCTGTTTGCCAGAAATAAACTAGTTATTTCCATAATGCTTAGTATTCCACCACAGTTCTCCATACAACTGAAACACCAGTTACACTCAAATTTGGTAAGATTTTTACAATTATGCTCTCAAATTCTTGTTTATTGGTGGGGAGAAGTGTTTTTCACCAGTTCTTCATAGTTTCTACAGAAAGTGTTACAGCGTTCTAGGAAGCTAGAATGGTTAACAGCAAACATTTGGATCAAGGGTGACAGAAAGTGCTCACCACCACCAAACTAAAAACTTTCAGCATGAAGCAGCCCAGGATGTGCGACTCTAGGAAATGGATTTGATGCCTATTACACCTTGAAGTTTGCATCTTACTGCACTCTTACCACAGCAACCTGCAGTTTCCCTACCTTATCCTCCTGATCTACTGAAATGTGTTGTCCTTCTTTTATCTGTGCTTCCTGTGCTTCCCCTGCAGTTCCCTTGACTGACTTCCTTACCAACTGGCTGGCATCAGTGGCCGTGGGTGGCTCTGACCACCATCCTGCTGACTGCCTGGCTGGCATATTGTTTTGTTGCTCAGACATCCAGCTGGGATAGCACACCAGCTAACTGCCAAGCTAGTGCATGGTGTCCCAAAGAGGTTTCCATCTCCCCTACCTCCACTTCTGATGAACTGGCAGGCTTTTTCTAACTTTGAGACCTCTGTGGTTTGTGTAGGTCAATGTGTTCAGAAGCTGCCAGTGAAGAAAGAAAGGCAGCACATCATATAGGCACTGGTTTCCTGTGAAACAGCACTACAAATTTTGTTCTGTGTTGCAGCACCAGAGAATTTTGTGTCTGGCCACTCCCTTTTCAGTGCTGTTCCCCGTGGCTGCCAGCAGCAGGCTAGAATCATCTGCATTCATGCGATGTGCTAGCAGTGGTCAGTAACTGCATCTAAATTCTGTGTGACCATCTATGTGCCTTCCTTTCCCAGGATATTGTTCTCACCTTGAAGGAGAAGCTCTCCATCCGGAGCATCACGCACTTTTCCCTTGCTCTGGAGGAGCAGTACAACGTGGCAAAGATCCACCTGCTGCATGAGGAGGAGCTCATTGAGCAGGTGAGGAGAGCGCCTGGCATGCCCCCACAGCCATGCTGGGGGTGGCGAGCATCTGCACCAATGAATTGTGGCCAGCAAGCTGCAGAGAGAGCTCACCTCTGCAGTTGTCACAAGAGGGAGTCAGCTTGGCCCGCTGTGCAGAGGTGCTGTCCTCTTCTCTCTGCCTGTTGCATGTGTTACCACTGCATTACAGAATCTCCTAGATTGGAAAAGACCTGTAAGATCATCTAGTCCAATCATTAACCTAACACTGACAAGCACACCACTAAACCATGTCCCTAAGCACTATATCTATACAACCCTTAAATACCTCCAGGGATGGGGACTCCACCACTGCCCTGGGTAACGCGTTCCAATGCCCGATGACCCTTTCAGTAAAGAAATTCTTCCTAATATCCAATCTAAACTTCCCTTGGCACAACTTGAAGTCATTTCCTCTTGTTCTGTCACCTGTTACTTGACAGAACAGGTCAACTCCCACCTCTCTGCAACCTCCTTTCAGAGAGTTGTAGAGAGCGATAAGATCTCCCCTGAGCCTCCTTTTCTCCAGGCTAAACAGCCCCAGTTCCCTCAGCTGCTCTTCGTAAGACACGCACTCCAGACCCCTCACCAGTTTTGTTGCCCTTCTTTGGACACGCTCTAGCACCTCAATGTCCTTCTTGTGGTGAAGGGCCCAAAACTGAACACAGTACTCGAGGTGGGGTTTCACCAGTGCTAAGTACAGGGGGATGATCACTTCCCTAGTCCTGCTTACCACACTATTCCTGATACAGGCCAGGATGCCGTTGGCCTTCTTGGCCACCTGGGCACACTGCTGGCTCATGTTCAGCTGGCTGTCCGCCAACACCCCCAGGTCCTTTTCTGCCAGGCAGCTTTTGAGCCACTCCACCCCAAGCCTGTAGCATTGGCAGGGATTGTTGAGGCCAAAGTGTAAGAGCCGGCATTTGGCCTTAATGAAACTCATACACTTTGCCTTGGCCCATCAATCTAGTCTGTCTAAATCCCTCTGCAGAGCCTCCCTACCCTCAGGCAGATCAACACTTCCACCCAGCTTGGTGTTGTCTGCAAACTTACTATGGGTGCACTCGATCCCCTCATCCAGATCATTGATAACCAGAGGATCCCGTCATCCAGATCATTGATAACCAGAGGCCCTGGAGAAATGGCACTTTCAGAAGTGTCTCACTGTTTAGAGAGGCCACAGAGCAATACCCATGGGCTGGTGTTGCTTGGACTGTGTAGAGCAATCGGGGATGAGCATGCTTGGTGTCACCTGTCAGATAGGCTCATCTACAGAGGACTATTTGAGATGGTCTTAAAATATCTGCATACCGAGCTATTTACAGTTCGCTAGGTAGTCAGAGAGTTAACTCAGCCAGGAGCCACTTTGATTAAATTCTAAATCCTGAAAGTTTGTGTCCTGAAAACATGAGGTTAGCTCTGTTAGTAATCCTGTTGCTCTGGTAGTAATTCTGGACTAATGTAATTTGTGAGAATGTGCCTACTTGGGAGCCTCATCTCCATGCTGTTGACTTTGTTGATTGGTGATTCACTGTGATGCAGAGAAGTTCAGTAGCTAACGCTGTCCAACCACTGAGCACATATTCCTGAGAATTTCTGCTTTGTTTCAGTTGGTGAGCCTATATGGGATTTGCTCAGAATAAAATATGCTAATGTATAACCCAGGGGTCTTAACATTTTATTGACATTATGATGATGATCCAAGTGTCTGTTTACAGCTGCTGTATCTTATGACTGAACTTAAAAGCAGAGGAGCTTGCCCCTTCCTCTGTCACTATCACATGGCCTTGAAGCCTCCGTCCTGGTTATACTGCAAGTATGTGAGATAAATGGATATTTAATGAAGTTTGCCATCAAAGGCCTTCCAAGCCACCACAGGGAGAAGCAAAAAACAGAAAAATAATTGAAGATAAAGTTAAAAACACTAGCAATGTCCCTTTCTGTTTGCTAAGGAAAACGGCTAATATGCAGCCATCCCACTGGCCAGTAGCTTTAAATAATTTCTGTGAGTTTATACAAGCCAGAAGCTTACTATGCATTTATGAAGGGAGGGACTACAGCCATAGTTGTGGCATGATGATGTTTGTCTGTTGCAGGTGGTCCAAAAAAGAGAATCTCACGACTACCGGTGCCTCTTCAGAGTTTGCTTTGTCCCAAAGGATCCCTTAGACCTCCTGCAGGAAGACCCAGTTGCCTTCGAATATCTCTACCTGCAGGTGAAATCAGGGCATTCCATGCTTCAGGATCTCTTCTCACCCAATTCTCATTTCTGCTTTAAACCAAAGCATACTTCAGGCCAGTTCAGTTATGTGAATGTGAAATGCAGAGCACTTCAGAACAAAGAATTTAGATTCAACTTGCCGTAAATTCTTGAACCAGCTTATATGCTTGGCTTTTTAACAAAACAAGACTGAAATGAGCTGGGTGGCTCCCTTTATTTGATGCACAGTAGTCATATAAGAGGTCTTATCCTGACTTCTTCTTGAGCTCCCATCATCATACTAACTCAGCTCTGTTTGTTCCAGAGCTGCAGCGATGTGCTTCAGGAAAGATTTGCCGTGGAAATGAAATGCAGTGTGGCATTACGTCTGGCTGCTCTGCATATACAGGAAAGGATCTATGCTTGTGCTCAGCCACAGAAAGTATCCCTGAAATACATTGAGTAAGTTCTGAAATCTCTGTGTTATGTTGTGACTAAGCCTGGCAAAAGAAGGAGCCAACTAAAAGTGGCATCAGCTCTGTGTTTGCCCAGTGTTTAGCTCTGGATAAAAGAATGTCTGTGACCCAAAGAGACTGCAGTCTCTTAGTTGTGCCAGTCATTTTAGGGCAAGGTGGCTTCACAAGTCTCCCTGTCTTTAACCTGCTGAGATGCTTGAGTAATATGGACAGTATAACATCTGGTCACGTCCCTAAGCAGAGGGACGGTCTGATTGTTAGCTAAAGCAGGGACATGAAATCGCAAATCTCGCACATTGTTATGGTTACCAAGGCTGCTCCTGCCAGTGTACTAAGATTTGCATGCTGTAGTTGAGAGACAGGATAATCATCTACATTGCACAGCCAGGACTTTGCATTTCTTCATCCACCAGGACTATATCCAAAATACCTGATTTAATTATAAGTGATAGGTCCTGTGAAGTAATGGGATCTGGAAAAAAAAAACCACGAAAAATGCTTTCACAAGCAGCAGGTGTGATGTGCTGCGCTGCATGTCAGTGCTGTTACACCACACTTGTCCTAAAGAACATCCCTGCTTTAAGAACTTGTGATGGGCCAATCATTAAATAACAGACATTTGTGTGGTAATTGCATCATTGAGCCTCCACCAGCCCATGCAAGCACTGCTGATTCCTTGCATACAGCCAGACATACCCAATCACGTGCAGTTAGTGGAGAGTGAGAAGCAGCTGCAGACAACTGCAGCAGTTTTAGTGCCTGGATATTTAATGCTTGAGCTGAATAAACTCTTCAGCGGATCAGATGGCCCACATTTTTGGGTCCAGGGAACTGGAGATGTTAAAACGTAATAATCTTGTAACCAAAGTAAAGTGGACGTAAAGACAGAGTTTTCATCCTCTGGGTGGCAAGGACAGATTGGGACCATTATGCTGACTAAGCTTGTAGATTGTCTCCTGTATAACAATGTAAAAACAGGCATTCTGCAGGAAAGCGTGTGATCCTCCAACTCCGTCTCCTAACCCAGTAGCAAATGCACATAGAAGTGAATTTGAGTGAGGCAGTCATGTTGCATGAGCCATGTTACAGCTACCCTGAAGCTCAGTGTAGTTTGGACTGGCATGTTCCCTTTGCCCTTCTCTGCCTCTGGCCCTTCTGCACATTCCTGCGTTGCTGGGGGACAGCACAGCTGGGATCCCCTTTGCTCCCATCCCATCTTTCTGGCAGGAGGGACTGGGGAATTGAAAACTTCATCTCACCAACTTTGCTTCGGAACATGAGAGGGAAGGATATCAAGAAAGCCATCAGCTACCACATGAAGCGGAACCAGGTGCTGCTGGACCCTCGGCAGAAGGTAGTGTGCGTCCCCTGGGTTCAAGGTGCCTCCCAGGATGGTGGCAGCATCTATCAGGGCCAAAAAGGCAATGTCTTTCCTCTGTGGATCTCCTCTCTATGGGACCACTTGGAGCTTTTCTCCTATCTTTTCCTCTTGTAACTCCCCTTGCTGCACACGCACTTTAATTTCCCTGCACAGTGTGTTCTGTTGTGTTGCAGTTTGCTTGTGGCATTGCCAGAATGTAAATATGGTAATGTGGGATGGTCCTGTACAGATCTATTGCCTATGCAGACCAAGCTAGATGTGCTGGTCAAACACTAAGTCCTGTATGAAAAGAACATCTTCTAGCCTACAGGCTACCTGTCAAACCTTACTCATCTGTCATGTTTCTAAACAGTATTTCTTCTCTTGCAAAATGAAGCATATGCTCGCAGCAGTCCAAGTGCGCCTGAGCTACCTGCAAATACTGGGAGACCTGAAGATGTACAATGGAAAGATCTTTAATGCCACCCTGATGGTATGAGTGCTGTTTATTTATATAATTGGGTTTTGGCATACCGTCTTATTGCCTTTCTTTGTGCATCTCTTATGGCAGTGTACATGGATGATAACTGCAAAGACAAGGCATAAGAAGCAGTTTTAACCCTTTTTCTTCACCAGTGGGAAAGATCATATGTTAACTAAAGCAAACCCTATCTAAATCAGGCAAGTTTAAATAATCTTCCAAACTGATTTTTAATGTGAGACTAGCAATCTCTTACTGAGTCTCCTTCCCTGTCTTTGCTTTGGTGCTCATAGAAAATGTAACAGCTCTGGTGATGCTGTTTCAGCCAGCTCCAGTCATACCACTTTTCCCTGTCCTGGTACATCATGAATAACATTGGTAAGGGGCTCTGCTAGGGTAAGTCAGCATAGTTCCATTGAAGTGAATAACATACCAGCCTATTCAATAACTAGGCATATTTTTCTAACTGAAAGTTGTGACTCTTGCTCTTCAGATGAGCTCTGTCTAGATTTTGTGTGTCATAAAGTACTTAGGAGATCTGGGGGTGGGGTTTCAAAAACTCTTAAAAAGATACTGGCCACGCTTAAACCTTACCTTAAAAAAGGACACTGCTCTTTTCACAAGAGGTTGTTTGGGTTGTTTTTTTTTGCCTGTCCCCACTTGGATCTGTACTGAACTGTGGACCACAAGCTGTTTTGTACAGAGAGACAAGCAGTGTAGATGGGTCTGAACCAGAGGAGGACCTTACTGATGGGTTGCAGTAATGCCTAGGTTTACACTTGTGTGCAAATTGAAATGTTTGTGCCAAATTATATGGTCGGTGAAATTATATGGGCATTCATTTCTTTTTTTTAAGTGTCTGATCCTAACAGAAAGTGTTGACATTTCTTCCAAAACCAAAAATGCCTTCCTGAAGTTTCTAGCCAGCTCCAGTAGGTCTCTCTAGGTCCATCTGGCACAGCCTGCCAGGTGACACTTGAGATAGCAACCTGCTGCTGACCAACTCTTTGGATCTGCTAGATGGCTGGTGCATCTCTGGGGCCACCTGCTTTGGGGGCACAGGGAAACTGGCAGTCCACAAGCCAGAGAAGAGAACGGCCTGGAGCAGGTGACCTGACAGACTGTAAGTAATGAGGGGCTCCCTTTGCAGCTGGTTACAGCCCAGTTGTAGAGTCCAGTATTAAAAGATATTAGATACTACACAGGCTTGGATGGCTGAGGAGTCCCTGCCCAGCACAGGTGAATGGGTTCCTGCTCAGATTTCAGCTACAAATTTAACCTCTCCCCCTACAGCTACAGGACAGAGAATCCTACGTTGCCTTGCTGGTGGGTGCCAAGTATGGGGTGAGCCAGATTATCAATAATAAGCTCAACATCATAACAAGTCTGGCAGAGTTTGCAAACATCAGCAGGGTGGAGCTTACAGAGGAGTCTGAAAAAGTGAGCATGGTGAAAATCTACCTGCAGGATCTGAAGGTAAGTGGTGCTTTCATGATGGCCAGCATGTGGCTGTGTCAGGGCCACAGAACAAGGGGAGAGTCATTCACACAATATATTGTTTTCAAAATCTGACATTTAGCTGATGGTGTCATCAGTAGAAAAGGCTTAGAACAGACTCAGAAGGGAAAGTTCATAGGAAGAATACAAAATGACTGCAGAAAAGTGATTCTTCCTGCGGTCCTCCATCAGTGAGACATGTCAAAGAAACAAAATACGAGAAAAACCATTTGTCTACTTTCTGTGTGCCTCATGCACAAACAGAGTGCTCTACAATTATGGCAGTATGGGACAGAGGGAATGTCTTTTCAGTGTGCAGCATGTTCCCGCAAATTGTGGTACAAGCAATATTTGTCTATTCTAACATTTTTTACTGTTTTCTCCCCCCCAAAAAAAAAAGCTGCTGACTCTGCTGCTGGAATCAAACAGTGCAAAAGATCTTGTCTGCCTCATCATTGGCTATTACAGACTGTTTGTGGATGCAAATGTCTCCATATTTACCTGGGGAGAGAAAAAACAGCAACTGCACCGTGTCTCAGCCGAAGAAGGTTTAAAAAAAACAGCCATTTTTTTTTACCAAAGGATGGGGAGACAGTGGGTGGATCCTCCAGCATTAGAGGTGTTATTCCTTCCTTGGAATAGCATCATGCTAGAACAGTGGCCCAGGGGTGTACAGTGGCAGCTGCAAATTATTCACTCAGCCTTGGTGCAGGCAGTGCTCGGTTTCCATCAGCCCCAGATGTGTCAGGCAGGGGAAGAGCAGCAGTAATTGTCAGCTTTTCCCCAGAAATGAAGGCTGAGTGCCTGTAATTGAAATGGCAAACCTATCACTAAGTACTTGTGCTCTTTTATCAACCAGAACAACTTGCCCTCTGCCAGCATGCCTTGGCCAGGAGAGAGGGGATCTGTTTGCCATGTTGTCCTAACCCTTGTCAAGATAACTCCAGCCTCATAGGGGTTGCAGACTGAGGCTTTAGGCAATGAGTTAGCTGGCTGCTATTCTGCAGCTCCCTCTGGTACTGCTCTGCAGTAAAACCAGGCAAAGCAGGCAGGAGGAACCAAGCCTCCACTAACAGGTTATGGCCTGGCAGGTCAGATTGCATCTTCACCTTGTTTACTGATGAGCAAGTGAGGGCAGAACTCTCTGGGCTTTGAGTACCTGCTGCACACGCAAGTTTATAAACCTTGTCTGGCTGTTCCTCCTTGCCGCCGCAGAGGACAGGCTGATAGATGTGTTTAAATCCCAGGGTACGAATCTCGAACCTGCAGTGACTCTGAAGACTCTTGGGAGCTGGATTCCTCCTCAGAGCATTGCTTGGACACTCCTATAGCATACAGCAGTGCTCATCCTGCATGCAATGAGGAGGAGCTGGGAGAGCTCCACAACCTGGAAAAGGGCAGCACAAAGCACCAAGTTGGAGGGAGTGACCAGTGCAATGGGGGTGACAACACGACAGACAGCACATCCGAGGCTTCAGATTCAGCCAACACCGAGAGCCGAGGGTTTAAGACAAGTGGCTCCAGTGACTCTATGGATGCACTGGAGGAAGATGAGTTGGAAGTGTGCTCTTCCTCCAGGCCGGAGTTCTGCCACTTCTACACACCAACAGTGCAGGAGATGAGCAGCTCAGACAAGAGCTTCGTCCCCATTCACGCTGCAGGAGGCTCCAGCAGGGCAGAAACCAGAGACTACTTCTGTTTCTTTCAGGTACCATGTGCAGAGGACCCTGTGTGTCAAGACAGTACCTCTGAGCAGAGAGGGGAGGACATTGCTCTCTCTGTGCTGGAGACCAGGCTGTCTGAGACAAACACCATGGGCTATTACAGCCTGTGCTACAGCATATCCCCTGCAGGCAGTGTGGAGAGGAACAACATCAGTTGCAGCCCTCAAAGAAGCCCTCGGAAAGATGGGTCTGCCCAGGAAGAGGTACCATGTGATGCAGAGCAGATGGCAGAAGCAAGTGACCTCATTTTGGAGCCACCCCCAGGCTTTGGTGACACCAGCTCTGAGGACGAGTTCTATGATGCTGCAGACAGGCTCAGCCCTCTAGATGCCCTGACAGGTAAACTCTCACCCACTTGCTGCAGTTCACCTTCCTTCCACCCCCTGGCCTAGGGTGTTGCCTGTTTCCACTGTCAGTCTTCCTGGAGGGATCATCTTTCAGCTCCTCATAGTTTTCCCAAGATTTTTGAAGGGCCTTTGAACACCTATTCTTCATAAGCCACTCTGCAGCAGAAATAGAGTGGATGTGCACACAGGAGTCAGAGCTGCAACTCTGCAGGGAGATTTGTCATCATGTTCAAGCATTGGATACCAGAAAAAGTCAGTTTTCAAATTAATTTGGCATTCTGGAAAGTCCCCACATTTTGTGCAGGAATTCCAGAATGCTGATGCATGTCTCTCCCTGATCATGAAGCCAACATGCTGCATAAGTAAGTTCTGTGCGTCCTTCTATGTAGGCTGAATCGTTGGTGATGAGAAGAATGATGAGTCCCAGAAACAGAACAGAGGAAAGACGTATGTCCTTGCACTGCCAAGGAGCTTCATGGCAAATATTCCCACTGTCAGGCAGTACCTTCATCTGCTATCTTCCTTCAAGCTGAGGAGAGCTAAAAGCTGTAAAACATTATTGTTCTATGCACCCCCAAGATCAAAAATAATTTTTGGGTCAGGGCATGTTATGTAACTGGCTGAAGGAGCCCTGTGGCTGAGCAGCTCCCTTGTAGCTCTATTTTCTCAGAAAGGAGAGGATTCTTGTTTCTGAAATAATCAGCTCTTTTAACAGTAACTGAAATTATTAGGAATTTGTTTTGTGGAGTTAGAACAATTTTGGCTTTTGCATTCATGCACGGGAACAATACCACATTCAGGCACAAAATTGTAACCTCTGGGAATTTTTATCATCTAAATATACAGGCTGGGAATTTCTGATAATGTTTCTATTCAATGGTAATAAATCTACAGTCGTAGTCAGTGCTCTCTGTAGTTGCTGCTAATATCACCAAATTTAACTTGAGAATTATAGCTGTACCTGCAGTCAGATCAAGTGACTCCAGTAAACAAGGGGGAGAGCCTACCCAATGCTCTTCATCACTAATCCTGGACTTCAGTCTTGGTAGCCACAGGCCCAGATTCTTTATTTTTCTTAACACAGCTGATTCCAAGTAAGTGCTTGATCATGACATGAGACACAGTTTCCTTTAGCACTTGGGAGCCAGGCTTTGCTGCCAAATATTTATGTCTGCAGTTCCAGGACCTGTGTTAAGAGCATTTTGGCCTGCTGCATAGATGCATGGATATTCTGCTGCCTGGGGCTATTTTCTGACTTGCATGTTTGTTTTCTTGCCAGCAGGCTACAATATGACGTCCCAGGAGGGTACAGACAACTCCTCCTGCATCCTAAAGAAACCAAGGTGTTACAGCTTGGGGGAAAACCTGATGACAAGGCAGACAGCAAAGGAGAAACACAGAAAGGAGAAGGAGCTAACATATGCCAAGAGCCTGAGGAAGAGGAGGTCTTTCCTGAAAACTGATTACACCTCACAGGTCACTTTCCCCTTGACTTTACCAGGCTCTCTGCAGAGCCGCTGCTCTTGGCCACCACCCCAACCACTCCTTGCTCAGCACCCTGCTCCACCTTTCTCAGAGAACATCAAGAAGGATGCAGAGCTGGGACTTCCTGCTACCACCCAGGTCCAGAGAGACACTGCTAGCATAAACCCATCCTCTGACCTGATGGAAATGGAGCCTGACACTATGGAAACAAAATCAGTGACTGACTCTGTGGTTTCTTCCATCTCAGCTGTTCGTCTGCAGGGTGACCAGCACAGGGAGGAGAGACCGGGCATAGCCATTCATGTGGATGGTGGCCTCCAACCTGCACATGCTGTACATCCCCTTTTCCTGTCCCTAGAGGAAGCTGTCCCCCTTCCTGGGGGAAAAAGCAGAGCTGCCCAGGAAAGTTCCTCCATGAAAACAAACACTGGGTGTCCGAGTGAGGAGAGCTGTGTGGCCACTGGAGGCTGGCTGGCCCAAGTGGCACTGGAGGAGATGTGTGAGGCAATGGCAGCTCAGCACAACACTGGCAATGCACCCCCATTCCTGGCCCAAGAGGTGACGTGCCCTGCTAACGAACACACACTGCTGCCATCAGCTCATGGCCCCAGTGTGGCTTCCCCCCATGAGGTCGCCCAGGACGAGGAACTGCTCCCCACTGCTGGGAGGCAAGCAGTGTGTGAGGACCCTGTCCCAGCTCCCTGTGAAAAAAAAAAAGCTAATCATGACAGCTGTGCTGAAAACAGCAGTGACCATGCCTTGTCACAGGCAAAAGGCAGACAAGTGATAAACAAGGAGGCCTTACGGAAAGTGCAAAATAAAAATCATGTCGGTTTTCCAGATGCAACCCAGCTCTTAACAGATTGCAGCAGCACTTCAGGGGTTATAACTCGCCTCTCCTGGCTCTCATTTGGGGTGAAGACAGACCTCACATCACCCAGCCCATCTCAGGAACAGGCAGATCTCCCCCTAGAGCTTTTGGCTTCTCAGAAGACCAGTGGGTGCCTGGAGGCTGATGCGGTCAGAAGGGAGATGCAGACATCCCCAGCTGGATCACACTCTGAGAAAGAGGTGACAAGCAGCCTGGGGCTTGATAACGGAGAGCTCAGAAAAGATGGAGGAAATGTGGCTCACAAACAGCCATGGCCTGTTCAGTCTTCTCTTCCCAGAGAACAGGCTACTGAGGTGGGGAAGGATGCTCCTCTGACTCCATCTCTTGGGCTTTCCATCTCCTCAGGCCCAGTTCCCTTAGGCCCATTAGGGAAACGAGGAGGAGACCATGGGGCTTCAAAACACTCCTTCCTCTGCTTTAGCCACAAGAAGGATGAGCAAACCCCTTCCGACCCCATCATGACCAGGTCCTTGGGTTTTTCCACCATGAAGACGACATCTCCACCACAGCTTGGGATGGACAAGTGCAGCTGTCGGCTGTCCTACATCAGCTGCTTCCACAGGCATTCTGACAAGGGGGAATGTGAAACTGCCATACCCATGTGTAGCACATTTCTAGGGCCCCTCACCACCCCACCATCGAGCAGCCACAGTCTTCCTGGGACCCCTGTGGGCAGTTACCCAGTCTCCATTGCTAGGGATATGGCACGGTGGGACCCTCACGTCCAAGCCCTCAGCCAGCTGAAGGACCAAGCACGAATGAGCCCTGCAGATTTCTCCTGTTTCCTAGCCTACATCACAAAGCTTCAGGAGGTTGTGGGGAGGTTCTCTGGGAACCAAACAACCCACCTGCAAGATCAATGTGCAGAGCAGGGTGCTGAGAGCAAGGATGCCCTTGGCTTAGCCTCCCGGGACCTGCTGTCCAGTTGCCAGGAGCTCCTGAAAACAGAGCAGCCCCTCACAGAGCTGCAAGGTGCACTGAGGATTACATTTGACCATCTGGTTGAGCTGGCAGTGGCCTGCTTCCAGGTGACGCACTGCCAGCAGTGCAGACAGAGGCAGCAAGAGCTTGGGGCTGCGCTCGTGGACGTGGTGGGGACCTACCACCAGCTTGTGCAGGCTGTTCAGCAGCAGCTTTGCAGGCAAGGCTGCCCAGATCTGGGTGCCAAGCTCCTCGCCCGCCAACACACAGCCCTTGCAGCAGCTGTATTTTGTCTCCTGCAGCAGTTCAAGGTACCCCTGTTGTTGTGACGAGGCTGTTCGGTGGCACATGGGTACACTGGGTGGGGAGCAGCCTGGCCATGTTCCTTTTGTCCACTACCAGGCTCTCCCCCACAGGATGTTTAGCCCCACAGCTTGAGAATGGTCATGGAAGGATGTGTCCATGCATGTCAGCCTAGTGCCACTAAGAGCCACCCTGTCCAGGGGGTGGTCACGGGGCAGGGCATACTGCCCTCCAGTCTAGCTTTGTGTAATTCTGTGTACACAGTCCATATGTAGTACGCAAACTCGTAGAGTACTTCAGTGGCTTATGTATCTTGCCTGGGGCTTGTCCCTCACCTCCCAAAGGCCTTGAAGTTGGCTGGTCTCAAGGTGTTGTTTTAGCCTTCTTCTATCCCCTGTGGAGAAAGACAGGGACGTTTTGGCCTATCTTTCCTGCCCCTCCTTATTCTCCAGGCAGACTCTGAACTAGAGTGATGTCAAATCCCACCCTGGCCTGATATGAAGGAACCCAGGCTGCTTTGTCCGCCTTCTGTAGCTGAGGATGTGTCTGGACTTGTAATGGAAACCTCTTTGGGAACAAAGCTATGCTATATTTAACTGCTTTTCCTTGCAAGGGCTGGAGAGGGTTGTCCCAGGTAAGGAAAGCAACACCATATCCTGCTCTTCTGATATGGTTTCTGCATGTCAGCCAGCTCTTCTGTTTCCATTTGCTGGTGCTTGAGAAAGTCCCTGATTAACCCCCCATGCTACTTATGGATCTGCAGCTTCCAGAAGGAATGAGTAAGGCCTGAGACTGAAATGCCACCTTCACAGATGTGATGACCCATTACACTGGCCTCCCTAGGAGAGGGCAAGCCCCTTTTCACAGCCTCATCAGTAGCTCTTCTTCTGTCATGTGCAGTATATCCCTAGCTAGGTATGAGCTGTTTGCCCTTAAAGGTCATCTAGCTGCGCATCCCCAGTGTATCAGCACACTAGTGCTGGAGGCATGACCTCAACACCCTCTGATGAAGTGGGCAGAGGCAGGTTCCCAATTGCTAGTGTCTAACAGAGGGGCTTGTTTGGCAGTGGCTAGCTTTCTCTGAGGGATGCCTGCAGCAGGAGCGCTGCGCGACAAGCTGTTGCTGCAGCAGGTCAGTTGCTGCAGCTGAGCGTGCTCAGAATGGAAGAGTCTCCTCCAGGCAGTGGAGGAGCATGGGCGGGCCACAAGAGGTGGCCATCTCTGCCATACCTCCCCAAGTACCAGGGCAGCATGGGGACAGGAGTGTCATGTGGCCCTGTAACATCTGAGGGAGGCCACCACCACTTTTTGCTCATTCTTTAATGCCTCCAGAGGGAATACGGTAAGTCCTTGCAGATGAACCCTACTGTGGAAAAGGACAGCAGCTGGGGCAGAAGGGAGCCCTGCAGCACCCCAACTCAAGCTCCCTAACCAGGCAGACTCTAACTGCCAGGAAAACACCCACAGGAATTCGGTAACCTTTAGTAGCCTTATACCAAGTCCCCTACAGCTGATACTCTCAGTGTGCCTGCACGCAGAATGCTAGCTAACCAAGGGCAGTCCGCTTTCTTGACCACGCAGGGACAGGGTGGCCAAAGTACCTTCAACCACTGGGGAGGGTATCACTGCCTGGTGTTTTGGGTTAGCATATGCTGCTGCCTAGCAAACTCGGGCTCAATTAGAAAGTTTAAGTTTCTTACACTGAAGCCCAAATGCAGACCTCTAACTATGCACCCCCAGCTGATGAGCAGGGGGATGTGAAACTATGAAGAGTCCACGGGACACCAAAAAAGCCCATAGAGCACAGCAAAGCAACAGGCACTGACAAACACAAATTCAGCCTACATGGGGTGTCCACCAACAGCTTCTGCTGCCACAGGCCCTACTGACACTGTCTCATGGGCACTGAATTCCAGGTGTTGTAAGAGGGTTTGATGTGAAGGAGAAATGAAAACATGTAAGCATATGAGATAGCAGTTTACCTCAGAAGACCTTCGTTCTTCCACTGGTGGTTAGACATAGTCATTGATTGTTAGGGGTTTCTTTTCTAGCAACAACGGCTCAGGTAACATATTGACTTAGATGCATCAAAAATGCTTTCTGCTGTGGCCATGAAATATGTCCCTGCTCTTTGTGCAGGGCACAGTCAAATCCCAGGTACTTTTCCTGGAGGAAAGTCAGGGTTAGTGAACTTCACACGTCAGGATGTGATAATGTACCATGCACACATCAGTAACTGTAAGGATGCAATGGGAGTTTAAGAGTAAACATTTTATTTTAGATTAGATGCACAGGATTAGCTATAGGCTTCAACAACTCAACAAGTCTTCAACTGGTTTAATGTTGTTAGGACAGTGCACACCTGGGAACTGTTTTCTCCACTGGGGAATCACTTCCCATCTTCTGTTCCCCTGTTGGACCAGTGCTGTCATCTTCCATGGGAAGGAATTTTCCCCACCAGTGAGTTTTTTAATTCTAACTTCACCTTACTGTTTAATCACGATGAAAGAAACACCTTAAAGCGGTGCTCCCAGTCCCAGAACAAGTGTAGATGCAACAGTCAGAAACACTCTAACAAGCATCTGCAAAGCAGCAAAACTGGATTCCTGTCAGTTTTTACTTGATCCCAGGGCTCCATCGGCTTTGTTTTCTCTTCAAGGGGAAAAGACATTTCCAGCATTGTACTGCTGAGGTAGAATGTGTCACTCTTGACATGATCATTAAAGAAGATTTAATCAGAGCTGTTTTCTCTACGCACATTCATGCTGATGCCTCTGCTTGAAATTTGGAGTTTGCCTCTCTTGTCTGCACAGCTCCTTAACATCACAAAATAAAGACTTTTCTTGTGCATTATCATGCTGAGGTATTTCCACTTATTTCACTGCATCTGGCAGCATATAGCCTTTTCCAGAAGACACTCCAGCTTTCAAGGCTGCTGGCCAGCTTCGAGTCTCATAGTACGTTGATAAGACATCAAAGACTGTCACGAACAGAGAAATGTACCATGCTGTGATACCAGTATCAATAGCAAGCTCTATAATGCACACGCCACTGGCTGCAAAACATCAGGAAATCATAATACTTGATTCTCAGAGAAGGTTAGCATGGGGTTTGCATTCCTTCTCATTTAAAATTTGATGAGCAAGTGTTTCAGGCAGCTCATCTAGGAGCAGGTGACTATTTTGAAGATGACTTTGGGGAAGTCTGGCTAGGAAAAGCAGAGGCCATGTCAACTAAAGCAAGGTGGCCCAGTCACCATTTTGACTAACCTGTACTGCCTGTCTGTGCTGCTGACGACAGTACACCCACGGTGGGTCATACCTACTGTGCTTCCACCATCGCTTCTCAGATGCTGTATCTCCACATCAGGGCTCCCTTGGGACACACAGTGGTCTCTAGCACCTAGGCTTGGTGCTCTGCAGAGCCCTGCACCACCTCCTCTGCCTTGTGCTGACAGAGGTGACAATGCTAGAGCTGGCCTAGGATATGATAGGATAAGGGGGAATGGCTTTAAACTGGAAGAGGGCAGGTTTAGATTAAACATTAGGAAGAAATTTTTCACTTTGAGGGTGGTAAGGTACTGGAACAGGTTGCCCAGAGAAGTTGTTGAGGCCCCATCCCTGGAGGTGTTTAAGGCCAGGCTGGATGTGGCCTTGGGCAACCTGGTCCAGTGGGAGGTGTCCCTGCCCATGGCAGGGGGGTTGGAACTTGATGATCTTCAAGGTCCCTTCCAACCTAAACCATTCTATGATTCTACAAGCTGCTCCATAGTTCCTAGCAAAGAGGCGTTCACATTACAAAGCCACAGATTGCCAGCAGAGGTGAAGGAGCATAAGCACATCCACTGATGTGACCTGGTAGCCCAGCCCATGGTCACAACATGGACCCATCACACAAACACACACCAGGGTGAGCCTTGCCTTGATTGAGCCTGACAACTTCTGTCCTCCTCCCTTGCCTGGGAGGGACACATCTCCTCACACCAGCTGTTTGCTACTTTGTGCAAAGCAGGTCCTGCTCCTCTGAGAACGGGCTGATGCAGAGAAGCACACAAGGTGTTAAAGTGAGGGCAGCAGGAGTAAAACCTAGTAACAGAAACCTCTGCTCACAGTGTTTTCCCCATTACTTAGCACTAGGCCTCCAGTTTGCAAACTCTGCTGCTCGATAGCCAACCCCCCTCCCCCCTGCTCAGCCTCTCACCTTGATTAATTGCCAGTGTCTCCGAGTGGTAGTTCTTGGTGTTAACAGTTTTCACCATGTACTCGCGAATGGGGAGGCGGGCTGTTTGCAAGGACTGCTCTTGTGCCCTTTGCAGAGTCAGGTTCTGCAAAGGAAACAGGAACAAGGTGCCCAATGTGCACAAACTTGAATGCACATCATTTTGGGTACAAGCTGCAAAGCCAAAAACTGTCCTGGGGCTCATTTCACCCAGACTGTTGCAGTCTCTCTCAGCCTGGTGCTGGATTCAGGCAGAAATTTGGAGGAAAATGGATGGTGGCACAATAGCAATGTCTCAAATAGAAGCAGCAGCAGCACTGGGTGCTACCAATGGGACATCTCTGCTCTCATAAGAGAATGGAGCAGACAGCACCTTCAGATTCCAATAGGCTACTACCCACCTTATGAATACTTTCATCCACAAGTCCTCCAAGGACGTACACCTTACTTGGATCAATATCTTCAAGGACTAGAAACAAGAGAAGCATTTGCTCACCACCATACAACAGTAAAATCCTGCACCACACCATCCCCCAAACAAGAGCCCACTTCCATGAAAAAGCTGTGGCCAGAGTCACCCCTCACCCTGGAACCTCAGACAGTGAAGGAGGCTTTGGGTTCACAAGCAGAAGTGTCCGCCTGAATGCACAGGCGGACTGAAAGGGGGAGATCAGACATAGGCTGAAAGCACAGGAGTGCCAGAGATACCACACATTGCTCTGTTTAACCATTGTCTGTTCTGAGATGTGGCTGATCTGCAGATGCCTCCCCACTCTCTAGGTCACCTACTGAAACCTTCCCCCACCCTTACCAGATTCTTTTTCAGAGTAAGGCACTTGTGTAGAACAAGAAAGGGATCTATGTCCCCAGGAACATGTGGCCGGTTAGAAATGGAGGAAGAAGAGAAAATAAACACAGTAGCAAATTAAGCAATAAAGGGAACATTGTTACTCCTGCGTTATTTCAGAGAAAGATGTAATTTAGACTGTATTCAAAACTGCCACAGCATCTTCCCTTTGCCACTCCGTAGTATTACAAACTTGCAGGGGATCTACACATGGGTTTTAAGTTAAGTCTCCTGCAGATGACATGCAGCCCTGTCTCAAAACCTGTCCATCTGTCGAAACAGATCAAGATATGAATAGATTTAGCATCAGACCTAAGTACACTGTGTATCTCATGCAATTTGAGACAGTAAATGCTTGGAAATGAATCACTTGAAGAAAGAAATAGACTCAAAATAAAAAAAAAAGCGCTTAAAAATCAACCTTTTGCCCCAATTCCCCTGTGCCTAAAGCAAGTGTACTTACCATTCTCGGAGTCAGGAGTGAGATAAACAATTGCATCTAAAGGAAACAGGTCCAGGTAACTTTCTTGAGTTGTTTCCATCTGAAAAATGCAAGATAGGAGAAGTCCATTAGCCCAAACTCCATCTGCCAGAGCAAAACCCGCTCTCAGACACAGAAATATACCAGAACTGACTCTACTGCTTTAGGTGTTTAAACTCCTATAAGTAGAGTGTGTTTTTTAATGAACAATACCTATCTCAAAATCCATTTAATTTTCTTCTCATAAAAATACCTAGATGCGATTTGAGGAAGGGAGATCAGAAATAATTATCTAATTTTAAATGAGATTCTAATTCTTGAGAGATTCAAGAATCTCCACTGCAGGTGGTTTTCTCTCCTCACTCTTACCACGTGCTGCCCTACACGCACTGTAGAACACACAACTCAATGTCACTGCTATAACCTGTACGTGTGGGTCTCGTGCTCAAGTCAGACCAAGCTTGGTACAAAAACTCAGGACAGGACTGTGTGATCTGCCCAGAGCCTGACCAAGCTTATATGTCTGCCCGTCCCTGATATCACAGGTCTCTTCGCAGAAGTAACATCTGGAGAAGGAATTCTCCTCCTGCAGGCAGGAAGGCCACGAGGTCCAACCAGAAGGCCTCGCACATCACCCCATTATCTGTCAGTTCTTGTCTCCTGCCAAAGGGCAAGAAGATCGGACCTTAACCACTGTCACTGAACTGCATTCCCACCATCCCAGCCCACCTCAGCCTGTCTTGGGCCAACAGGGAGGGCCAACACTGTGGCTGTGGGGTGCTACGAGCCTTGAAAATACTGTGGTCAGAGACCCTTACCAAATAATTGGAGAAGCCGTCGTTCATGCGAAAACACTCCTCATAGATCAACGAGCCCACCACAAACTCCGTCAGACAGAGCCAAAATGGCTTCTTGGCCCGCCTGTTTGCCCCGTAGAGTCTCCTAATCTGGGAGGCGAGGCGGCTTGTTTCCTTCCAACAAACAACAAGCACAGTGACCCACAAGCCTAAGGGCAGGGGGTAACACTGCTCCATTCATGGCCTGCAGACATCCACCATGCCCATGTCACTGGCTGGTTTCTGAGGCTCTGGAAAGGCTGTTCTGGGGAGCACTGCTCAGCTGCCTCTGGGTCTAAAGGAAAACCAGAGAGCTGGGTGTTGTGGTTTGGGTTGGACTGGCCACTGAAACAAATGACAGATGCTCCCCCCCACCTCTCTCTCACAGCTGTGCAGCCAGCCCATGCTGGAGTCCAGGCAGCCCTAGAGGGATGGGCATAGACGGAAGGGGAGCCCCCAAGACTGAGCTCAGGGGAGCTGCTATGTGTGCACCCTCACACATCCTGGTTCAAACTGAGCTGGAAAGTTTCTGTTTCCCAGCACAGCTAAAACAGACCTTCCCCAGCTACCTCCTCTCCCCCAGCCCTGTTTCAGAGGACTCCCCTCTGCTCCCTCCCTACAAACAGCACCTTCCAGGAACAGCACAGGGCAGGGCACTTTCCAGAGCAGAAGCAGAGAGAGACAGATAGATATGAAGAGCAGCTGCTGGGCCGTGTCAAGGCTATCATGGGGCACATCTCCCCAGCACCTCCGAGCAGTCTCCAGACCCTGCAGTGGGCCTGTGCCGTCGGGCAGTGGCAGCACCGGTGCAGAAGGCCGCAACAGGACGGTCCCCCATACCTTCTGCGACATGCAGTGGGCCAGGCCGAGGTCCACACAGAGCCGGGGCCCCAACGCCTGGGCCTCCAGAAGCCGTTCCTTCGCCAGGGCGGCCGCGGCCCTCCCGCGGTCCCGGCTACCCGC
>NW_009647428.1:298563-304349 GCF_000708025.1 Charadrius vociferus | reverse complement strand
TCTCGTCGAGGCCACCGGCTCCTGCCCCGCGGCGGTTTCTCTTTCTCACTCGCCAAGGGGGGTGAATCCATCAGGCACTTGCGCACCGTGCCGCCGTGAAGCTGCTGGCCCGTGTCACACACGCTGCTGGCTTCGGTCCCTGACACTTGTTCTCCCAGTGACAGAGAGGAAAACTCACCAGGCCTTTGTATTGACAAATGCAGGTTTGCTCCAGTTTTGAACTGGGTGCATGGCTGACCTTGATGCAAAGGGTATCCGTGCTTTCAGTAGCCCTGAAGCTGCTTGTTGCACCCCAGCATTGCACTTATCCTCAGAAGTTTCATTTCTGAGATGATTTTCATACTTACACTTGCTTCAGTGCTTTTCTCATAGTTTTCCTTGGTGGTACCAGGACATGTTCTGGTACAGCATATAGAGCTGTTTCAGTGTCTTCCTTCTGCGCAGCAGCAAGCTGAAGTGTCTGTGTCTCGGTTATCGTTGTTACTTGTTTATGCTGTAGTAGCGTGTTGGTGTTTCAGGCCAAAACTTGAATACATGCCAAGCAAGAACACTCAGAGAATGTGTGATCCAACAGGTTTAGTTTTCACCCCAAAATTGTGGGGGACACTATGCAGTGGTGGGTGTAACTGGGGATTGTGCAGCGTTCCTGGGAACATTCAGAACTGCTGTGGTGTGTACTGGAGAGCTGGGAAGGTGCTCAAGGCATGCTCCGAGCAGGATGGCAGGACACCTGGGTGCTGCTGCCATGCCTGCACCAACTGCCCAACACTGAGTCACTCCACTCTCCAGCCCAGCCTGACCATCTGTCAGATGCAGCTGCTTTTGTAAAGCCCTTTGTGACATAGCTGAACAGCTAACAACGCCTATAGCTTAGATGCTGTGAGATCACAACTTCTTACAGTAATGGAGCATTACAAAGGGTGATACAGTCTTGTCAGTACCAGACCCTTTCCAGTGGTTCTGGCTTAACATGGCTGTTTGTTTCAGGCTTCCAGAAGGCCTGATTCTGGTGCCATTGATTATTCTACAAGAGGGGAGGTGGCTTTGCCTGGAGGAAGGCTGATTAGCAGAAAAAAAAGGCCTTGAATTTATTCTTTGTGCTGCTTTGTTGAAGGAGATCTGTTAGGCCCATTGCTGGATGTCTGTGTGATGTTGCTATATGCAGATTGGTGGGAAACACCTTTTAAGTTTGGGAGATGCTGCAGGTTCAGCGTTGGTGTAGATGGTCTGATCCATGGCTAGTGAGGACTGTAAGAAGGAGCCATGGCCTGCAGCTGAGATGGTGCATAGGAGGCGGGCAAGGGAAGGTGGTGCTTGCCGGATGCCCACACAGCAGCTTAGGGCTACAGCCCAGGAATGGGACTTGGGTTTCCTTTCCCAGAGTGCTGACTGCCCAGCTAACAGAGTAGCAAGTGCCTTACAGCAACAGAGGTGCCCCTGAGTCCTGTCAGAAAAGCAGGAGTAGCTAAAGAGTTGTCCTCCATCTGCAGGCTGCCAAGGCAATACATGTCCTTCCAAATAACAAACTTTCCTTCCTCCTTTCTCCCCAGCTTCTGCTTCTCCTAGCCTCAGGGGGACTCCAGAGGTGGCCCCGGGTGGCATACAGCACCAAGGAAGAGAATGCTGCAAGACCTATTGGGCGGTACCCAGTACCCAATAAGAAGGACATGCCGTATGACATTGTGGAGCTCATGGAGGAAGTAGAAATGAAGGTAAAGGAGTTCTGCTGCAAAACTCCATCAGTGGAAAGGGGCTGAGCAGGTCATACACCCTAAGACAGCAGTTCTAACTCTAACAGTTAGGTCTAACACAAACCTGATAGGAGACTGAGGTGAGCGGCATTTCTTGCAAAGCTCCTTCCAGTGGTGTACAGATTTTACTGGAAATCCTGCAGTATGTTGGCAGGAATTTAAGTCTCCCTGGTTCCATGAGACTAGTGGGTTGTTTCAGATGGCAACTTGTGCACGGGGTTGGCTGGAACACTGACATGTGTTTGTTTTTCTGGGAGAGCATCTGTGTTTACTTGAGACACTATTAGGAGTGTTTTTAACATTTTTAATGGTGAGAAAAAAATGAGAGGAGCTGTTTTGATGACAGTATTAAAAGGCTTAGGGGGTCTTCCTGCTGTTGAGCTTTGACCTTTTTTCTCCAAAGCTAAATGGGCTGCATAGTGGAAGAACAGTAAGCCTAATGCAGAACAGTGTATAAGCAGAAAAAGAGGGCATTGGACAAGAGTTTATTTCCCTGCTGTTGCAGAGAAGGAATACCACACAGTCAGTCCTTCCTGACGGCTAAAACACTCCACCAGCCACAGCTCCATGGAGACTTCTCTCTTCCCAGAGCTTCCTCTCAGGGGAGTGCCGGTCCATCGCTCTCTATCCTTCCTGCCAGCCTGTTGAATCTGTGCTCTGCTACCATTGCAGAATAATGAAAGGAGTCAGCACACTTGAGGGTAAATAAGATGGACAGAGGAAGAGTCAGCTCAAATGTCACATGCTCTGACACAAACCCCTGTGTGTCAGTGTACTGAAGGAGTCAGCAAAGACCTGTGGATCCAATCAACTCAGCAGACTTGGATATCCAGACAGTGCTGCCAGCCTCTGTTGCCAGAGGTTCCTAAGTAAACTAATGGGTTGTGGACAAAGAAGAAGAAGGAAGAGCCTTCCTGTGGTTACCTAACAGTAAGCAGATGGGTGAGACAGGAGGAAGGCACAGGCAATTGGGTGGCAGTGGAGAGAGGTTGCCAGAGGTTGTGACACGTGACCTACTCTCCTTTTCCATGAACACCCTGAAGAAGAGCAGCTGATGGAGCCTGTGGACCATTAGCACCATCATGGCGAACCCAGACCATTTAGAACTATAGCAGGCAGCCAGGCACTGAGGCTGAACCTCTACTGATAAATGCCGACTGCTGGGACCCAGGCGCGGGTGGTTGCTGCGTTGGCTGATCCTGCATGTGAGAGGCAGCAAGCGATTCTCTGAGAAAGGTAGCCTTGCACACCATCACAGAGATGGACTGGGCATTGGCAGCTATCAGGGGCAGAACTGGGAGAGTAGTTGTGGTAGTTGAGGAACCTGAAGGTGCACAAGTCCATGAGACCTGATGAGATTCATCTGTGGGTCCTAAGGGAACTGAAATATGAAGTTACCAAGCCATTATTCATCACATTTGAGAAGTTGTGGCAATCTGGTGAAGCTCCCCCAAACTGGAAAAGGGGAAAGATAACGCCCATTTTTAAAAAGGGTAAAAAAGAAGACCTGGGGAACAACAGGCTTATCAGCCTTACCTCTGTCCCCAGCAAGATCATCGAGCAGATCATCCTGGAAACTCTGCTAAGGCACATGGAAGATAAGGAGGTGATCAGTGGCAGGCAACAGGGCTTCACTAAGGGCAAATCATTCCTGACAAATCGGTGGCCTTCTATGACAGTGTTACAGAGTTGGTGGGTAGGTGGAGAGCAACAGATGTCATCTACCTGGACTTGTGCAAAGCACTTGACACTGTCTTGTACAACATCCTGGTCTCTAAATTGGAGAGACATAGATCTGACTGATGGACCACTCAGTAGTTAAGGAGCTGGCTGGACGGTCATATTGGAAGAGTTGCTGTCAACAGCTTGATGTCCAAGTGGTGAGCAGTGACAAGTGGTGTTCCTCAGGGGTTGGTACTGGAATCCATGCTGTTTAACATCTTTGTGGGCGACATGGACAGTGGGATTGAGTGCACCCTCAGCAAGTTTGCCAATGACACCAAGCTGTGTGGAGTGGTCAACATGCTGGAGGGGAGGGATGCCATCCAGAGGGACCTTGACAGGCCTGAGAGGTGGGCCCCTGCAAACCTCATGAACTTCAGGCCAAGTGCAAGGTCCTGCAGGTGGGTCGGGGCAATCCCATGCACAAATAGAGGCTGGTGGAAAGTGGATTGACAACAGCCCTGAGGAGAGGGACTTGGGTGTGTTGGTTGATGAGAAGCTCAACATGAGCTGGCAATGCATGATCATAGCCCAGAAGGCCACCCGTGTCCTGGACTGCATCATAAGAAGCGTGGCCAGCAGGTCAAGGGAGGTGATTCTCCCTCTCTACTCTGGTGAGACCCCACCTGGAGTACTGCGTCCAGCTCTGGAGCACCCAGCATAGGAAAGAAATGGACCTGTGGGAGCAGGTCCAGAGGAGGGCCACAAAGATGGTTAGGAGGGTGGAGCACCTTTCCTGTGAAGACAGGCTGAGAGAGTTGGGGTTGTTCAGTCTGGAGAAGAGAAGGCTCCGGGGAGGCCTTATAGTGGTCTTCCAGTATCTGAAGGGGGCCTAAAAGAAAGCTGGAGAGGGACTTTTTACAAGGGCACGTAGTGATAGGATGAGGGGTAATGGCTTCAAACTGGAAGAAGGTAGATTTAGATTAGATATCTGGAAGAATTTTTTCACTCTGAGGCACTGGAACAAGATGCCCAGAGAAGCCGTTGAGGCCCCATCCCTGGAGGTGTTCAAGGCCAGGTTGGATGGGGCTTTGAGCAACCTGGTCTAGTGGGAAGTGTCCCTGCCTGTGGCAGGGGGGGTTGGAACTCGATGATCTTCAAGGTCCTTTCCAACCTCAACCATTCTATATACATCGACTGTGTGCTGACACCTCAAACTCGTGCTGTTCAGATTGGGCCAGCGCTGTCTCGTGTCCTGTAAGCTCGGAGGGAAGAGGAGAGTTACAGAAGGTTTAGGATGGTCAAATGGGCACAGCCGCATCTGTGCAGGGAGACCGAGTGGAGACAACCTCTTGGTTTGGAAAGGAGCTTGCCAATGTGACTGTGGTTGTTACTGCTGTGGCTGAAGTGAGCAGGGCAATGTTATGAAACTGCAGCAACACCTAATTAAGAACCACATCATTATGTGTTCAGTCCTATGTTAAATGGGCTCAAAGGGCAAGAGAATGGGTCTGCAGAGATTCCCCAGCACTTCTGTGCTAACAAACTGTTCTCTAAGCCTAGTGCATTAATGTTGCCCGCTGTGCTCTGTGTTGTTACAGTTCTTGACTTGTTTTTCTTTTTCCTTGAACAGACTGGATTTCTGCCCAATGTGTTCAAAGCCATGTCTCACCGCCCTGCTGAATTCAGAGCTTTTTTTGCTTATTACAACGCCATTATGAACAAAGACACAGGTAAACCATACAACGACCTCAAAACTGCCCTTCCTGTTGTAGATGTGAGAAGTTGCTAGAAGGGACGTTTCTGATACCCTCAGATATATTGCCTCACCGTGCCTTCTCCCAGCCCATAAGAACAGCTGTCAGAGGCTGCAACTGCACAGCTGCTTCTGGCTTCACTCGTATTGCATACAGCAATATTGCAAAAGCACCTCTCAAGCCAAGCTCTGCTGCCTCACTGCACTGTGCTCTGTGTCACCACAAAGAAAGGACAGGCTGCGCCCTCGGGGAAGACGAGCTGGGAGCTGACTGTGCTGGAAGGGTGCAGGCAGAGGCAGTGGTTTCATGGGCAAGGCTGCAGTCCCACACTACTGGAGCAAGGCGAGCAGGGTAGGTCTGGCAGTGGTGACCATGGCCATCCAGGAGTCTAGATTTCCCGGCCAAGTCCGTGGGGAAGAGGCAGATCCAGGATCAAGCTAGGAAGTCAGCCTGGGGGTCAGTCAGGTTCCAGACCAGTAGGGTTATGCAGCCAGGCACCACAGCCGCAGCGTGGCTCAGGTGGGGTCACAGCCAAGGGTGCAGCATGAAACAGCTCCCCGGGGAGTGGCAGGTCCTTGCTGAGCCTGCCTGCAGCTCTTCCTTCACAACAGTTCTT
>NW_009647428.1:293771-297721 GCF_000708025.1 Charadrius vociferus | reverse complement strand
GGGTGGCAGGTCTTTCCGGGGCCTGCCTGCAGCTCTTCCTTCACAACAGTTCTTGGGCAGGAGCTGCCCCTGAGCAGTGCACACAATTCATGTGAGGAAGGCTGTGCCCGCTGGGCCAGGGACTTGGAACCAGGGGGTGTCCGTACTTCACAGCAGCAGGGAGAGGGCTGAGGTGCTTGCTGCACGCTGGGACGTGGAGATGAGGGAGGACTGGCTGCAGCAGTGCCATTGGGCAGGGCTGTAGGGAATTCTGCACAGCTGTCCAGCCTTTGAGGAAACATGGTTTGAGGACTGCCTGTTCCTCCCTCATTCCTTCCATAGTACAGGGCACCAAGGGGCCTGTTCTCATTGCTTTTGCTCTGAAGGTACATTAGTAAAAACAGTATTTTCTAAAAATAAGCTGGTGCATGTAGACTGCAGGAGATGAGGTCTCGGGAGGAGTGTCTCAGCAAGGTCTGGAGGCAGCAAGGAGTACAGCCTTAAACTTCTCCCACATGGTATGTGCAGTGTCTGTGTGAAGTGTTCTGCTCTGCTTGTGGTGCTGGAGTGAAGCCATGGCCCTAGCTGTACAAGTTTCTGTTTTTCCTTTCTCATTCCCATGCTTTCGTTTTTGACTTTAAGAGGACTATTGTGGATCCCACCCTTTTCAGCATCTCTCTGGCGTTGCCACCTTCTGGCACTGAACCCAAGCAAGAAGGCCTCTTCTCCTGACTGCTCTTTACCCAGGAAGTTTTAGTAGTGTCTTTCATACTCTTGGAAGACACTGGTTTTATGGAAATATTTTCAAAGTCCAGTAAAGCAGTAGCTTTTGTGGGGAGGAGGAGGGACCCTGACCTTCACTGTGAAGTGTATTTTTGAAAAAAATGGCTGCTAGTTATGTTAAAGAAGACAAAGAGCATTAGTGCTGATATGCAGCCAGGTAAGTTCCTCAGATCCTGTGCACAGTCCTCTTGTAAAGCTGTTTGTGAAAATGATTAGGATTGATTCTGAGTATAACAAAGCTCAGCCTTCTTTTCCACAGCTTCTTTAGAGCAGTCATAGGGCTAGACACTCTGTAGAAGTTGTGGTTTGTCTGGTGGTCACTAGAAGTTCTCAAAGCCCCAGTCCTAGGGTCCCTCATTGTTCCTTTTGTTTTTTTCTTTCTGCCTTCAAAAGCTGCCAATAACGTTTACTTGCTGAAACCTGCTTAGTGGGTTTTAGAACACTACTTCTCTGTAAAGCAGCAATAAAGGATCAGAGGAAGAACAGACAACACCCTCCCTAGCCACTTGCCTCCAACACATACACAGAGAAGTACCAACCAAGCTTCCTACTCGGTGAGCAAGTAATTTTGCTCCTCTGTGTTTTCCTGTTATGCAGAATTGTTGTTTCCCTGTTGACCAAATCTCATGTCCCTCATCCTAATTAGGTGCCTCATGAGCAGCTATCCAGGTAAATTGGTTGCATGGATGATCATAAAATTACAGAGTGGGTTGGGTTCAAAGGAACCTGGAAAGATCATCTAGTCCAACACCCCCATCTGCCACGGGCAGGGACATCTTCCATTAGATCAGGGTGCTCGAAGGCCTGTCCAGCCTGACCTTGAATACTTCAGTGGTGGGATACCCACAACTTCTCTGGACAACGTGTCCCAGTGTCTCACCACTGTTGTTTTCTCCTTATGTCCAATCTAACCCTACCATCTTTCAGTTTGAGACCGTTGCCCCTTGTCCTGTCATCTAGGAGCTTTGGTTGCAGTGTCTCCCTGTATGCTCTCTGGAGCTCTGTCTCCTGGGCTGTACTGCAGACAGCTTGCACCTGGAGCCCTCCCTTCCCCGTTTCCCCAGTGATACTTACTGTGATGGACATTTTTAATGGCAAAGTGTGCTAAATCTTTTGCTCTCCCTGTAGGGCGACTCAGCAAGGCAGACAAAGAGCTCATAATTGTAGCTACAAGTGTTGTGAATAGATGTCCCTACTGTGTGGTTGCACATGGAGCACTTCATCGGATATATTCCAAGCAGCCAGCACTGGCTGACCAGGTCAGTGGGGTTACAACAGCACATGCCCCACCTCCTTCGCATGGTCCCCTGAGAGGTGGGAATGGCCCTCTCATGTGGCTGCTTTCTCACCTGAAGTTTTGATCCTTAGTCTATATTTTGAACCTTTGATCTATGTGGTTCCCAGCAATCTTGAGCAATTTTGACATGTCTGGGGCCCCAACTCAATACCTGTCTCACTGGGTGAGCAGTCAGAGCAGTGGCCAGTGGGGGCAGGACCTCAAGGTGGGTGTCTCTGTATCCTCATCCACCGTCCAAGCAAGATGGCGGGAGAGATGGTTGACCTGCAGAGCATTCATCCTGCTGCCCACATTCTTTGCTATTTTAGTCTGGTCTGTGGAGGAACTTGGTAGCAGCATACTCGTGATGTTGGGCTGTGTTTCAAGTACTCCTTCAGAGTTTTGGCTCACCAAAACTGCCACAGTCCCCAAGATGAGAAGGGTGGTAAAATAGATGAGTCTTTTATCTGATGGTAGCCACGATGTCTGGTTCAAGTGCTGAGAAAGAGCCATCCCTTTGGCTTGTGGAGGAAAGAAGGTGGTCAGCCAGTTAGACTGTTTGCTGGGTCCATTTATGCTACCTCTGTTTTCTGCTTTGTCTCAGGTCATTGTGAACTGGAAACTGGCAGACCTGAGTGACCGGGACCTGGCAATGCTGGAGTTTGCACTTGCAGTCTGTCGAGCTGATAACATCACTGAAGAGCATTTCCAGAAGCTGGAGAGGCATGGTTTTGACCGTGAAGATGCCTGGGACATAGGCATGATTTCTGCTTTTTTTGCTATGTCTAATCGCATAGCTCATTACATTGACCTGCGCCCAAACAAGGAATTCTACACCATGGGCAGAGTGCCCCGTGGGGAGAGGGAGGTGGAGGAAACTGAATGTGCCTGACGGGGCTCTCTGATGCCCACGCATCCGAAAGATTGATCAAGCTCTGAATTCGCAAGCTAGTGTGGCTTATTTCTGAGCGTGTAAAAGTGTTACCTGCAGAAGAGGTGTAAGTCCTGATTCTCCCAAAACACAGAGACTATGTTTAGAGAGGAGACATTGCTTTATTCTGGCCAGGGTACACAGGGGAATATTTCCAGAAATCATGCTTACCCCCTGCTGGTTTTCTTGTCATATTTATACACAAAAGTTACAAGGTAGCATACCCTCAGTTACAATCATGGGTTAGTAATTTACATATAATATTGGTTATGACATTCAGTTACTGTGCCTGTGCAAGGGAAGGGTCTTCATATGGGCAAGTGTCTTCTTGGCCTATGGGAATTATTTTTAGTATTATAATGAAGGTAGTTCAGCTTAGGATACCCAGAATTTTCACTTTTCTGCCTAGTTGGCTAGGCCTTTCAAAACATGGTAGATTAGTAGCATCCTCAAGGTTCATATGCTGATCTGCTCTAGGATGTTTTACTTCAAAGGAAGACACCACCACCTCCTTTCCTTGATTAGGTGTTCTTTCTCATATGACTCAAGGATAGAATCCTTGTTACCTGTGAGAACGTCTCAGAAAGTTCCTCTATTAATTAGTCCAGATACTCGTGAAGAAATATTCCCAAGGCCAACCATCTGGCCACGTACATAACAAAATGGTCATACGCAAGACGCTATATTGCAAGTTCAGCTAACGCCAAAAGTTAACAGGCCTAACTAATGTTAACACCTTTAATGTTAACGAAAATGGCTAAAATTCTAACTACAAGACAACAAAAGGGTTAAAAAGTTAATGCCGGATTTTAGCCATGAGGGGTGGTGGGCTTCCTTTAGCCATTCAGAGAGATGGCGGCTTCGGTCTTGGCACCGGCTGCGCTGGTCACCCTGTGCCTTCGTTCGAGCTGCTGCGCGGCGCTCTGCCGCCTCAGCCGTCTGAGACCCGGCACACCGAGCTACGGCCGGCCGCTGGGGGCG
>NW_009647428.1:282278-292800 GCF_000708025.1 Charadrius vociferus | reverse complement strand
TCTCGCCGTGAGCCCGTCCGGCTTCCCACGGCCCGGCGGCTCGCCCGGCTCCTCTGCGGGTGTTCTCAGAAGAGAAGGGGAGATGGTAAACTGAGGCACGCGGTTGAGAATAGAGTGGTGGAGGTGGAACTGCTTCGTTAACTCGCAAAGGTGTTCGTGCCAGATGTATTCAGAGACCTAATTTTCTGTATGAAATGTGACACTTATTTATTCATGTAGGGCTCCATGAATTTGGTGGGTCTACACTGACAAATGAGTTTAGAGGTGTTCTGCAGCACACTCGTGTAACAGTGTAGACAAAAGCAAATGGCATTTGGATTTATTTAGAATAAACGAAGTGCTGGTACACCAGCTGAAAGTAGAGTGGGTTCGATTCAGAGATACCTGCATATTTGTATCTTGCAGTATGGTTGTATGTGAAGTTTTCTTGGCAGAAAGACCTTGCAAGCTATGGTGGTCTCAGCAGTGTTTTCAGTTTGAATAGTCAGAATTGAAATCTTTGTAACTCTTGATGGCTGGTCAGCTTTTCCATTTTCAGTGAGTTTTCATCAGCACAGACTTCAGGTTTCCATGAACATCTGAACTCATGACAATTTTACTGTAGTTGTGCTGTAGAGCCGAGTTTCAACTCCTTATTTGTTCTTCTGTTTTTTGAAAAGGACAACATTATCTAGAAACTATCAAAATCATTTTCAGGTGACTGTAGCTGGAAAGTGGTTTCTTTTGTAGATGGTCAGCTGGGTGTGCTGAAGGTTCCCAAGACACGGGGTCCTCTCTGCTGTACGGAGTGCAAAGAGGCCAGGGGGGAATTGCTCCGCTGGTTTAGCTGCGGTGACTACAGTGGAAACATACCTGCATGTGGATGTTCTGTACTGGTGTAGAAAGTGTCAGCTGCAGTAGCAGTACAACTGGGCTGTCGTTTAAGATCATTTGTGCAAGTTTCTGGCAAAAGGTGTAGTTCTGTATTCCTCCCACCTCCTTTGTGCCTGATGCTTGTGAGACTGCACAGTGAGCTAAACCAGGGACCTTCCCTCTCCAAAACGAACCCAGCGAAAAGATTCTCATGTCAAAGGGATGCATCCATGGACCTGGTGTTCTCTGTGGCTGGAGTGCTTGGCTCAGCAGACCACCAGTGGCGTTGGGCGTTAAGTTTGGACCATGGCACTGAACCTCAGTTGCCTGGATACCAAATGAAACAGCCCAAACCATGCTCACTTCTGCATAATTCTCTGCTGGTTATGCTCAGCTTAGACCAGTCCCAGACCTGCCCTAACTCGTGCTGGCCTGACCCATCCTATGTAGTGGAGACTTCTGGTCTCTCTGTAGCTTCTCTCAACGGAACCAACTGTGGTCAGTCATGCTGCGTTGCTGTCCCTTGCCCCTTCTGTCAGCTTCTGGCGCCCCAAAGCAGTGTTCTGGGGACATGGTGGGGACCTTGCCTTTGGGCTGTGTGCACTGCAGGTTAGGTCTGGCATGCCTGTGGGGAGCTGCTCTCAAGGGCTCGCTTTGCAGACTGAGGGTTGCTGGGGCGTGCAGTGCTGTTGCCGCAACACTGCTGTACTGGTCGGAGTTCCGCAGTGTTGGGGGAACTTCCGAGCTTTTCTGGAGATTGGCTTCACTAATTGAGCAGGCCAGACTTCACTGTCACTGTGATGTCATCGTACTTAAACCTTTTCAACATACACGAACCGAATAAATGTCTGTACCCTAGGAGAGGCTGGGGCAGAGCTGGACAGCCTGCCCAAGCTGCGAGCAGTTGATGTTTTCTGTGCCTGTTTGGACCCCTGTGAAGTGTCTGCAGATGGCTTTCTGGTCTCATTCACAAATAATGTGTATCCTGGACAAGCTGTTTGATTTTTTTATTTTTTTTTTCCCCTCCAAGAAAAGCTGTAAATGGATACATAGAGGTGTTCATGTGGGGAAGAAAAAGTGCATTTTTTTAAAGGAGGTAACATCCTTGAAATTGTAGTTCCTGGAGGTTGCTCTGGTTTTGGCAAGTGAATTAGGAGATATGGTAAGATATTAAATCTTGCTCCAGACTTTTCTGTGTCTTCAGAGTAGTAAGGGTAGTGTGGCTCGATGTCTGGTGTGAAATTAATCTCAAAACCATGGATAACAATTAGCCAAGTTCCTGGCCTGAGTCTCTGCTAATGCCCAATTTATACTGGTGCCAGTGCCTTACTATTCCTGCCTTTGACCATCACTTCCATAACAACACTACTGCATATAGAAAACAACACCTTTTGTCAGTGATCTCTTTCTTTGTAGTTAATAGCATGTGGCGTCTGATAGCAATCCCCTGACTTCTTGCTATTTTAAAAAGTAAAACTTTTAAATCTAAACTTTATATTATAAGCTTTTAGTGAAAAAAAAAAAATTACTCAGTTGCAGAAAGGCTAGATATTTTAAATAAACCTTTGAATCAGTCTTACTTCTGCCTTTAGCATTTATTTGCTTCGTGCTATTCACATGTAGAGAAATGCAGGCAGTCAGCAGAGCTTCTTCAGTAGTCGGATTATTGGGGAAGGATGCTATCCTTTAGAGTTTGGTTTAAAAATTCTGCTCCTGAATATACAGTCAGAATGTCATCTTTATGCTGCTTTTGGGTGGATGCCAAACTCAATAGCCATTGAAGTCAGTGTTACGGAAGGAGATGAGAAAATGGTATGTCTTTGCCCCTTCAAGGCCCTTGTTGGCCTTCTACGAAGGGGTTACAGTGGCAGTGGACAAGGGAAGATCAACTGATGTCATCTACCTGGACTTGTGCAAAGCATTTGACACCGTCCCACACAATATCCTGGTCTCTAAATTGAAGAGACATGGATTTGACAAATGGAACACTCAGTGGATAAAGAACTGGCTGGATGGTCGCATGCAGAGATGGTCAGCGGCTCAGTGTCCAAGTGGAGAGCAGTGACGAGTGGCTGACGAGTGGTGTTCCTCAGGGGTCTGTGCTGGGACCTGTACTATTCAGTGTCTTTGTTGCGGACATGGACAGTGGGATCGAGTGCACCGTCAGCAAGTTTGCCGATGATACCAGGATGTTTGGCGAGGTAGACACGCTGAAGGGGAGGGATGCCATCCAGAGGGAGCATGAGCCAGCAATGTGTGATCGCAGCCCAGAAGGCCAACTGTATCCTGGGCTGCATCAGAAGTGTGGCCAGCAGGTCAAAGGAGGTGATTCTGCCCCTCTACTCCACTCTCGTGAGACCCCACCTGGAGTACTGTATCTAGCTCTGGAGCACCCAACATAAGAAGGACATGGACCTGCTGGAGTGTGTCCAGCTGGAGCGTGTCCAGAGGAGAGCCACAAGGATGATCCGAAGGCTGGAGCATCTCTGCTATGAGGAGAGGCTGAAAGAGTTGGGGCTGTTCAGCCTGGAGAAGAGAAGGCTCCGGGGAGACTTTATTGTGGCCTTCCAGTCCCTTAAGGGGGCCTACAGGAGAGCTGGAGAAGGACTTTTTACAAGGGCATGTAGCAATAGGATGAGGGGGAATGGCTTTAAACTGGAAGAGGGCAGGTTTAGATTAAACATTAGGAAGAAATTTTTCACTTTGAGGGTGGTAAGGTACTGGAACAGGTTGCCCAGAGAAGTTGTTGAGGCCCCATCCCTGGAGGTCTTCAAGGACAGGCTGGATGTGGCCTTGGGCAACCTGGGCTGGTGGGAGGTATCCCTGCCCATGGCAGGGGGGTTGGAACTCAATGATCTTCAAGGTCCTTTCCAACCTAAACCATTCTATGGTTCTGTGATTCACCCTGAAGAAGTCAGTGGTTGCACTTCAGCACAGGCTGCCTGTTACGAAGTGGTGGTGTAGCTGGGGTAGCACCTGTAAAGGTCTTAGAGGAATATTGTTGCAGTTGATACGGCAGAGAGATTGGAGGGGATTGTTACTGTATGTTATCCTCTCTGAGGGTTAATGCAGTGACAGTGTAAAAGGTGGCTCGCAGCTGGCTGGTTCATGTGTGTGAGCAGGCTGCGGGCACTCAATGGAGGCTGCGCTTCTTTTCTCTGTACAGCCTCTGTCAGACCCTTGCATTTTACAGAGCTCTTCAGCTGATTGGCTGACACCCTAAAAAGCAAACTAGTGTTTCCCAACCCCCTGAAAAGTGTTGCCAGTGAACGGAGAGAGGGAGACCACAACATGGGCACAGTCATATGGGAAATCTGCAGTAGAATTTCAGAGCAGATGCCTTTCCAGTTACTCTTGGGTGCTGTTGTCTTTTTTTTTTCCTTTCCTCTTTTCTGCAACATTAAGCAAATACCCTCACATGAACAAAGCAGGAGGTTTCCTGCTTTGAATCAAGCCAGAGCTTGATTCTTCTTTCTTCCCAGACAGGAACTGCTGAGTTTGTGCACTGTACTGCAGTGGTGGGACAAATCACCCTCAAGTAACTTAAAAGAAACACTGATGTAAACACACTTAACTGTGTGATTTAAATAATGCCACCATTGGATCTGTGAAGTAAATAGCCATTATAAAACAACCACCTTGCATGTTTAAAAAAAAATAGTTAATTAAAAGATCATGTGTTCTGTCCAGTGAATGCACCAGCTGTGCATTAATTATGCCAACAGCAGGCAGAAAGGTCATGGTCTCGAAATGGAGTTAGAAGTTAACTTCTGCATTTCTTCTAATTTCTTTGACATTTTTTGTGTATTACATGCTTGAGAATAGGCATCTGCAAGAAGGCAACAAAAAAACATGAACACTGCTGGAGATTCTGTGCAGTGTAGAGAGCCAAGCTAAGTAATGGTGAAGCTGTGCTTCTGTGAGGACAGGGAATGTTGGTTAGCTTGATGCGCACAGATGTTATTTCTTTTACCGAATACAAACGTTTCTGCTTTGCTGTACTCCCCACAGGTCGGTGTTGACTGTTGCTTGTGAACAGACTGAAGTACTGCTTTTTGACCCAATATCTTCAAAGCACATTAAAACTCTCTCTGAAGCTCATGAAGACTGTGTCAATAATATCAGGTAGGCCAGAAGGAATGAGAGACCTCATATTTTATCTTACCATAGATGCTTTTCTTACGATAGTGTGGTAAGTTTGTGTTATGTGCTTTCTTGGGGGGAGTGGGTTTTGTGAAGCCATTAGGCTGCTGTTTGCTTTGTGCCATTTTCCTTCTCTTCAGTATTGGAGGTGGTGAAAGGCTGGAAAGGGGAAGAGGAGGAATCTGAAAGTGGTGGTGGTATATAATGCTGGCAGATGGTTTTGGATGGAAGAGCTGCAGTTCATGGGAGGAGAAGAGTGTCTTCTCCCAGTGGCTGCAACACAGGTGCATGCAGGGAAAGGCTGGGGTCTTTCCTCCATTGTGGACAGTTTATCATACAGTTTTGCAAAAGATTTCTCATTTTTCTCAGTCATTTTCTTGGTTTTTTCAGTCAATTTTTTCCATGGCTGCAACAGTGAGGGGATGAGAGAGACTGTCTTCATACTGATGTACTCTATTAGCCACTTCATTTACAGTTGGTGTGTCGGCATCAGATCCTCCCCAGACCATTGTGGACAATGTGTGGGAATACGTCGGTGGTGCACTCTGCACAAACTTCCGCAGCATAGGTAGTTTGCATGGCATTTCATCAGGGTCTACATTCACTTACCAGTCACTGTAAATCACGTCTCACACAGCCAATTCTCTCAGATACTTAATACCTTTTTCCATGCTGGTCCATCTGCTTGGGCAGTATTTGATGTCGTCCTTAGAAGGATACCTGCTCTTTATGGCTGATTGGAGTTGCCTCCAGAGACTGAGAGTGTGTGACTTTCTCCCAGTCACTTTATTGATACCTCTGTCTCTGGCCAGGTTTCCCAGCTGCCTGGCTTCTCTGCCTTTTAAGTCTATGGTATCCGCCCCATTATCCCAGTATTGGAGCACCCAGATGATAAGTGTCTCACCTTCATGACGGCTAAAGTCCTTTCTCATGTCTTGCAAATCCTCCATAGATAAGGATTGAATGATTACCTCTGTGTCTGATTCCCCCTCCTGCGTTGACTCTGCCCGAGAAGGACTCTCTCCCTGATCTGCTTGAGGAGGTCCCTTTCCCGGATCTTCTTTAGAAGGACCCTTTCCCAGATCTTTGCCAGAACTCCTCTCTCCCATGCTATCTGGCTTTATCTGGCCTCTGTCATAAGGGCCAGGGGAACAAACTGCCTTGTTTTTCTGTTTGCTGGTCACTGTGGTGACTTATACCAGTACTGATGGAGTTGGAGTAGCAGTAGTATTCGTTGTCAGAGCAGCTTGGGTGGCTTATGGTGGTATGGGCGGCGCACACCTATTCCTGCACCATATTTAATAAGAAACCACCCATGCAACACATGCAGAAGAATCGATGATGATGATAATAAGAAAAAGAGCTGACCCTTTGATCCCTCAGCATTTATACTGAGCATGAGGCAGATGGGATGGAATACACTGTTGGTCAGTTCTCTTCCCTCTATGCTTTTCCACTTCCAACCCTCCAATTTGATACGTAACGAAGTTAGCTGACCTTATTGGTTGTGACAACAATAAGTATAAGCAAGTGCCTCTCTGCATACCATGCCTTGGTATTCACTATAAACATCAGACCTTATCTGCTAGAGGTGGACATAATACACTGTTCATTTCAGTTAGTTAGAAGAGGCTTAATTGAAAAATTACTGAACAGAAAATTGGTTCTGTTTTATGTCAGACCAGGACAGGTATTGTCAGCTGTTTTAACTGGCCTTTGGAATGCCCTGAATGAACATGGTAAATCGGAGCGTAACAAGTAGTATGTGATTTATGTTTGAATTGCAAGTCTGGGACTATAGCAAGATTGGGTATTTATATGAATATTTTGAATCTTAAGAGTAATTGCCATAGTTGCATGAACATTTCCAAACAAAGATTGGCTGCTTGAAATACTGGTAGGATATAGACAAGTTGGGAAAGTGAAATGGCTTCTGCAATTCAGCTTAAACTCAGTCTTTATGGTTTAAGTCCTGTGCCTGTTTCCCAGGATGAAATGGGAAACAGCAAGCGCAGGAACCTAAATCATCAGTATTTTTGTTATCTGATGTTTTTCCTTTTAAATTCTATTATTTTTAGCCTAAAAATAATAAACCTTATAATAAAATTTAACCCCCAAAACCAAACCCAAACAAAAACACCCTCAAGAAAACTGTAGAAGCAGTCTGAGCGTTTCCCCTCAGAAGAGCTGAATAAAATGTGGAGTGCCACTATCTTTACGCGTTCTACAGATAAATCGATGTTTTTCACAAGTTGTTTGTCCTTTTTAGAAGAGACTGAAGTTTTACATCAGTTGGATGTCTTTCAGAAAAGCTAAAGTAAAAGCTGGTGTTACCTGACCCGAATAGAAAAGGAGATGTTGAGAACATGCTTTTCTGTAAAATACAGTTTTTCATGTGTTCCATTCTGGGGGTTGTCCTTTAAACATGCTTGGTTTTTAGATAGGTGAGAAATAAAGCCAAGATATTGGAAGGCAAAGGCAAACTGGATTTATTTTGCTTTTTATACATCTCTAAGTCAGTAGCTGATCCTTATATTCAAACTGCTCTTGCTAGCGTTTCAAATAAGTTAGTCTGGATCATGTTTTAAAGAGTGTTCTGTTGCAGGCTCCTTGACCGGTTGGCTGGTCAGCTGTGCTGGTCTTGAAAATTGATCTCATTCCTTGGTTGACAACAGCATTGAAACTTCCTGCCACTCTCTTCTCTTATTCAAAGGATATCCTTTCTTTCCACTTTGTCTGTGAGGCTTTGTAATTCTGTTCTTGGTCCTTAAATGTCTTTTCTCTGTATAGTTTGATTTACATAAAAATACCAGTACTACCTCCAAGCAGATAACTCAGATCTACTGTTAATCACAAGACTGAGGTCCTTCCTAGCAACATGTTGTAAAGTTTCTGCTCTCCTTTGCAATGCCTCTTAAAGCTTTATTTGTTCTTTGTACGATAGTGGCATGTTTTCCTGTGGTTTCCTGCATGTCCCCGTTTGTTGTTATAAACTTAGTTACAAGGTACATATTCTGTAATACATGGTTAGTACAGCATAACCTGGAGTATTGTTTCTGCTTAATGGGTAGGACTTCAGGCATTATACTACTACATAAATTCCTTGAAATAAGTACTAAAAATAAATACTGTTCCTGCTGTGCCCTGTAGCAGGTGCCTCAGGTGTACGTATGAACAGAGAAGGATGTGGTGGCCCCTCCCTGTAGTCTCCCAGTTGCTGGCAATTTGTGTGTAACCGTCTGAAGCAGATATTTTTTTCCGCTTGAATTTGGTCAGGTTTTGAGCTTACTTAAAACTCTCCGATGGCAGAGCTTGATGGCACAGATGTGTTTCAAGGGGTGTTTAATAGTGCTTTTTAAAACTTGCTACCTTAGTTTGAGGCCCTCTGGGTGTCTTCTTTTCTTAAGTACTAAGAGAAAGAATAATTAATCTCTATTTACTTTCTCTGTGTTGGTCAGTTTCATATGCTGGAGTCATAATGCACCTTTAATTAGCTGTTTTTCAAGTGAATCCTAGTCTATTTGGTCATTCCCTATGTGAAAACTGTTCAATACTATTTGTATCTCTCTTTCTATCTCTTCTGAAACCCATTTGCAGTGGGTGAAGCAGGGCTGCTGTAGCATCCGAGATAAAGGCGAAGGATGAATTTATGCAGACAAGAGGTGTCCTGTGTTTTACTTTCGCCCTGAAAATCTGAAATGTTGGATTCTTCAAGTTGTAGTTGGTTATTTTTCACTGGAGTTGTTGCTATTTTTACATGTTGTAGCCTGATTTTAAGTCTAAAAGATAAAATGCTGTTTCTAGGGGTGACTTACTGCTTGTCTCTGTAGATTGTTCTTGCCTTAGTATTCATGTGCAGGTACTTCGGTGTTTTTCGCATAGGTTTTATTTTCCATTTTACATCAGTTCGGGCTTTTTTTTTTTTTTTTTCCCAAATGCCTTCATCAAGCATGAATTCCAAACATAAAACAGTATTCTTTCCCTTCTAAAAGTAAGGGCATGCATAAATTGCAGTGGGAATGTCATATGATAAACTTTGGTCTGTGTAAAGCAAACTAAATAGTTTTATCCAGTAATTTTCTCAGCGAACCAAATAACTTGTCTAAGTACGCTTTCAAAGTCTTGTCTTCATTTGGTGTTTTTGAAAAATCTTGCATTTGCTTCAGTAACCTCTAGACTCAATTTATTTATTACCTAGCTGTGCCTTTTTAGTGCTGCTTCCAGCCCTTCTATCCCCTTCTGTCTGACAAAGTGTTTTTATATCAGATATTCTTTCCTTCTGTAATTGCTTGAAAGTGGTCGAGCTGCCTCATGCTACTTCGAGCCGGAGTGATATATACATTGAATTTTGTCTGAAGACCAGAAATTGTCATGATAAGGGATTACCACCTGAACAGGCTAAGTACTTAACCTGACCAGCGTAGTAATCCATGGTCTTTTGCACTTTCTCATCTTCTCTGACATTAGTGATGAGCTTGTCATCTGTTAACAAAGCAAGAACTCAAGACCTGCTAAGTGCAGAACATACACTATGCATGTGATATAAATTCACTGCTGCATAAAAGTGTACTGTAGAACTGCAGGTCTGTAAATTCCTTGTGAAATACAGAGCAGTAGGCTTGCTGCTCTTGCAGTAATTTGAGTCAAACAGAATTTTATGTTCTATTGTGATTCAAACTCAAACCACTCAAATCCTCAAATGCATGTCTGTATTGAAGGAGTCCATAAATTTGGGTGGCCTGTGCCACTTGTGCAGCTGCTACTTCCAAAGATGATCTGAAATTCTCTTGCTGAACAGTGCTGTGCACTTGGACTTTGATATGTGTATCTGCTTTTGTGCATTTGAAATGGCCAGCTTTGTGTGCCTGCTTTAAACATATGAACTGTATTGTAGGGTAAGGAAAGGCAGAAACACTGGAGCAAAAGCCCCTTGCTTCTTGATGGAGGCTGTTGATACTGTCCAGGTGGTACAAAATCTTCTGGATGCAGAAGATCTGCATGGCTCCTCCTGGCTCTGTGGCTGCAGCGAGCAGTGCCCCTGGGGCATTGTGGAGCTGGAAGGGCTCTGAAGCAAAAGGTGGGCAAAGGTGGAATGAAATTAAGGGTCTAGGGAAATGTGCAAACGGTGGCAGTGTTCAGATTTAAATCTAGTACACGTTCCCAAGATAGCAGTACCGCGTGTAGTGTAAGCCATGTGGTTAGTAAGGCAAGCCATGTGTTGGGCAGTTAATCTGCTGGATTAAATCTCTTGGAAAAGCACCATTGTACGTCCTGTGTAGAGCCATGGGGCCAGGTCTTTGGCATGGTCGGTGCAGAATGTGGTGTGCTTCAGGTGCCTGTGCAGAGCTGCGGCCATGTCACGGAGCGGCAGGAGGTCTTGTTAGAAAGGGCCTCTGTAGATGGACCACCTGTAAGTGCCGGGGTTTGGATTGCTTCCCCACCATCCTGCTAAGCTTGGCACTGAGCCTGTCCAGCATGGGCGATTCCACCGCAGTCTGTGCCGGGCTGGCTAAGCAGGGGATTTCTG
>NW_009647428.1:260452-282262 GCF_000708025.1 Charadrius vociferus | reverse complement strand
GGGCTCCTGTTGCTGGCTTTGCGACGAGCGCTGTGTTCTGCCTCTGCTAGAGGGGTCAGGATCTGTGGAGAGCTTTCAGTCGGGACTGACTACATCAAACGCCGAGTGACTGTGTGTGGTACAGAGCAGTGTCAGGCCTTGCAGAGGGGGAGGTGTTCAGGCATTAGCTGAAGGGGGCTTGGGCACCAAGTGTTTCCGCTGAGCTGGTGGGATGTGTGCTGTACAGAGCAGCAAGGGGATCTTTCTTTCAGAAACCTCCTTTGAGTGCAGGGAGCTTATGCCTGCGGTGAGGAAGAGAGGAAGATTTATAAAATAGTAGGGGAAGAACGAGGGTGGGTTAAATTAGAAATTAAGACAGTAAAGAAGAGCATGGGTTTAATTAATTATGAGCTGATAGGATCATGTGTAGTATGAAATAAATGAAGGTAGAATTGCTGTGTCTTGTGGTGCTGCCTGTCTGTAGTAGTGAAAGGCTCTGGCAAAAATGGGGAAGATGAAAGGCATAAATTAGAAACAATCTAGGCTAGCAGGCCTCTGTTGCAGGGACTGCAAACCAGTCAGTGGGAATATCTTGCCAGTGGTCCAAAAACTGACCAGTCCTAGGACTTTTGTGTCTTTTAAAGACTTGGTAAGTTTAAAACTGAGTATGATCCAGATGGGTAATTGATTTAGTTACTGGAAGGATTCTGTGTGAGCATTTGTTCCACTGGTAGTTTGGTGATTGTGTGATCGTAAAGTGATTCATTAAAAGAAACAAAAAATCTTCTGCTATGCTTCTGCAGATTTACAGCTTTGCTATTACAGATGTACTACTGGTTCATATCCTGACAGTACTGTTTTTTAACGGAACTATTTTATTGGCAAGTATTCTGCTATATGTTATTTTTTTGTGTGTGTGTCACCACTGTATTTATTTCTCTATTAGCTTAAATTCCTGCTTAAGAATATTTAAATTAGAAAAGGCACTAATTAGCTACAGTATTTCTCTCCCATTTTCAGGTTTCTAGATAATCGACTGTTTGCGACTTGTTCTGATGACACTACAATAGCACTTTGGGATTTGAGAAAGCTGAACACAAAAGTGTGCACTTTACATGGTCACACTAGCTGGGTTAAGAACATCGAGTATGATACCAATACGAGATTACTAGTAACGTCAGGGTTTGATGGAAATGTGATCATCTGGGACACAAACAGGTATGTGGCTGTGTTACTGCTGTGAACATTTCTAGAACACATGAGGATAGGGTTCTTCTGTACAGGATGGAAAACCTGCTTCCCTGAGTGGTGCTATAATGCATTCTTAAATACTGTGATTAGTTTATAGCCCTTATCAAGAACTTGCATCACCTTTATATGGTAATAATCTGGTAGCTAAAAAGAGAGCTTTTCTTGCTGACATGTTAAATGTAGTTCAGGTTTTTGCATGTGGTTTGTTGGTTTTTTTTAAGAATTGTCTTCATTGTTGTGGTAGTATGAATATGTGACTTCTGCCATTTCATGAAAATCTGATTTAGGTAGGATAAAGATAACTAAAATTTTTTTTTGAATGAACAAGGATGCTTAGCACATCTTGGACTCTTCTGGACATTATTAGGGACTTGAGTCGAACCTAATTGCTGCCATTTCTTGTGCTTTTTTTTTGCTGTCCAGGTGCACAGAAGATGGATGTCCCCACAAGAAGTTTTTTCACACCCGTTTTCTTATGCGAATGAGGCTTACACCAGACTGTTCCAAAATGTTGATCTCGACCTCCTCTGGATATCTTCTGATTTTGCATGACCTTGACCTAAACAAATCTTTAGAGGTTGGCAGCTACCCAATTTTAAGAGCTAGGAGGACTACAACAAGTTCAGGTGAATGCTTGTGGAAAAGTCTGTGGCAGCTTCTCTGTTAAAAGTGTTTCATGGGATACTTATAGCTAGGAAAAGAAGATATAGGTGGAGTCACGAGGATTCCACCAAGGAACTCTTTGGCACAGTAGCTGCTCTGTTGTTCAGGGGTCACACACATCTGTATTGTCGAGTGCTATGGTCTGACTCAGGTAAAGTCAGATAAAAAAATTTGGTATTGAGATGTCAGCACTACAGGATATAGCACCTGTGGAATTTTGTCACCTCAAGCTGGCAGATTTTAGCTTTATTTATCTTTATTTATTTATCTTGGTCCTGTAATAAAAGAAAATTAACCCATGTTGAGTGGGCTTGACTGCATGTGAGCTCCAGCAACTACTAATGACTATTGTGCAGTGGTGTGGTTGCTCTTGACAGCAGACCTGGAAGAATCGTGTGGTCTGAAATTTCACTGCTTTATGGCAGTAACAGAGCAAAATACTGACAGAAACTCTGCCATTTCGGGTGTCAGGATATAAAGGGAGTGGCCTGGGAAAGAATTTGTACCCCGGCTTCTAGTAGTCACAGCAGGTAAGAAGGAAGGAATGCAGCTTGCTTCTTATTCCCAGCAGAGTTTGTTGTGCTGGCAGTTTATTTGTATGAGGCACAATCAGAATGGTACTTTTAGACTATCAACTGAGCTTTGAAAAATGTTTTCTTAAAGGGTGCCTTACCCTTTACTTAACATTTCTAAGGAGTGTTAAGTGAGGGACATGCATGTTAAGTAGGCTGTGCTTATCTGTTCTCATGGCTGATGCTGTTTGCAGACATAACATCATCAGGTTCGTCTGGTCCTCGAGCTGTAGGTTCACCGTGTCACCAGAATGATTCAAGTCTACTGTCTGAGAAACACATGTCACGGTCCTCCCAGCGAGAAGGTAGGAAAATATTTTTTCTAAAAATGAAAATAAAAAATCGTGGACTGACTCATTGTATCCAGAAGAGACCAGACTACAGTAGTGAAGAACTGCATTTTTGTCTCTGTGACTTTTAAAAGAATAGTGTTGCTATGACTTCTATTAAACCAATAAAATATCATTGCACACCAAAGTCTGGGGATCTAACCATTTTTTTTTGCAAGAAATTTGATAACAGCAACAAGATCTTTATTTTATATGAGCACATTATTATTGTTATGTAGAGGTGCTCCCTTTTCCTTGTTTTTGTTCCTCAAACAAAGTTTGTGTGAATGACCTTCAGGGGAAAAAAAGAAAAAAAAAAACAAAACCAAAACCAATAGCAGAGCAGAACATCGCTATGTTTTGCTTTTTTCCTTAATGATGGGAATATGTACTTGCATTTTCTCCATGAGGATTCAATAGCATGGAAAAAGAGTATGCAAAGAGGTCCTAAATGTGGAAAGTGTTTTGTGAAGTTGTGATTACAAACCAAGTCCTGCCTATCTACAGAGCTATGAAAACTGATGATGCTCTAGCAGGCTTCCTCTGAATCTAAGATACTTTCAGAGAGTCAGTGTGAACTTGGCAAATTGGCAAATACTTTGTGAATCACATGCAATTTAAAATAAGCATAATGTTAATTTCTAACTATTCATGGTTGTGAGATCCACTAACATACTTACAAAAGAATGCCAGGGCATGATTTAGCTGTGAAAAGCTTTCTAGGTGTGAGAGGGAGAAGGGAGTCAAACTGCATCCAGCTGAGCAGACTTTAGAAGGAATTTGGAAAGGAGGTCATACAAGTTTAAGAACCAGTAGTTCTTAAAAAACCCCACTCTTTAGACTTTGTTCTAATGATAATGAAGAGCATATATGTGGGAACTTAACTCTGACTTAGGTCAGGATATGAGGTGATTTAATGCAGCTCTTGAAGGAAATTTCAAAAAAGAAGGTATTTGAAATCAGGACTGAGCCCACTGGTTTTAGCTTCAGTTTCTCCTGTTTCATTTACCCTTTCATAAAGGTGTGGTCTTTGCTAGCAGTCAGATGCAAGCGTCAACTTGTTTGACCTTTCAGCACTAGACTGATGGGGTAAAAATCAGTTTATAGGCGTCATTGAGACTTACAGTTGACTTCGCCTTCTAGGTGGATCACCTAGAAATAGTTTGGAGGTCTTAACACCAGAAGTTCCTGGAGAAAGAGATCGAGGCAATTGCATTACATCCCTACAGCTACATCCAAAAGGGTGGGCTACGCTTCTTCGGTGCTCAAGTAATACAGATGACCAGGAGGTAAAACAAATATGTTTTTTAAAAAAATACGTTAAGTGAGATGTATTGATCATACAACTGTATAGAAATTTCTTTGTTTTGGGGTAAATTTGCGTTTGAATAAATTAGTCAGTTATTTCTGCTTACAAATGCATTAATTTTACAAAGATTAGGAAATTCTTTTTTCTTTTTTTTAAATGATCTCGTATGACTTTGTAGCCTGCATTCAGTACTCCTGTTGCCCAGTTCTGTCACAGAATATGTTTTATCCTTCCCAGATCTGTTAATAGTTTTTGAATAGTAGTTGTGCTGCCAAATACATGACTTAAAAATATGTAACTGCCAAAATATAGGAGGTGTGAACTTGGAGAATACAGAGGGTTAGAGAGTTGTGTACTGGTGGACATGGTTTAAGTTGAGCAGAGAAGCTCCTATGAGTTCCTCAGGTGCCTTTGAAATGTTTTCTGCCTTCATTGGTGCTTCAGGGATGAAGTGCTCCTGCTGTGCCGATGAATGCTTTCCAGAGGCTGCTCCTACACTGCTGTGAAAAAAAACTCGTGGAATATTTCTGCGTCTGCTTATAAACTGCCACATCATAGGTCTGAATATGATGAATTCCCGTGAAGTTTATGTAAGAAAGTGCCTTAGTCTCAACTCTCATCCTAAAACTCTCTAACTTAAATATAAATGGGGTATCAATGATCTTCCTGGCAGTATTCATTTAAAACCTTTATTTGAAGTACTAAGTCATAAGACCAGCTACAGCTCCTGTGCAGCTTGCAGATTTCACTCACCTAAATGCTGCTTTAAAGAATCATAGAGTCATAGAATACCAGGTTGGAAGGGACCTCAAGGATCATCTGGTCCAGCGTTTCTTGGCAAAAGCACGGTCTAGACAAGATGGCCCAGCACCCTGTCCAGCTGAATCTTAAAAGTGCCCAATGATAGGGAATACTCTACTTCCCTGGAGATTATAGCCAATTATTCTCATTGTGAAAAATTTTCCTCTTGTGTCCCATCAGAATCTCCCCAGGAGCAACCTGTACCCATTACCCCTTGTCTCTTCCATGAGACTCCTTGTAAAAAGGGACTCTCCATCTTCTGTGTAGCCACTCTTTAAATACTGGAACATGGTGATAAAGTCTTCCCTAAGCCACCTTTTGTCAAGGCTGAACAAACCCCGTTCTCTCAGCCTTTCTTCATACATCAGGCTTCCCAGTCCTTTGATCATGTTGGTGACACATCTCTGGATGCTCTCCAGCCTGTCCACATCTTTTTTGTATAGTGGGGACTAAAACTGAACGCTGTATTCCAGGTGTGGCCTCACAAGTGCTGAGTAGAGCAGGATAACTTGTTTCTCTCTGATGGTGATGCCCTTGTTGATGCAGCCCAGCATCCTGTTGACTTTCTTTGCCGCAGCAGCACACTGTTCACTCATATTGAGCTTGTTGTACCCCAGGTCCATTTCCACAGAGCTACTCCCCAGCCAGGTACATCCCAGCCTGTGCTGCACTCCTGGATTGTGTTTTCCCAGGTGGAAGAGCTTACACTTGTCCTTGTTAAACTTCATAAAGTCCTTGTTAGCATACTCTTCCATCCTATCCAGGCCTTTCTGCAGGGTGGCTCTGCCTTCTGAAGTAATGGCAGACTTTAAGGCCAGTGTTGGATTATGTTCCCAGATTCTGTTTGTGAAGCATCACATAATAATTGCCATATTGCACTGGGACCCTGTTGTAAGACAAATGAGAAGTCTGTAATGCACTCGGAAATAATGAAAGAACTTCTTCATGGACTGTATACAGAAAGCAAGAGCCTGCAGGTTGTGTTTGGGAGCACCTGCTTTTGAAGAAGTAACTTTCAGGTTAACTCAAGTTCACTTACAACTTAGTGTCCAGCCAGAGCCTTCAGAACACCTGGATTCCACCAGATGGTCCTCTTGCAAACACCTTTTTTTCCTAGGGTTATTTCAAAGCTATTGCTGTGGTAGTTGTGCAGACCACTCTGTTTTTAAGACACAGAGCTTTTATATTTGTTTTCCAAAACCACAAAGAATTATTTCAATACTTGACCAATAATAAACAGTTTACTTAATTTGATAGCTGATGTAAGTTGGGGTTGGTTTGATTTTTGGTTTGTTTAGGGTTTGTTTGGTTGGGTTTTTTGGTTTGTTTATTTGGGTTTTTTTTTGTGAGGCACTCTTTGTAATGGTAACCTCTTACAGACGTGTATGGAACCTCTTACAGACTGAATGGAAGCTTAGCAGATTTGCTACAAATTTTAATGCTTGTTCTGTAAACTTACAATAAAACCTCTATGCAACACAGAATTTTTTGAAAATGCAAATATTATATTGAGTTAGTTGATACTGATGATTGGCCTAGTTACAATTTCCCATGGTCCTAGTGTCTGCTTTACTGTCTTCTATTAATATTCATTAGTATTGTTCCCTTGGTGTTTATTTCAGTAGATTACATGGAACAGAACTAAGAACACTTCTTTTGTCTTGTGGCTGAATTTGAATCTTTCAACACGATACAAACTTTGTCATAGAGCTGTTTTTGTATTTGGTTTGAGATTAGTTAATTAGATTAAACATTAAAATCCCTGGCTGTTACTCACAAGTAACAAGCTGGCTATAGAGTGGTTCATTTCTTTCCTTTTGAAGTTATGGGCAAAAAATTCCAATGGTCAATTGTAAATTACAGTAGGCTAAGTTCTAGTTTATTATAGATTTCATTTAAATGTCTACAAAACTAGAGCAGATGCCTTGCCAAAGGATTAGGCTTTACTCTTTTCAGATAAAAACTAGATTTAAAAGATTATATCTATCATCTCTTTAATTAAAAAAGTAGCTTTGAATGCTAGACAGCTGTTTTGTTTAGCAGTTCAAAGCGGAGGAGACGCCAATGGACCAGCCTGTCTTCAGTGTTGCACAGTAGATGGTTATCGAAGAGTAGATAAGCAATAGCATTGGTCATTCCTGTGTTACTCACTTAACATGCAGCGGGAGGGAATGTGTATTTGCAGTGCTTTACTTTTTTTTCAGTGTCCTTTCTCTGCCTCTCCCTTTAGTGGACTTGTGTCTATGAATTCCAGGAAGGAGCCCCTGTGCGCCCCGTCTCACCTCGTTGTTCCCTGCGATTGACTCATTGCATTGAAGAAGCCAATGTGGGCCGGGGCTACATCAAAGAACTTTGTTTCAGTCCTGATGGCCGGATGATTTCATCCCCGCATGGCTTTGGGATCCGCTTGTTGGGGTTTGATGCACACTGCAGCGAACTTGTCGACTGTTTGCCCAAAGAAGCCAGCCCCCTGAAAGAAATCCGTTCCCTCTACTCTCACAATGACGTGGTACTGACAACAAAGTTTTCTCCAACACACTGTCAGATTGCCTCGGGGTGCCTTAGCGGACGTGTTTCTCTGTATCAGCCAAAGTTCTAGGCACATCTTGCATCAACAGGACATTCAGATGTTTGTGGTTTTTACTTGAGTTTAGTTGAAGTATGTTCTTTCTGAAATCTCTCAATCCAGATAAGATCATAGTTACTATGATCTCTGAACACAACAGCGGAAAGAGTTTCCAGCCCAGCACTCTATGCGTTCTCATACTGCACCCACAAGTCCGCTTCCATGTGCTGTGTTTTCAGCCTTCCAAGCAGACCTCTGCTCCTGCTGATCCTGTGCCATCTAGTCATTGTTCTGGTTTGTTTGTACCAAAATACTTGTCGATAATTTCCCTCAATGCAACTTGAAGTGGGCTTTTTGAAACAAATCTAGAGGGGGTAAGGGTTGCAGTTCATCTAAAACACGCCCAGGCTCCGTGGGTACGACACCTCCTTATTCCAAAGGAGCTGGACTTCCTCACATATGCTTCCTTGGCCTTTTCTGTTGCTGAAACTACTATAAGGTGATTATTGGACAATGAGCTGCTTTTCTGTGTAACTAACACAATTAGTTACTGTCACAGAAAGAAAAGGAAATTTTGTTTTAATTTATGTATTAATTTGGTTGTTTGTGATTGGCTAGAAAAATGAGCCAACTTTCTGTAATGTTTCGTTGCAGTTAAAACATGTTTTTCTGTGATTGCATATATTGTGTTTATTGCTAGAAGGAAGAGGTTCTGGATGGAGATGTAGCTGCATTTTTTCCTCAGAGAATTTAGTAGGAAGACTGGGGCAGGGAAGTGGGAGTTGAATGGGTGAAGACTCTGCCCTATAACCACTGCAGATGAACTGTTTGGACTTTTCATACAACGGGGGTGTCCTTGGTCAGGCTCTCTTGGGCAACTTTGACTCCTCGGCTGCCAGGGTTTCTGTTGTAGGGAGCTTTCCACATCAGTAACATAAAGCTTAATCCCATGTTTGAAACTTAACACTGCAGAATATTCTGCTGCTGTTAAGGCTGTATCCCACCTGACTGTTCTTCCGCACCTTGCCTTCACCATTGCTGTGAGAGGAATTCGTCTAGGATGTGTCCGTAGTATCACCAGATAAGCCTTTCTTCACATGTACTGTCAGTCTGGGAATGGATTAAAAGCATGCCTGTCTACAGTAAGATCTATTTGGATTTAACGGGTCTTATCATAAGATGTGAAAAATGTTAATATTCAGCATTAAATCACATATTAAGTATGGATGCCAAGTTTTAGCCCTCAAGTTAATATAGCTAACTTTGTAAATGCAGTTATTTCAGTCTTGTACATCCATATCAATTTATAATATTCTCATCGTGTTCCAAGATGGGGTTTTTTTTCAGTATTTCACTAAGGTTTTGCTGACCAATCACACACTCAATTCACCAGGAAACTTTACCTAAAAAGGACTGTCATATTTTGCTGTTCAGATTCAGTATCTCTGGCTCGACAGAGCATGTTTTTTAAAAGTTGACTCTTATAAAGCCTTTTGCAAAATACGTGTTTGGGGAAAATTAAGACATCTATGAAGATGAGATAGCTGGAAATACGTAAGCCTGACGATCCTCTTGTAGTTTTGGATTTGCATAGGTAGCATATTCTGGGTGTTGGTGGAGAAGTCATTGGAACGTAAGGTTCCTTTGCATTATGAGAAAAATATCTTAAATTTCTTCTTTTGGAGGATTTCTTTAGTAATACAAAGCCTTCAATATTGGGTATTTGGTAATCTGAGGACTAGTTAATTAGTCCTGCATTGGGTATTCATCACCTCTAGCAACTGACTGCTAGAGGACTACATTCAAGTAGTCAAGTATGTGCAGCTGGTAGACTTCCTACTGTTTGGTAAAAGTCCTAAGCTTTCTAGTCTCATGGGTTTTTAACAGAATTATTTGGTGATGGTGTCTCAGTAGAATATCATCCTGGCTGGGGCAGGAAGAATAATTGTTTAAGTAAATATACTCAGTTAACTTAAAATACAAATTAAATGCCCATAGTCTTCTCAGATAGCAACTCATAGGTTGAAATGTTCCACAGCATATCTTCTGAGCAGTTCTGTTGTTGCTGAAACTGTTCTCTTGACCTCAAAAGTAGATTGATGAAATTGTAAATGAAGAGAGATGCCCTGTTTTCTAAAACACTGACTCTTAAATTGAAAGACTTGTACCTTTTGAATGCTTTTGGAACTGCGTGCAAGGAACACAATAAAAAGGTATTTTTTCACTATAATTGGCCAAGCCATGAAAAATGGAGCCTAGTGATTGAATGAATAAAACATGGAAGTTTGTTTGAGACCAGTTAGAAATACATCGCTTCCATTTACACTGAGCTCCACGTGCATGCGTATAACAGCCTGTGAACCAGAACCTACATCTGGGACAGCTTAGATTTGTGGGTTTGTTAGAAGCATTTCAGGGAGAAATCCCTTCTCTGTGACTTAAAGCAATGGAATTGAAGTGTGCAGAAGACTTGAGGACAGTTGTGGAATACAAGAGTTTTATGTGAAGGAGGAGCTAAGCTACAAGAAGTTTTTAATTGGCCAAGCTATTTGGGGTGGTGGTGGGAGGGGTGCAAAAAAACCCCAGTGGCAGCATGTTCTCCCCTGGTCCCTGCACTGGACCATGATGGCTTTTTCCCTAAGCACTCACTCTCCCCACTTCTAGGCTGCTGTTTTCTCATCTTCTTTAATGTTTTGCTTAACATCATTAAAGGGACTACTGGTGACATTTTGAAATATTAGATACTGTTCTCATAGGCTTGAACTGTGTTCATTTTAGAGGCACCCATGAAATCAAGGAAGTTCTTGGGTCAGTTGGTTGGTTTATTTGTTTTCATAGCTGGTTTTGGTTTTTCCTATCAGAAATTCCTTGAACTGGTAGATTGCTAGTGACTTCTATGCCTGTTAATATGCACTGAGTGTTACTTTTTAAATTCTACCTCATGATATGCTGTTTTTTACAAGAGTATTATGCTGAAGCATTGGACACTAACTTTTCTGTATAAAGAGCTGTTACTCCAAAGTGACGTGTGTCATCACATCTAGATACTACCTGCAGCGCCCAGCACCAAGAGTGGTGGTTTGACCAGCCCTGCCCAACCCTGGAAACCAGGGCCACTAAGCAGGAGCGTAGGACTGATGCTGAAGGGTGACCTGGTTAAGGGGTTTGATTCTACATTGATGCTTTTGTAGCGTGTCCAGCAGATGCATATTAAGATGGATTCTGTCCATGTATGCTGTAGAAATGTTACCTAGTTCTTCTGATTACATTTGTAAAAGTTTGAATTAGAAAAAGTAGGTAATCTTAGATTTTGATCATTTAATTACTCCTTTTCAACAATACTTGGAAATTTTCAACAAAGGTTAATCTATTTTACCTATGAAGTTCACATAACACTTATTGAAACACTATTCAGTAGTTTACAACTCATATGCCTTGCAGTTGCATCTTGGTGGAAGGACTGATTCTCAGTTGTCTTTCTGAATAATGTTACCTTGCCTTATGGAATTAATGAAGTAATTTGTTGGTGAGCTTTGGATTATTTCTAGATAGTTTATCTTACTGTTATGTTTCAAAAAATGAATTCTTAACTTTCCAGAACTATATAAAACTGTCTGAAATAAATATAAGAAATGTTTCAAATGGTAGATGAAAGACTGCACCAACAGGAAAGTATGGTAGTGGCTTATACCAGTGGTTTCTTTAAAACTGGTTTACTTTCAACTACTCAAGTATCAAATCACTTGAGAAATTTTACAGTATGTCTACTAAAGATAGAGCTCTCCATTCGATTGTAAAGCATGCAGTATGTTTTTTTTAAATGCATGGTTTCATATTCATTAACTTCTATAGTAAAGGAATTCCTCCATTCACAGCATGGCTCATCAGCAGAAGCAGATAAACTGCATAATTAAGGTCGCAATAGGAATGTCAGCGTATAGCAGCGTCTCCAGGATCCAAACTAGTGGTTGAAGCTAGTAATCCTTTGGTAATAGTCCAATGACTATATGTTGTGGGAGTAAATGCATTTTCTGCGTATTCCGTTAGAGGTCAGTCTTTAAATCACTGCAGCACTGTCAGACATTTGTGGGTAGGGGGAGAGAAACTATTAATGGCACTATACAGTGACATTCTTGTATATGTACTTTCTCTGTAGGGGGGGGGGCGTGGTGCATGTGTATTTCAGTATATATACATCCACAGACCATCAGTCCACTTGTCAAACATGGGTAGTTCAGGGAATAATGTAACCTCCAGAACTATTGGGGATAGGAAGAAAAGCACAGTGATATAGACAAACATACACGTTTGTTTGCACTCTTGGAGTCTTCGTTAGGACAGTTTGATTGCCTACTACCAGAATTAGAATGTAAACATCAGTTTTTTCTGGGGTTTTGGGGGGTGGGGGGATTGGTTGATTTTGGTGGGGGTTTGTTTTTGTTGGTGGTGTGTTTTTTGGTTTTGTTTTTGTTTTTTTTAATTTGGGTAATGCTGATGTGGAGAAGGTCCTGATATCGTAAAACATGGGTCTGTTGCTCTATGAAATGTGAACCTCTAGAAAAAAGAAATACACTTGCCAAATGAAAGCTTTTTAAAAAAAATCTACTTTACAAGATTCTAAAAGGATGGAGTACAAGGAAATATTCAACAGCCCATAATATTTTTGTCCTCCAGGAAACAGAAACATCTCATTTCCTGATCTTGGTCAAAGGTGCATTTTCTTAAGCACTAAGTATCTTCAGATAAGTGTAAGGTTTTTAATACAAGAACAAATTGTGCATGTAAAATATTTTGGAATACCTGAGATTTCATAGTAAAAATTGTAGCCTTTTAATACATATAGAAAGTATCAGAACTGCTCTGAAAATATTGTACTTACAGCCGTACAGTAACTTGCTATTTGTGGACAGTTTCTCTTGCTTGCATAATAAATTAAACATTTAATAATGCAATGAATTAAAATCTATTTTAATGTATTTATCTTACACTGAGCTCTGTTCTGTAATGCTTGCTGGTTCTTGCCTACTCCCTACAACTAAGAGGGGGGAAAAAAAAAAAAAGCAGTGCTTGCAGCAAACAACCTCTGTATGCGGGTCTCTTTCCCTCCATGGGTTTCTTAGCTACTGTCCCTACCATCAAGCATGCTTGTGAGAAGCAGCAGCTCACTCATGAAGAGAGCAGGACACATGTTGGGACTAGTATCATAATTACAAACCAAGTGTAATACACCATTCCATTGCTTCAGACAGCACCTGTGGAGTACAGAGAGATCCTTTGTTCAAACAGCAAACCCTTGAAGGCAGCATTGCTGTTCTTCAAGATTTTGCTGAAGGCGTCTTGCAGTTGTGAGCAGCCAACTATCCGCCCACAGCGAACAGCCTGAAACTGAAGACTGTCCTGCCTGCTCTGCTGTGGATAGCTGTGTCTGAGACAGCAGGTCGTGGGTTGTCTGTGCCCAGAGTGATGCTCTGCCCTGTTGCACTTCCCCTTGCACAGGTTTGGGCTCCAGTGAAGCCACCAGGCATAGTGAAAGCAGCATCTGCACAAACCCAAGCTCTTCCTGTGCATCACCTGAAGAGCAAATGTCAGTGTCCTGCAGGACCAATGGGGCACTGGATGCTCAGGGCATGTTGTGCAGATCACTTGGTTATTGGATGTTGTATTCCCTGCAAATGAGGCCTCAACACACAGAGGAGCAAAGTGACTTCTGGGTTTAAATCAGAAGGTGGATTTGGGTTGGGGCAAAGGGATACAGGCTAAGCAGCTGATGAAATGAGCACACTTTGTTGCCCTGGCTTTGCTGTAAAGGCAGTAATACTAAGCTGCTGCTACAGTTCTCAAGCTTGTGCGTCACAAAGCCAGCTGTAGTGCTGTTCCATCAAGTTTCCCTGAAAATGAGATCAGAAGAGTAAAAATTTGCCTCTAAACATCTTAGCCATACAACAGCCCTGGTTGACGCACACTGCCAGAGCAGGCAGTGGTAAACAGCATAAAATAATGTGCTATATCTAGTTTACCTACCCTAGCACTGCAAAAATGCTGTTTGGGCTTGCCAGTGCTTGTGGCTTTCTCTTGCACCGTCATTACGCATTGCATAATAACTAGGAAAGCTCTCTCTCTGTTAGAGATGTGATGGCATGAGTTTCTGTGAGGAAAAACTTAACATGATATTTATTTCTCACAGCTGTTACTGGAGCTGCTTGCCTTCTGCAGCTGCGCTGTCATTTCAGAACTGCTGGGAGCTGTTGCCTTCATGTTAGTTTACTTTCCCATGGAAATGGCTGTGTTCTTCCCACCTACCCCATGCAAACAGCTAAGAACTGGTCCAATTTGACTACCTGATGAGCTTAAATGGTTTGGGTTGGAACGGCCCTTAAAGATCATCTGGTTCCATGGGCAGGGAACTAGCTGCATGTTTTTAGAGAAGGCAGTAACTGAGGCCTGGCTCCTCTCGCTGTTCTGGCAATGTCCTGGTTTAGTTCCCCTTGCAACCGTGGCAACAGTGATGAGGTAAAGCAACAAACGATTGAGCTGTCCCATGTTAAAGGGTACTAACCTGCCAGGGAAGGTAACCGAGGCCAAGGCTGCTTCTCTACAATACACTTTCTCCTTCACAGTTCCTGCCTTGACCCTGACCTGCACACAAGGCAACACAGAAACACTGCTAGCTAGGCTTGGTTTGGAGAGCTACTCTTTCCTGATGCTTCCATGACTTTTGTTCTTAAATTGCAACTGTATTAAGTATGGGTATAGTCAGTTTATTAAGACTGGACAAAGTTGTTTTCATGTTAGTTGAAGTATTGTAACTCCTTCAGTGTGCTCTTCCCAGACTGGCAACACATCCTGCTTAGTAAACTACAGAGTCCATCTCACAGTCGCTTCTGTGCCAAAACTCAGTGGACCCTTCTCTTCATTGATTATGAGTAGCAGTTGCATTACGCATATAACAGCTGTAATTTGTTAAGCATGCAATGCCTTTCATTGTGCTGTAAAACTGTCAGTGGTTCTGAAGCAGAGATAATACTTGAGCATAGTTCTGTGATGACAGCCAACATGGCTTCACTAAGGGCAAATCGTGCCTGACAAATTTGGTGGCCTTCAATGATGGAGTTAGAGCAAGGGTGGATATGGGGAGATCAACAGATGTCATCCGCCTGAACTTGTACAAAACATGTGACACCATTCTACACAACATCCTGGTTTCTAAATTGGTGAGATGTGGATTTGACCAATGGACCACTTGGTGGATAAGGAACTGGCTGGATGGTTGCACTCAAAGAGTTGCAGTCAACAGCTTTATGTCCAAGTGCCGATCAGTGACAAGTGGTGTTCCTCAGGTGTCAGTACTGGGACCGGTACTGTTTAATATCTTTGTTGGTGACATAGATGCTGGGATGGAGTGCACCCTCAGCAAGTTTGCCAACACCAAGCTGGGTGGAGCAGTCAACACACTGGAGGGGATGGATGCCATCTAGAGGGACCTTGACAGACCTGAGGGGTGGGCCCCTGCAAACCTCATGAACCTCAACAAGGCCAGGTGCAAGGTCCTGCAGACAGGCTGGGCCAATCCCATGCACAAATAGAAGCTGGTTGGAAAGTAGAGAGCAGCCCTGAGGAGAAGGCCTTGGGCATGTCAGTGAGAGAGAAGCTCAAAGTGAGCTGGCAATGTGTGCTCTCAGCCCAGAAAGCTAACTGTATCCTGCCACTCTCCTTTGCTCTCATGAGACCCAACTGCGTCCAACTCTGGAGCCCCCAATGTACAAAGGACATGGACCTGTTGGAGTTGGGCCAGAGGAGGGCCACAAGGATGATCAGAGAGATGGCACTCCTCTGCTGTGAGGACAGGCTCAGAGAGTCAGGGTTGTTCAGCCTAGAGAAGACTCTGGGGAGACCTTATAAGCAGCCTTCCAGTATCTGAAGGGCACCTATAAGAAAGCTGCAGAGGGACTTTTTTCAAGAGCACATAGTGATAGGACAAGGGTTAATTGCTTCAAACTGAGAGAAGGTAGATTTAGAATAGATACTAGGAAGAAATTTTTCACTGCGAGGAGCGTGAGGCACTGCAACAGGTTGCCCAGAGAAGCTGTGGCTGCCCCATCCCTGGAGGTGTTCAAGGCCAGGTTGGATGGGGCTTTGAGCAACCTGGTCTAGTGGAAGGTGTCCCTGCCCATGGCAGGGGGAGGTGGGACTTGATGATCTTGAAGGTCCCCTCCAACCGAAACCATTCTATGATTCTGTAACTCCATGACAGACCTGCAGTTCACTCCATCAAACTGTGCCACGAAAGCCAAGACAGCAACAGACCCAGACTGCGCTTTTTTCTTTTTGCTACAGTAATGGCAATCACCACTTAGTAGCAACCTTATGTTAAACTCTTACCCTCAACGATTCAGATTTCCCAACATTAGAGAAGTATATACTATCTTCCATGGAGAAACAGGATGCAAATTCTTTTATTCCATCAAGGAGTGATTACAAAAAAAAAAAAAAAGTACACTGGTAAGAATCAGATTCTGACAGTAACAAACATTCAGTAGACGTTTTATTTAAATGCAGATAATCACAACATTCAGATACAAGAATGCTCACTTATTCCTGGTCATTTTTGACTGTGAAGCTAGGGACTATATGATGATTATAACACACTGATTAGAATCAATATTTGGGGACAGTTTAGTGAATGGAAAACTCAAAAAATTAATAGCCATTCCAAAAGTTATGAAAAGACCAATTCAGACCAGTTTCTGAAAGTTTTCCTGACCCCCATCATCCAAAATATTTTGTTTTATACAGTTTCATAAACTAAAGTCCCCCAGGAGAATCAAATGGTTTTTAAGACCCTCACCTGTTTTATGGTGATGCTTGCTCTTCTGGCCCTTTCTCTAAGGCCTGAAGTCTTTTATCTCTCAACTCCCAAGTCTGTAAGACACATAATACTTCATATTTCTTTAAGTCTTTTACAGTACTCACCTACAGAAGTCCTTAAACACGTCTCCAAATGCTGGATCTTCCCTACCTAGCTGCTTCTAAGGTCATCTTTGGCTGTCGTCTCTGCTACACTTGCAGTTGTCCACTGTAGTGGGTAATACCCAGAAACCTCATCTTGTCAGTGCTGCCGTACAATCCTGTCTTACAGAACTGTTAAACAGTACACATCAAGTAGGCAGAACTCCAAGTTTCAGGTAAAAATATCTTGTGATCCATTATTCCACAGCCCAAATGAAACAGAAGTAATTTGCAAAAGACAAGATACCTCAGTACAGGAGAGCTGTGTTTGTGAACTTTCACAACCGCAGGAAGCTGAACTATTTCATGAGCATTACAGAAAGGGCCATCTTCTTTCTGGCCCCATAGCTTTGCAACAGAAAAAGCAGCAATGCCAAAAAAAAAAAAAAAAAGAGCAGAACAAACTCCATGTTTACAAGTAGAAGGATTTTTTTTTAACAAGGAAGGACACTTTAAAGCTGTAGTAAATTTGCTGTTTCATTCCTTCCACTTTTCCCTTTTTCACATGAAGGCACACGTACATATACACACAGAGATATCCCACTTTGAACTGGAGTCAGCTTACAGTGAAGTTAAACATTCAGTAACCACTGAATGAAATGCTCATCTTAAAGCCAAGCATCAAAATGGCTGGCAGAAGAGTTTGCGTAGGCTTAGTTTAAGCTTGAAGTTCTAAACTTCAGTCATCCTCATCTGGATCTGTCCTTTTAGCTTTAAACAATAAGGAGTACTTAGGATACTAAAACATTTGAAAATGCAGCTCTTAAATTGAGATTTTGTAGTTTATCAGGCAAGGGAATCAATTTTCATCAGCCCCTCCTTGATTTTCATGTTCTACAACATGGGCAGTGGAGCACATTCCATCACGGAGCGTTAAGAAATTTTGGGAGTGATACAGAATAAGCCGCTGGACTAACATAAGTTTTGGGGTTTTTTTTGTTGGTGGTTTTTGGGGTTTTTTTTTGTTGTTTGTTTTTTTTTTTTTTTTTAAACTTTGTATTTGTCTAGTAGCTCCATTATGGGTAAACTCACCTGCCAGCAAATAAATACTTAAAAAAGTTCATCTTAATTGCACCAAGGTTTAAGATGCATCACCATTCACCCCATAAATATCGAAGGCCAAGACTAATTACCTTTCACACTACACAGGAAGTGTTCCCTGGGCATCATACATGCCAATACCCAAATGAACAGAAGAGCTGAAGGAAGACAGTGGTTTTCACAACAGCTTTAGCAAGAACTCATAGGTTGCATTGATTATTCCCCAGGACAGGACAGAACGATGGTAATTCAGATGGGCTCCTCTGAATAGGTGGTTCAGTTTTCTATCACGTTCCAGCCAGATCTTCACAAAGACTTTTGAGAAGGACTGAAATTCACCACCGATTTGAGCTTGCATGCGAGTTTTTACGACATTCACTGGGAAAAACAAGAATCCCAGCATGGCACCCAAAAGCCCTCCACAGATAAAGTCATTGACCAAATGAGTGCTGTAAGAGGTTGCTTCAGGCAGACACTGTTTGATAGGTCCCCGTAGGCCAAAGAAGAGCGCATTACTGGGCCCATTTCGGAGCAGAATAGGCACCAATCCCCGATAATACTCTCTCATTCCATAGACTTTCAGTACCTTGAAAGCCTGGTAAGTGTTTGTAAATTTATCATGGTGTTTGTAGTCCTGAAGCAAAGTCTGAACCCGCTCAAAAGGTGTAAGAACGGCTTCCGTGGTCCCTGCAAGCACTGCTGCCATGCTGCGAGTGAGGAGTTCAGGAGCACTTGTGTGGCTATGGAGCAGGGAGGAGAAATCTTCGTACAAGCCAAACATCAGAGCCAGCGTCGTTGTTTTCTGCATTAGTGGAGGAAGGATGCCACGATAGAGATTGCGAATTCCATCCTTCTGCAGCTGATGTACTGCATCCTTTGTTTTCAAACCATACAACTGCTGTCGAAAGAGGACCTTCTGGATGGGAAAAGTGACTGCTATATTCGTGAAGGCCGCACAGTAGCCACAAAGATAATGTTTACCAGAGGTAGCCGTTATGTCATTCCTTAGATATTCCTTTGAATTCTTTGGGGCAGAACTTTCTGAATCCATCATACTGTATTACTTACTGTAGTTTATCTCAGTTCTCCTTTCCTACATCAAAAAAGAAAAGAACAAACATGAGCAGAGCAGCAGGTGACCCTACAGCTTTTTTTCACACCAGTGGATCATTTAAACAGTACCTGGTATCTTACATCCAAGAAAACCCCACAAAATTTGAAGAAGAAAAGAAACAAATGCCAGACGTAATGCATGTCGCACTGTTTTCTACTCAAGTCTTGGAGATGCGAAAAAGTGGCAGTTTTTCTTTTCTGTACATTTTCAACTGACAACAGAAAAAAAAACTGGGAAGGAAATTGAGATATGAACATCCTAAGTCCTACAGTGCAGCTGACATATTAGATCTCCCCATTCACAGTGTCAAAGAATTCAAAGAGTGAAAGGTCTACTCTCACACTAATAAAATACACATCACTGGGATGGTGGTGGTGGGGACAGAAGAGAGTCTAAAGAAAAAAAGAAACGAAAAATAAAATACATGCATTACAAATTCTGATCATTCAACTCTACCTTTCCCTGTGGCAGAAAAAAAAAATAGATAATTTAGATAACAAACTTGTCATGGTTTAACTTAGCTGGTAACTAACAACACACAGCCACTTGCTCACTCTCCCCTTGGCCCCGGTGAGGTGGTGGGGAGAATTTTCGGAAGAGTAAAAGTGAGAAAGTAAGTTGTGGGTTAAAATAAAACTGTTTAATAAATAACAAAATTTAATAAAACTTTTTAAGAAAAGTATTTGTAAGGGGAAAAAAACCAACCAACCAATGAAGAGAGAGAGGAAAATAAAAACCAAGAAAAGCAAGCAATGCAAATGAGAACAATTGCTCACCACCAACCAACCCATGCCCAGCCAGTCCCTGGGCAGCACCCCCCCAACCAGCCTCCCCCCCAGCATCATCTGGTGCAGGACATCCTTTGGGTCAGTTGGGTCAGCTGTCATGGCTGTGTCCCCTCCTAACCCCTTGTGCCTGCCAGCCTGCTCGCTGGCTGTGCTGCAGGAGCAGCAGAACGGCCCTGGGTGCTATGCAGGTGCTGCTCAGTAGTGACTAACACATCCCTGAGTTACCAATACTGTTGTCAGCACAAATGCAAAACATAGCCCCACACAAGCTACTATGAAGAAAATTAACTCCATCCCAGCCAAGCCTAGTACACTACTGTAGTCACAGGCTTATATTCAACTACAACAACACTTCTAACACAGTTTTGAAAATTACTGAAAGTTCCAGTTAATTAACCTGCAGCCTCATCTGCAGAGAAAAGAGAGCATCTTGAACCCATACTAGATTTTCATGTTCTCTTGAGAAGTTTAAGACCTTGAGCTTGGCTAGATGCGAGGTCCTGAAGGACATGTAAACAGAGACAGTTCTACCAAATAAAGCAGGGTAGTACTGAAATAATGATTACCAGGCAACACTTATTCATCCTTTAAAATGGGATTACTTATTCAACAATTACAAAAAGCTGGTTTTGCAGCTGATCCAAATCCTAACTTCCACTACAGCACAGCCTGAGTTAAGGCAGTAACAACCAAGCAAGGCTGGTGGTGGCTTGTGAACTTCAGGTAGTCCCTGCCAGCAATGTGCATGAGATTTCCACGACTTCAAAATGGTATTCGGGGCTAATACCCCTGCTTGGCATGAGGAACTGTTTCTCAAGGTGCAGCCACTACAGGCTGTTAGGTGAAGGATGTGTGGAAGAGACTACAGAGAAGCAACCTGGATTGCTAAAAGCAACCTGGCAGATTATTTTGACCAATTACACTATTTCTCTTTAAAAGAAAACACGTATATACCTGGATTGGCATTTCCCCTATAGTTACATGCTATTTAATCTTTTAAGGTCTGGCAAGTGAAAATGCCATCTAAATAATTTATGAAGATAAAGCATTTCACCACTTTATATATGCACCAGTTTAGAGTATTATTCAGATTACTGTAATTCTACTTGCATAGACTAAGAAAGCCACATCTGCAGATATGCTGGTCTTAGACAGGGGACAGTGGGTCATGCTAATTCAACTAACAGTGTGGAAGAGTCTCACCACAGTCGACAGCATTAAGGAAAGGATTCAAAAGGCCTTTAACAACTCGTCATTTATATGGGTGACAGCTGCCTGAGGGCAAAACATATTTTTCCCTCAAAAGAAACTCATAGTAATTAAAATAAAATTAAAAAAAAAAAAAAGAGAGAGACGTTTAGTTTCAGAAGCCCCATGCTCCTTTTGGTGTAACTGCTGGATCTGCCCAGTAGGGAAGCATTGAAGACTGCAGGGATCCTCATGTAAGGAAGTCGTCGCACTTCTGAGTTGGGAACTTGCAAAACCCAGGAACAGCAAGTCCTCCCAGAAGTGTTTTATGACAGAACCCTTGCTTTCAGACATAATTTGTAAGGTCTGTGCCACCTACAAGTACTAGACCACAGCAGCCACTTTGTTAAAGCTTAACATAAAAGAAACAGTTCTCAAAAGAGAGTAGAGGTTTTGGATCAGTGGCATCGCCTATACACACAAACCCCTGAAGGTGCTGCGATGTCCCATTTATACATTTATATACAAGCTCCCCTCAACCCAGGAGCTGATTTCAGAGCACTCTGAGAAAGGGGGCGCACGCAATCCCTTTTGACATCCCATCCCCTAACCCAAGGTCCGTAGTCAGGTGCCTGCCACTGTCACCATCTTGTGGTATGCATGTCTAATGCTTCTAAAGAAGCATTTCAACCCATTTACCTGCCTGAACGACCATGGCCTTAAAAATGCTGGCATGTGACCCACTAGGTCTCAAAAACACAAGGGAAATAATAAAGAAAAGGACATTAGCTATCCGGTATTGCATTATATCTCTATATTTGTAATACCGGTAAGAGGTCTCGGTGCTTGCCATCATCCTGACTGCTGGGAAACACATGTGCTACCTAGGAAGTCCTCCTGGCCCAGTCATGTTATAAGACTGCTCTGGGAACTGAACTCTCGTTCAATCAACACATACCACAATGTAATACCACAATGTTTGTATTACCACAAACTCACTCTTTCGCCATCAACTTTGAGAAATATTCACCCTAAACAATTAGCCAGATCCCAAAGTCACACAACTGTGTTGGTTAACACAGAAGGTTTAGGGATTCGTCCGTTTGTTTCTCCAGCCAATCACCTACCGCTGTAACACACACCGGACGACCGACTCGGGGCTCACTGGCCCACGGCTCCCCGCCACCGCCGGCACCACGCTGC
>NW_009647428.1:259087-259444 GCF_000708025.1 Charadrius vociferus | reverse complement strand
GGGGGGGCGGCAGTGCCTCCGCCGCCCTGGGCTCGCCCCACCGCTGCGGGAACCCCGGAGCTCTCTGGGAGAGAGCCCGGGAAAAGCCGCCGGGCGCGGCAGTGAGCGGGGTGAGGGCGTCCGCCGCCGACGGGAGACTCGGCGGAACTTCTACCCCGGTTTGTTCTTCGTTCTCCAGCTTCCCAGGTCAGGTGCCGCTTCTCGCTTGGGCTGTCCCGAGCAGGGGAGCCCAGGCTGATGGTGGGCGGCGTGGTCCCCGGCCCTCCGGACTAGGGCGCTCGGTCCCCGGGGACTGCGGGGCTGGCGTGGAGCAGTCAGCGTGGCCTCCTCGGTGTCCTTCGGGAGATGCCGGGCCGC
>NW_009647428.1:256885-259046 GCF_000708025.1 Charadrius vociferus | reverse complement strand
TGTCAGTGTCGCGTCTCACTACGGAGGTGCTGGAAGATAAAAAGCACCGAGACAGTGCACGGTTTTATTGTTTTTTTGTTGTGGGGTTTGATTAATTTTAGTAGTTTGCTAGTAAGTAACAATGGCTCATTTTTATTTTAGTATTTGTATTATTACCACAAAGTTTAATGGTGAGGCTTATCACCATTTAACCTATAATGATAAGCCTGCAAAAGGGAGAGCAACAGAAAAGAGAAAATGCTGAGCTTTTTGCCTGCTCTAAAGGGTGTGAGACTAAGTCTTCCCTCCCAAGTTCCAGTGTCAGTGTGCAGTTTCCATGACCTCGAGGTGCCCAAGCTGAGTATGTCGTACAGGGGCGAGGCTCAGAGCTGTGAGGCATGCAGCACCGCTGCCAGGAGACTTTCCTTCCCAGCAGACTGTGCAGAGTGCTGCTGCAGGAGTGTGGCAGCAAATCTGTGTTTCTTCCAGCGAAGTAAAAGCGGGGGATTCCCCACTGGGTACCCAGACACTGTGTAGGACCCTCGGACAAACTTGGAACTTAGCTTCAAGGCAAGTCTGTGCTTTCTTGAGCAGATTCCCTCGTGATAGTTGCAGGATAGCTGAAAGTCAGGCTGTCTGCAGGAAATAAGATTTGCCGCGTTCAGTCAAAGAGTATTGTTCAAAGCACTAAGTGTTTGCAGGCCATGCCAGCATGCATCCATGAGAGAAGAAGGCAGCCTCGTTCCCAATTGCTTTTAGTAACTCATATGGGAGATGAACTCTGGCATTAGAGGGTAACCACAGTCCTCGCTTGAGTGCGTTTGCCAGCACATGAGTGGGTATGAGCTGGCAGTGGTGAGGTAGGCAGGGGCACAGCCAGAACTGCCTGGTGCGGGGTCAGAGCCACTTCTGCCAGCAAAGGCTCTCTCAGCTGCTCAGCTGACCTGAAGCCAGCCCGTGGATGTACACAGTTTTTTGTGGTGTTTGTAGGGTTCCTACCGCACTGGAGCACTGATCTCTGGCTGTTGCGTGCTGGATAATATGCATGAAACAGGCTGCTTCAGGGAGAGTGCTGATGGACGGTGGAGCTCCCTGTTTTACATTATTGTTTTCTCTGGTCACCAATAATAACAGTTCTACTCTCAAATACCAAGTGCTAAATTTTGTGAGGTACCTCCCTGTTCAGTGAAGCTGCTTGTCCAGTGCTTTGTGGAGAGTGGTGGAAGATTGCTGAGCACATGGGGCATTGGGAGGCTTGTCTGCCACTGCATGCACCAGGTGGGAAGTGGGGGCTGAAGTCCTGCTATCAAGGCGGGCATTGTGCCACCGATAGGCACCGTTTCTCAGGGCAGGACATTGGGAATGACTCTGGGCAGGTGGTGGCACGATCTGGAGCAGAGGGGCATGGTCTTGCATGCCCTCAGCAGCAGTGGCCTTATGCCAGGGTGGGATCAGGTGTCCGGGTTCCATTACAAGCCATGCTCACTTTGCTTGCAGTGCATTGCCAACAGTCATGAACACTTCCTTTTTCTCGATCCCTCTTCTGCTCGGAGGGTCCCGCTGGTGTCCCTGGGTGCTGGGCCACAGGATAAACTCGGCCTCTGGAGAAAGATTCACACCTTTCCTAACAAGCTCTGTGTTCCAGGAAGGCATTGCTCCTGCTGGGGTGGCTGACAAGACCTGCCAAGGGCCGGCTGTCTGCCGATGGCTGACAGAGTGTGGTGGGGGAAGGCATGGCAGGGGGTGTGGCAATGCCAGGGCAGACAGATGTGCTTGTTCCTGCACAGTCTTTGAGCCCCAGGGTTAAGCAACAAAGTTTTAACCACTCTGAAAGAGCAGAGACCTCGAACAGCTTGTTTGGGCATTGCTGGCCCATGAGCAGGGCTAGCAGGAGAGGGAGGGAGGCAGCCCTGGGGGCGACAGTGGAGGGAACACACCGCAGGATGAGTGTGGAACCCCGCTTGGTCAGAGCTCATGTCTCTGCCTGAGGCGTGCCGGCATGCTGCTCTGGGCCTGCTTCTGTACAGCTCTGTGCCCAGAGAGGTGTATGTCCATCGGGGTCCTGCATGTCCCTGTTGAGAGGGTGTCCCTGCCTTGGCTGAGCCTCTCCTTGCCCCCTGTGCCTCAGCAGCTCTCCAGGCTCACCGCTGACGCTGTGTCCTATCCTTCGTAGGTGCTGCTG
>NW_009647428.1:252197-256770 GCF_000708025.1 Charadrius vociferus | reverse complement strand
AGGCTGGGGGCAGCTCTGCCTGGGCTGCCTCGAGCACAGACACCCCAACTGGCCCAACCAGCCCAGCGTGGAGCCACGGTCCTGGAGAGAGGCCTTCAAACAGCACTACTTGGCCTCCAAAACCTGGACCAAAACCACACAGGACCTGGACTCCTCCAACTGCCTCTCCCTCTTCCGGAGGCGGAAGGGCCGGCGCCAGCTCTGTGTTGGCGCTGGGGGTGAGTTCGGTAGCCTTCGGGCTGCCCTGGCCGCCGCCAGCCCCTACGACCGCCTAGTGCTGCTGCCCGGTGTGCATGAGGAGCAGAGCGAGGTGTTGCTGAAGGTGCCCGTGGAGGTTGTGGGGCAGGGCAAGCTGGGGGATGTGGCAGTGCTGGTGAGCATTGACCAGCACTGCCCCACTGCCCGCCTCTGCAACGTGGTCTTCATGCCAGCCCGCTTCACCTCGGTGCTCTACAAGGTGAGGCTTTGCCGAGTGGGGATGGTGGGGATGGCAAGACCGCTGAGGTGTCACAGCCGAGGGGGTTCTCTGGTCTGCGGGCATCTGGAGAGCACAAGCAGGGGTTCATGGGACTCCCTAATTCGTGGAGGTTCAGGGGCTTAGTGCTCTGAATGTCTCTACTTGATTACAGGTTGCCACATGTGCCACACAAATTGCCACTATCAAGAATGCCTTTGATTAATAAAGCAAATATGTATCTCTTTCAGGCTATTACAAATTACTATCGGCAATCAGTAATACAGTATCAATCTATAGTATGGCAGCAATCAGTAATAGAAACAATCATATAGCATCAACCAATAACAGTAGCAAACAAGTAACTATTACAGGTTACTGCAAACTTTCCACCAATACAAGAGGTTATGATAGATTATCTATATGAATATGTAATACAAGTATCAAGAGAATTAGACAGATTTCAGAAGGCGTCAAACCATCCGTCAGAGGTAAATTATTAAGAGGGGTCATCATTGTGCGGTAAACTAAAAGGGTTTTATTAATGGCTAAATGATAAATTATAATTAATTGTTGATTGAATAATAATTAAATGGTAATGAAATGATGATTAAGCAAAAATTGAATGGTAATGAAACACTGATTTGACACTGACTTAAATGATAATTTAGACGGTCATCAAACGCTCTGCTACTTACTACTCTTCTAATAATTAAGCTGGGTATGTAAGTGTCACTAGTGCACAATATACTTTTAGGCCCAATGTAAAATGTCACTTGTCTTGTTATAGGTATCAGATGCCAGGTAAGGGGTCTCTCAGCCTCAGGGAGTAAGCTTGAGAGGGGTCCCTCAAGGGAGATCGCTGCTGTGCAGCCCGCTGCTGTGCAGGAGGGCTCAGGGCTGCAGATTTTTATAGTATCAAGTGAAGGACTTGTAATCAACCCCTTCCTTTGGTGTTTGTGCAGGTGTGCAGCTGTAGCAGTTTTAGTTTTGTATAAAAACTAGAAGTTTTACTTTAACAGAATACCAGGTCAAGCTGTAACTGTTAGCTCCTGATGAGACGCCTTAGTCTCTGAGATCTGGCCTGGCACCCGTCACGGTTTGCACAGCAGGGCTGACTTCAGTCTGGGCTACTTGTTGCTGATGCCTGAACTGAAGCACTGTTCTCTCGGTCAGAGTGGGTGCATCCATAACACCATCCCAGAGGGGCACCCAAGCATCCCAGAGGTGGGAGGGCAAACCGCACCAACCCCAAAAGTGGGGCCAAAGGAAACCAGCAAGGTAACAGAGTCTCATATCAAAGACGCCCCATGTCACAGTCTGGCGTCAGCCAGGCATCCCCGGCTATGATCCGAGATCTCCTAGCAGGCTCATGCAGAGAGTTCAGCTGGTTCGGGAAAGGAAAAGTACATGCAGGATGGGACATTCTCAGAAAGAGAAGCTCCATTTTGGATAAAAATTAAGTCTATTTTAAGAGGGTGTAGCACACCACCACTTTGAGCCACAAATGGATGCTGTTAATTTCCATTTTTCACCTGGAACAGCCAATAGTTGATGATGTTTTTGTTCTTTCAGGAAATTGTACTTTTCTAGGCTATTTCCACTTTCCCTGATGTTAAGTTGCCATTACAGTCCCTTGGTTTTTGCACTTACTGGTGGTATCTCAGGATGTCCCTGGTTTCTCAGTACCGAGCTGCACCTCAGAAACACAGCTGTGCTTCTCAAGGATGTTTCTGGCTCCCAGCTCCCAGGCTGGCAGGTGTTTTCCTTTGTTTAGGGATTCTCCCCTTCTCACCAGCTGCCTTTAAGACTGCCAGCACAGCAAGGCGTGAGCGACCTGAGAGGCTGGGTGTGCAAGAGGCACCCCCGACAGCAGAGTCTCCCTGCAGTGCGCTCCACACCAGCCCCGCTGCCCCCAAAAATGGTTGCTGCTGATACATGCTCTTCCCTCAGCCTGGGCTAGGAGCCCTCTGCCTGGATGCCCAGGGTCTTCTGTGGACCTAAGCCAGGACACAGGATCATGGGCCCAGACCTGCTGCCATGGTCCGTGCTGATAACACTTTGGTTCCCATGGACAGCCACTGACTGGTCCAGAGTGGGACGTGCCCAGTGTGAATGCTGCACCCATGGGCTGTGCCTCCAAAAATGAGACCTTCCTCATAATGAGTCAGCCCATTGTTAGTTATAATTTATGCTTTCTTTTCCTTTTGACCATTCTGTTACGTGACATGTTTAACTTAATCAGTCTGAAAGTCCCCAAGAGACAGATAATGCATCGGCACGCCGTGGGAAAACTGAGTCACAAATCTGCTGAGAAAGTCCCTCTTTGTCCATGGACATGTGCTGGGTTGCTGAAGTGGACATGTGGTGTCTTGCTCAGTGACGTCTCCTGCACTGATGTGGCTGCATTTCACTGTTCAGGCTGTTGCTCTGCTCTCTGCATGCAGCAGGGTGATGGTACAGCCCTTCAGCAGCTGTTGGTGAAACAACAGCGTTTCCTCCCAAATCCAGCAATGAAAAAGAAATTAAAAAGGCAAACTTAGGCCAGTCTTACTGGCAGTCATTAAAACCCTGTGAGGTGCAGTTTCAGAAGGGCTTTCACAAACGGCCTCCCAAAGGCTGGTTTGATTGTGTCCCTTTTAATGATTTTTTTTTTAATTATTATTTAAACAAAGGGAAGGTATGATTCAGTCTGGAGAGACTAGCAGTTGGAAAGGATTTCTGTGTGGTTGTCTTTGGGTACAAATAAATTCATTTCAAAACCTGTTTGCAGTATGACCACTTCTGAGAGCACTCAAGGCTGAAAACAAATGTTAGGATGCTGTGTTGGCTGCAAACTCTAGAAATTTCTGTAAAATCGCCCCAGCTCACCTGTCACAAGCTGTTGGTCTGCCTGCTTTTAATGTGGTGCACTAGGCAATCGAGGGATAACCTGGGAAGAGAAAGTAATGATTTAGGAGATTCCTAGTCAAAGTAAGAGTACAGAGAAATTCTAAGCGCGCTACTCAGCTTTTCTGACCTGGCTGCTCTGTACCTTTTTGCATTTTGGTTGGCCTTTTCTGTAGATAAGCAGTGACTTGCCCTGCCTGTGCAGGAGAGAGATATTTGGCCATGCACAATAATCCTGATGGGTTGCCCGCACCCATAAATTGCTACGTACATTACCTAGCACAGCAGGAAGGCCGTGGTAGGGATGGCTCACAGTTCTGCAAGTACCAGCAGGTCAGATGGGAAACCACAGCCAGGGAACAAGGAATTGATAGTGTCTGTCCTACTGCAGTGTCACAACAAAATACCTGTGCAGCTGTATGGCACAAATTTTCACCTGTTTTGCTTTACACTTGATGCATTGTAGGCGCAGTGTCCTTGCACCAAGGATGCTAATGGCTCTCCAGACCAACCAGGCCATGTTTGATGTTGTCTTACCTGCTGCTTCAGCCAGTAAACCCCCGAGTCCCTTAACAATGCCAGGTGGAAAAACATGTCTCTGAAGGTTGCAAACTCTTCTTTGTAGGGAGTGTTGCTAAGGTTTAGTGATCTTGACAAATCTAGGCCCTGTCTGCTCCCACACATGACGGCTGGGCCTTGCTGAGACTGCAAAGCTGTATCTAGGCAGGGAAGTTGTCGTGGACACCAGTGAGGAGTGGTGTTCCTCAGGGTTTGGTACTGGCACCAGTGCTGTTCAACATCTTTGTCAGTGACATGGACAGTTGGATCAAGTGCACCCTCAGCAAGTTTGCTGACAACACCAAGCTGTGTGGAGCAGTCGACACACTGGAGGGGAGGGATGCCATCCAGAGGGACCTGGACAGGCATAAGAGATGCCAACCTCATGAAGTTCAGCAAGGTGAAGTGCAAGGTCCTGCACCTGGGCAGGGACAATCCAATGCATAAATAGAGGCTGGGCAGAGAATGGATTGAGAGCAGCCCTGGAGAGAAGGACTTGGGGGTGCTGGTTGATGAGAAACTCAACATGAGCCAGCAATGCCCGATCGCATCCCAGAAGGTCAACTGTATCCTGGGCTGCATCAAAAGAAGTGTGGCCAGCAAGTCGAGGGAGGTGATTCTGCACCTCTACTCCACTCTTGTGAGACACACACACCGCCCCCCCCTCCCCCC
>NW_009647428.1:232738-251871 GCF_000708025.1 Charadrius vociferus | reverse complement strand
CCTGCCTATGGCAGGGGGGTTGGAACTAGATGATCTTTAAGTTCCCTTCCAACCCAAACCATTCTGTGATTCTATGATTCTAAGTTAAGAAAACATTGCTGGCAGGGAAGAAAGCCAGTAGGTGTAAGATACTTGCTAAGTCAGCCTGCAGCACTGCATCTGTGCCTGTGTGAGCTTGTTGCATTGGTGACACGTGAATGCATATTGTGTTTGTGTGCATGAGCTTGTTTGCTCTGGAAGGACTTCATGGTGCGTCCAGGGCTGCTTTTTCTTGCTTTGTGCAATGGTCTTACCTTGTGCTTACTCTGCAGACAACCTCAGGCTACGTCCAGTTTGACAATTGCAACTTCGAAAATGGGCAGCTGCAGATCCAAGCACCGGGGACATGTCAGGTGAAGTTCTGCACCTTCAGCCAGTCCAGCATCCACCTCCGCAGCATGGCCCTCTGCATCCTGCAGAACTGTGAGTTCACTGGCAGTGAGAATGCCTCTGTAACTGTGGAGGGCTGCCCGAGCTCTGACCGTAACTGGGCCTGCAAGCACCTGGCTGCGCTGGCCAAGTGCTGTGCCGTGTCCATGTGGGAGCCCGACCAAGCTGGCTGCCCCGTGGCCAATAGGGATGGCTGGGGGGAATCACTGCTGGGGCCAGTGAAAACGTGCGAGATTGTCGTAGGGGAAGAACGAAGCAGCTTCATCTCTGCTGCGGGTGCTCAAGCCATGGTTGGCTCAGCCCAGGAGGACACTGAGTTTGGAGAGAACCTGCGAGCAGCAAAGGAGGAGGAGGAGGAGTACCCAGACCTTGACTCAGACTCCAGTGACAGTGACTTACACAGCGATGATGAGGAGGATGCTCAGGCTGTGTACAAACTGCCCTATCAAGCCCACAGCCTGAGTCACACGTTTGCTGACATTACAGACAGCAGGCTTCAAAGCAACAGACTGCACGCCCTTCAGAAGGACCTTAAGCTCAAGTCTCTGCAGCATGAGCTGCAGCAGGACAAGGAGGCCCAGTCTTTGGCCAACTCTCTGCAAGGCTGCATCATCCGACAGTGCCTTTTCAGGGATGGGAAGGGAGGAATATTCATTTATTCACGAGGGCAAGCAAAACTGGAAGGAAGCATCTTCAGGGATCTGACCTATGCAGTGCGCTGCATACAAAACAGTAAGGTGCTGTGAAGACTGCTGCAAGCCCTCTTCCCTTTCCCTCCTGCTCCACCAGCTCCTTTTCTATGCATGGCTTGGGTTAACCAGCCCAAACAAAAGGCAGCCACTTGCAGCCACCTGCTTTCTGCATGCAGTAACGTAGTTGCAATTGCAGGCATTAACTCAGTGGCATGTTGGGGTCATGTAGTCAGGCCCGCTCTACCTGTAAATTAAACTCTCACCCTGTAAAAGTGCTGCTGGTTATCATCACCTTTGCTGCTCCCAGCACAGCCCATACTACAAATGCAGGGACCTGGGGACTGTGGTGTCCATCCCTGGTCTTGCCCCTTGCCATGGCCAGTCTTGGCTGCTTCATGAGAGCCCACAGGGGTGGGTGCCTGCCACAGCCAGAAATGGGGTGTAAGGAGGGAAGTTGGCAGGGGACGTGTTAGAGGCTGAACTGATGTTTCCCTCAGCACAGCATCATCTAACCCTGCACTTGCCTGGAGCTCTCCACCTCTGTGCCTGTGCTCCTCTTCCTTGACAGGACCATGGCATCGAGGACTGGGGGGAGAATCACACTGCCAAAATCCCCAGTCCTGGCAGTGTTGGGGGTGCTCAGGAGGCTCCTCTCCAACCACCTGCCCAGAGCAACACCATCCCCACCACTTGGTCACGGCAGCCCAGGATTTAGGCCCATTTTTCAGTCTATCACTTTAAAAGACTGCAAATAAAATTTTTGTGCAGGGGGAAGAAGGGGAATGTTTTTCCACCTGGTTCTGGGAAAGGGCTTTGCTGTGATGGTGTTAGCTCCCCATCTGCAGTCCCCACAGAAGGACTGCAGAGCACTGTTGCATGTGCCCTGCAGAAATGCTTTTCTTCTTGGCAGTGGAGGATGACTCCTTTCTTTCCAAGGGATACCTGTACCAGAGGTGCTCTCCTGAAGGCCACCCCGTGGACGCAGAGTGGGGGCAGGAGGGAGCAGAGGCACCTTGAGCGGCTCTGCTGTGCTGCTCAGCCCCTCTGAGCTGCTCGGCTAGGAATCAGCCCAGAGGCTATTGTCAAGAGGTGGGTGTCAGAACACCAGGCAATGGGAGACAGTGAAATGCTTGGCCATGAGATGAGGGCAAGGTGGGTGCAACACGGAGCGGGACTGTGGCAGAGCTGGCAAGGGCTCAGTGTCGTTGCACAGCCAGGACCCTCTGGTGCAGGGCAAGCCTGGGCCAGGGTCTGGTGTGTGGGACCCAGCTGGAGCAGGCACCTGTGTTTCTTGCCCCCTGTAGCTTCCCTCCCCTGGCAGCCTAGCATGACTGATGAAGACAGGCAGCTGGCGATCCCTGCTGAGCTCCACTTGTAGTTGGGAGATTGAATGAAGCACCTTTGTGGAACGAGCAAATAAAAAGAAGTACAATTTAATTACCTTCTGATCTGTGTTGCTCATTGAAGTGGGATATGCAAAGGCAATTTGTAGATTATTTCTTAGCACTTGTAAGACGTGGATTTAAGGCATGATTTTGTTTGGCTGGAAAATATTTAAGATTGCAGCTGCATAAATATTTAGCTACTTGCTTAGAGGAAACTAGGTTGTTATGAGTGGTATCAGTGCCTTCAGTTTGATGGCCAGGCCATTTCTGCCCCCAAATGGCAGGATCTTTGTTCTGAAGGCGCAAGGTGATGGGCAGGTTGCGTGCTGAGCATGTGTGCTGTTGCGCACTGGCTCAGTCAGCGTCATGGGAGACTCATGGGAGGCATTTGACATGTCACCTCTGAGCAGCTCTGTGCATCAGAGAGTCAGGAGGCAGCCTGTTGCCGGCTGTGTTTGGAGAGGATGCCGATGCAAATGGGAACTGCCCCAGCAGGGATGGGGAAGGTCTGTTGTACCACGACCGGTGTGGAGATGGGACCGGGAATGGTCCACTTGGTGTTGCTGACAATGTGCAAGCGCAATGCAGTGAACGAAGCCACTGGGCACACCTGAACATGGGCTTTGTCAAGCGGAGGGATTTGTCGGGCCAAGAGGATACCTTTGGTCTGGCTGCATGGCAGCAAGCACTGCAGGTCCCCATCCCCAGGCAGACCCATGCAAGTGGGTAGTGTCCAACAGGGTTACCTATAGCACTTTTCTGTGTGCACTGATCTTCCTTTCAGACAGCCTGTGTGCCTGGCACACCCTGGGTTGCGGGAGAGGCAGAGAGGTCGTAGATACACAGAGGCTGCAGAAGGGAGAGCTGTACCCTTTGGTCATGTCCTCTTCCTTGTCCTTCTAACTACAGCTACAGGTGCTTCTCCTCTTGCCTGCAGGTTATCATGCTGAGGAATGACATCCACCATTGCAAAGCATCCGGAATATTCCTGCGCCTGTCAGCAGGAGGCCTGATTGCAGACAACAACATCCATTCGAACTGCGAGGCTGGAGTGGACATTCGTAAGGGAGCAAACCCCCTTGTTCTGGTATGTACCCCTCTAAGTCATGCAGGAGGGCAGCGTGCTCTTTCTCTCACATGCTGTTTCTTTCCAAGGGGCAGCAGGGATCCGTCTCCCAGTACAGAAAACACTGACTGGCTTTGCCCTTCAGCCTGTTTCTTAGGTTTTAGCTAACCCCAAGGGCAAGGCACAGCAAAGTGCTGCCTGATGGTACATGCATGGTCTCCTGCTCTATTTGATAGTATGCGTCTTAAAATTGCTGTATATTGAGGGTCAGGTCAGGGGCTGTTCGTCTATCAAATAAACACCCCTGTGTAATGAGCGAACTTGGGCAAGCAAGGTAGTAAACCAGCACTGTACTGTAAATTGTTTCTCCCATACTGGGGTTCGTGTTGCCTACCCTGGGAGTTGGTGGAGGGTCTCAGCTCTCTGCTCAGCCTCAGGCAGGAGGGGAGCGGCAGCCCACTCTCCAGCAGCATGGCTTTTCCTCCGAATCGGTTGTGTCTCCAGCTGTGCAGTGGGTGACCTTGTCCCTGTTTACTGAACGCTGTATCTGTAGATGTCCTTGAAGGAACTGAGGCCTCAGCATGCAGGGAGAGGCAGAGAGGTGGATACAAACTGCCACCCAAGTGGCCCTGTGGCTGCATCAAGCTCTCCATGTGAGCCCTGCACAGGAGATGAGGCGGGCAGAGCTGCATGGAGGAAGCCCCATGGAGGAAGAGGTGGCAGCTCAACTGTGGAGTCGTGGGCTGTGTCTGGCCTTGGTTGCAGCTTTAAGCTGCTGTTTGTTGCTTTAACTGGTATTGGCGATTACTACCCTGCCACTCCATGAGATACTGGGCTGGGACTGCTGTCCTACTCAGAGGGTCCCAGCGCACTCCTGTCTTCACAGGAGATGTTGGCCCCTGTAAAGAGAAACAGCTGTGTGACTGTTGACAGTGGTCGTTCAGACTGTGCAAAGTGCTGTCTAGCAGCTTGAGAAAAGGCACCACACTTTAACGCCGAACCCCCAGCTTGGACTACTGCCTTCAGCTCCTGTGGGGTGCCACTGAGGGTCTTTTACTCTTGGTGGCCTTCGGGAAGTGTTGGACTTGCAGCCCCACCAGCCCTGCCCAGTGTCAGGTGGCCTGTGGGGAACAGAGCATCACCTAGTCCAGGGTAGGCCTTGGAGGTGGCAGCAGGAACTGCTGGAGGAAGAAGAAGCTGCTGGCATGATGGGAAGGGAAATTGGGCATTGTGGACTAGAACCCTAAAGAAAGGTAAAAGTTAAGTGTGCCTCGACCATTTGAGAGTGATTTCTTGGCAGATGGATTAATTACCCTTCTGCCCTTTTCCCCAGCAGGGTCGGGAGCTGTTGCTTTTCTCTGTGGTTGCTGTCTCCTCTTGCTCACTTTTATGAGTGACCTTCCTTCCTTTTGCTTTTATTCTCTCTACATGTGCAAAAATAAAATCGTAGTGCAATAAGATACACAGTGGCCTTCGCTCAGGCATTGTCGTCGTTGGCAACGGAAAAGGCATCATCCGTAGCAATCAGATCTATGGGAATAAAGAAGCTGGCATTTATATTCTGTATAATGGAAACCCTGCTGTGAGGTATGTTAGCTAGCACTGACCTCTCTCTCCTGTTAAGAATTATTCCTCCCACTGTGCACACTTTTCTTCTCTTTCTTTCTGTTATCACCATAGAGCAGAAATAGGACCATGGTAGACTAGTGCCTTTCTGTGACTTCCCTCTATCTCCTTGCTGCACCCAGGTCTTTGCCAATTGCCAGTCCTGGGTTTTCCCCCTCGATCTGAAGATGACACAGGCTGTGTTCAAGATGAACAACTCACATGTGTCATGGTGCTTTTTGCAGGAAAAGGGGAAATGGACCTCGGCACTCCAATCATTGTTACTCCAATTCACCTTTCTGCTTTAAACACCTGGACTTGTGTGTGTTTAATACCATTCAGTTTAGATATTAATATTGGTGTCTGGCAGGCTTTCTTCAGGTCGATGCCATCAGCTTTACATGGTGGTATCAACTGGTAGCAAAGAAATGAGATGGCAGCTGGAGCACGGTATTGGTTGCAGATATGAAGGGCATCTCATCTGTACTGCTACCCCTTTCCACCTCTCGCTGTGCCTGTACGTGATAAGGAACAGGCATGTGGCAACTCACCACAGTGCTATAGACCAGGGTGGCGCACGAAGGGAAGAAAATGGTTGCCCTGGATCAGCCCTGTAGCAAAGATGTGAGTATTCGTGCTGGAAGTGTTGATAATTAACAGTGCTTCAGCCTTGAGTCCTACAGACCTAATGAAAGCCACTTCTTGCAGGCATCTCTACTGAGGCACTTGGTCTAGCTTGGGACCTGGAGAGGAGAAGTCTGCACCAGATGTACCAGCCCTGAAAACACAGAGGTCAGGGCCAGGCTTTCCAACAGGGGATTATGAGACTGCTGTCTCAGAGAGAGACTGTTTTTTGAGAAAAGTGGTATTGGAGTAGCAGGGCCCACCAGTGCAGAGGAAACACAATGCAGGATGGAGAGATTCACTAGGTGCCTTTCCCTCTGTACTTTCTCGCAATATCGTTTGCAACCCCAGCTTGCACCTCAGGACTAACGTATGACTGTCCGTGCTTGCTGGCACGTAGGATATGATGGGGAGGAGGCGGGGAGGAAGCTCAGTGGGAAGACACCTTTGTTCTCCTGACCAGCCACCCATTGTGGAAGAGAAACCCTGCTCCACTCGTGCTTGGTGCTCTGTGCTGCCTTTTGTCTGTGCTGGCTTGAGGCAGGCTCCGGCGCTGGCCAAGGCTGTGTGCACTGGCGCGGGCCCAGTGGTGCCACATGCAGCTGTGTTCAACAGCGTGGGGTTCAACAGGGGCTGTCGGCATGGCTGAGTCTCACTGGCAGGGTGGCATGTGCAGCTGCAGGGAGGCAGGGCTGGCAGAAGGGGGATGTTTATGGTAGGAATAATGTCGTTTGCTGGGTGCCTTTTACAGCTGGAAACAGAATAATGTTTTGCCCGTTCCCAAGAGCTGTGAGCCCAGCTCCATCCTGTGTTGCTGCCTGGCTGAGGGACAGATTTCAGTGGGGCGTTGCAAGGGACCCCATGCACAAAGCAGGGAAGTGCCCTTCTCAGAAGTGTGCCAGCAACATGGGTGCAGAGTATCATTTTTACGCATGATACAGGCCCTTGAGCATGTATGTCTCCCAGTCAGAGGTACTCTCTGCAGCAGCTAAAAAGCTGTTTGGGTAAGATGGCATCCCTGCTGTGCCAAGGTTAAGTCTGGAAGGTGCCAAGTTTGATGGTGCCCAGTTGTGCAACGCTACTGCCTGCTCCCCTAAACTGGTGAGAGCAGCACTGGAGGGCACTGACCCACAGCAGTGGGACTTGGGCAGCTGAGAGTCCTCACCTTGTGTTCCTGGAGGATTGCTTCTGGGATGGTTTCATGGCTTCTGTTCCTCCTTACCCTTGCAGCTGCTGGTGCAATTGTGGATTTCATGTACGGGCACATCTTCTTACCTGGTCTCTCTTTCTAGAGGGAGGCATATGTGTTGCTCCAGGTCCTGCAGCCCACAAGCAGCTTTGCATTCTCTGGGCACTGCTGATAGCCTGTGCTGCTGTGGCAGGGCGATGAGGGCTTCCCTCAGCTGCCAGACTGAGTGGCCATGCCCGAGCAGGCAGCTGTGAGTGGAGGGGCAGCCATGCTGGGGCAGCCGAGGACAGCAGAGGCAGTAGCTGCTGGATGAGTTGGGGTGACCCTGCTCTGCCTGCACTTGTCCCTGGCAGCAGGACAGCAGCATGAAGTGCTGTGCCCACCCCTCCATCTGCAGCCAGTGCTGGTGATCGCGTGTCACAGGCACTGCTTTCCCACCCTGGCTCACTGCTGCAGGATCTCCTCCACTCCTTTTACAGCCTGGGGGGAGTGGAGCCATCTCCGGTGAGCACTCCTGGATGGATGCAGAGGCGGAGTCCATGCCAGGCACTGTGCTTGGTTGGTGTTTTGTCTTCATGACCGACCTGATTGCTCTCCTGCTCTGAACCTCAGCAGCAAGCCAGAGATTCAGGGTCATGTGGAGGAGGAGCTGCTGGTGGGCTTGGGGCTCCCGTGCTTCATTCCTCCTGACTGGGTCCTTGTGTGCGAGCTCGGGGGACAGCCAGTGATGCCTCTAATCAAGTGCATCAGGGCCCATATGTGCTCTCCAGGCCATTGTTCCCAGCACAGTGTTGCCTCTGCCCCTGCCACCATGTTTAATGTTTCCTGCCATCAATCACGATCACTGGCTTCAGGGCTCCTCTTGGAGCAGCAGTGCCATGTCTGATAAAGCCTCTCACCTCCTCCCTGGGGTTCTCCCTGTCCGTACATTCCCTGCAGCTGCAGATGTGGCTGGCCACTCCTGGAGATGGGACAACCGGTCTGATGTGGTGGCTGTTTCATGGGCACCTCCCACTCTTTGAATGCTCTTCCTCAAGTGTGTTTCTCCATGCTTCTTTTGTGCTATTCACCTCCTTGAAAAAGTGGTTCAGCTGCCAGTAGTTCCGCTTTGCTTTGTGTGTACCTTCCCCACTGTGCTTTCCTCCTGCTGCACTTTGCTGGACAGCTGCCCTGTGCCCAGCTCTCGCTGCTGGGCACGGGCTACAGGCTGTGACAAGTAGGCAGCCAGGGAGACTGATGCCTCTGCAGAGACCTGCTGTGCTAGCATCGATGCAAACCATAAACAGGCAACACTGCTGCTGGTAACTTTATTTTCTTCTCCTACCTCAGTGGGAACCATATTTTCCAGGGACTGGGCAGCCAGGGAGACTGATGCCTCTGCAGAGACCTGCTGTGCTAGCATCGATGCAAACCATAAACAGGCAACACTGCTGCTGGTAACTTTATTTTCTTCTCCTACCTCAGTGGGAACCATATTTTCCAGGGACTGGCTGCTGGAATAGCAGTGAATGAGAATGGGAGAGGCCAAATCACAGGTATGGGAATGAAAAAGGCATTGTTATGCTCAGTTTGTTTCTGTCTTTAAGCCTCTGTCTGTTTGATTGCAAAATTTGTCTTGTGGTTCTTGGGTGACTTTCGATGCAATAATCTCCTGGTTTGCATTTTCTGTTGGCATTTCTGCTGTTGGTGGTGGGAGCATGTCTTTCCACAGTGTGTCCTCCAAATTATTGTTCCCTTTGTCTCTGGTACAGCTGGGATGTGGAGCAGTGCTCCAGAGCAATCTGCCACGTGAACTGCTTTTTTTCTCTCCTGTGCCATCCAGTGTATAAGCTAAAGCTGTCAATAATGTTTTCCTACTGTTGCGGAACCTCCAAGTGGTGTTCCACTCTGCTCTACACCTTGGATGACAGGGAGGTGGTGGCTACTGGAACTGCTAATGACCAGCGTCCTATGTGGGAGAGCATTGCCAGGGGAATAGGTGAACGAGAAAACTCCTGAGGCTTGGGTTCTGCTGCAGGCAATGGGAGCTTTTTGGTGGGGCCAGGTCTCGGCTTGCCAGGTCTCCTTGCTCTTGTGTGGGCAGGAGGCCTGTGTGGTCACCTTATCTTCCCGGCCTGGCACTAGGAAACGTCATCTATGAGAACCAGTGGGGTGGGGTGGACATCCGCCATGGGGGCGACCCTGTCCTCAGGAACAACCTCATCTCCTGTGGCTACTCGGATGGCGTGGTGGTGGGCGAGCATGGGAAGGGCCTCATTGAAGGAAACACCATTTACGGTAAGGAAGCAAGCTTGCATGGAGAACAATTCTTACCTTATACACTGTACCCCCATTGTCTTGAGTTTGCCAGGGTGCCCTCTACCTATAGTGCACTCCAGAGCTGTGGGGGTGCCAAAGAGGGATCTGCAGTGGGTGCCCAGAATGGGGCTGTGGGGGATGCCCAGGAGGGATCTGGTGGTGGGTGCCCAGGAGGGGGCTGCAGTGGGTGCCCAGCAAGGATCTGGTGGTGGGTGCCCAGGAGGGATCTGCGGTGGGTGCCCAGGGGGTTTCGCCAGGAGTGGCACCAGGCCCAGCCCAGCACTAGCACTCCAGAGGTTTTGCCACTAGCTCTGCTGGGCTGTGGCTCATGAGGGGCCCTCTCCCCTTTGTGGAGGCCACCACTTTGTCTCTAGCAGAAGGCAGGAGCTTCCCTCTGAGTCCCAAGAGGGAAGCTGGCCTTGCACCAGTGTCCTCATGCAGGACAGGGTTGCAGGAGAGGATGCGCCGTCCCCACGGGATGAGGGGAGCTATGTCTGCTGCTGTCCTACACCCAGCTAAACTGGCGCTGGAGGAGTCTGGCAGGGCCTGTAATCTAACAAGTGGGCTAATGTCTGACAGGTGATAAACCCCCCAGGGGATTTTTGTAGGAAGCTGGAAATAGCTTTTTTTAGAGGGATTTTAAAGCGGTTGCAGAGAGACAAGTGCTGTAGAGTACACCACTGCCAGGGTGCGGGTCTGAGTCCTGGGGCTGTGCTCCTCTGTGGCCCTGTTTAGGACAGGAATGGGATGCAGGCAGTTGTGTAGCATGGCTTTGTGTGCATCTGTCTGTCCGTCTGTCCCACTAGTAATGCCTGAGGCAGTGGTAGCCAGTAGTGCTAGCAGCCAGTGTCAGTCCCTTGCAGTGAGAGTAAGGTACACAGGCAGGAAGTTCCCAGAGGTTTCTGGAGCAGCAGTGGCCGGGGCAGGAGGAGGGTGACTGTAGGAACCCTACACCCTGAGGGTGGCTAAGATGCAGCTCAGCCTGCGAGAGACACTGGAGAAAACGCCTGGGCCCCTGAGGGGAAACCCAGCTTGGTGCTTCCATAGCTGGTCTCTCCCTGGCCCTGGAGACTCCCAGTCCTGCAGGAGGAGAGACCACAGCACATGGGCTTCCAGCACTGGCTGCCCATCTGTGGCAAAGCCACCTGTGCATGCAGATGGTGGACAGGGCTGTGCCTGTCCATGCCGCAGAGCCCCAGGGCATCACGGGTTTGCCTCCTGATCAGTGAGTTAAGCCAGGGGACTTGAGCTGGGGGTCAGAGCATAGGCAGTGCCACGAGAGGGCAGAGGTGGGGAAACAAAGGCACTGAGCTCACTGACTGGAGTCAGCCAAGCAGGACCAAGGCAGGGCCAAAGCATCTCTGTGAGCCCCTGGCATGTGGGGTTAGCCTTCATGTGTGCTCAAAGAGGACGATATCCTCCATCCCACCTGCACTGCACATGGACTACCAGCCACTTTGGGGCAGAGCTGGGGGTCTCCAAGCACTGCTGAGTTGGTGGGCTATGCCACCCCGCTCTGCAGGCAACAAGGGCTGTGGTGTGTGGATGATGTCCTCCAGCCTCCCGCACCTCATCAACAACCAGATCAGCCACAACAGCATCTACGGGGTGGCGGTGTTCTGCCACAAGGATGACGCTGGTGACTACCCCCCTGGTCAGGGAGGCAGCGAGAGCTTCCAGGAGGAGAGGGAGGGTGCCGGTGGGGAGAACGACCCCGACAGCGAGGAGGAGTACCCAGCTGCCCAGCATCCCATCAGTGTGGCACTGGTGGAGTTGAACAGCATCAACCACAACGGAGGTGAGCTCAGGGCCTGGGGCTCTTCCCAGCCTCCAGGAGAAGGGGTGGCATGCAGAATGGTGTGTTGTCCTGGCCCAGCAGCACTGGAATCAGCCAGGGTCTTCCTCAGCTGCCATTAGGCCAGGAGCACCTTGGAGAAATGGTGGGCTGAGACCCGAGTGTGGGTGGATTTTTGTCCTTAAGCTCCCAGTCAGAAGGTCATATTGTGACAGAAGAAACTGGGTAGCTTTTAGAAGTAGGAATACATTTGTAGTTGTTATGACTGAGGCTGCAAGCTCTTAACTGATAACTCTTCTTTTTGGTTGGCAGCTGCTGGGTTGCATGTCAAGAGCAGCGAAGCGCTCAACATCATTGCCAATGTAATTCACGCCAACCGCGATGGCGGGGTGGCAGTGTTGCAGAGCAGCCAGCTGACATACATTGCAAACAACAGCATTTCCTGCAACAGCCGGGGAGGCGTGCTGGTGGAGGCCGACTGCCAGGTTGAGCTGCGTGGCAACGGCATCTATGCGAACAGCAGCCATGGCATCGTCTCCAAGGGCGAGGGTGTCATTGCAGAGAATGACATCATCGGCAACCACAGATGTGGCCTTCAGCTGCTCCATGCAGCAGACATGAAGGTACGTCCTGCAGAGAGTTGAGGGGCACCGACTTGTGCATCCCTGCAGCTGGTGGCAGAGACGGGAGAGCCCGCTGCTACGGCATCTATGCGAACAGCAGCCATGGCATCGTCTCCAAGGGCGAGGGTGTCATTGCAGAGAATGACATCATCGGCAACCACAGATGTGGCCTTCAGCTGCTCCATGCAGCAGACATGAAGGTACGTCCTGCAGAGAGTTGAGGGGCACCGACTTGTGCATCCCTGCAGCTGGTGGCAGAGACGGGAGAGCCCGCTGCTGCTCCCCTGCCTTCCTGGGTGAGGGGGAAGCCACCAGGCCCTCGGTTAGCCCGCGGGACAGGAGGCACTGTCCTGGCAGTGCTAGCAGGAGGAGTGGACACTCAGGATCGTATCCTTGACCCTGTGATTAAAGGGGGTGTAATTTCCAGGCTACATTAGAAGCGTGTCCAGCCGATTGAGGAAGGTTGCCACCCATCTCCTTTGCCATTCGGAGGCTGCATCTGAAATGTTGTGTCCAATTTGGATCCTCAAGGTCTAGAGGAAGGTGGAGAAAATGGAGACAGTCCATTTCAGGGCTACCAGGATGGGCAAGTGCCAGGATATGTGACTAATGAGATGAGGCAGAGGAAACTGGGCTCAGTCTGGCAAAGAGGAGCCAAGGGGGATCTAACAGCAGCCCACAGCTACCTGAAGGGCAGTGAGAGCCAAGCTCTTCTCAGCAGTGCCAGGCAGTACAACAAGGGTCAACAGCACAAGTTGCAGTGGTGCCTGAACCTTGGGAGATACATGTGGGAGACTGGGGGAACCTTCTTGCCTTGGAGGGTGGTGCAGCCCTGGGGGAGGTCAGAGACTGGTGTGGGGCCACCATCTTTGTGGGCTTCCAAGCTTTGGCAGATCAAAGCCAGGACTGCCCTGATCTAATGCTGTAGACAGTCCTAATCCAGAGCTCCCTTCCACCAGCACTCCTTAACTCCAGGTTTTTCATGGGCAGTCATTGGAAATAGGCTGGAGCAAAGCTGGCAGAAATTGTTCGAGGGAAGATGTAGGTGCAAATTAAGTAAGCATTTGGTTTTAATTGCACTAGCAGTACAAAACTAGAGTACACTGCTCAGAAGAAAGTGACATTTCAAAACCCTAGTGGTTTTGAAGTGTGTGATGTCCTAACATCTTTCAAGAGAGGTTTAGAAGTGCTCTGTAGGGCCCAGGAGGAGGAGGTGAAATCTTCCCTAGCCTCAGCATTGTTGGGTCCATGCTTATTATTGCTCACTTGCAGCAGGAAAGCACATGTGTACCAGCAGAGCTGGCCATGTTGCCCCAGACTGCTTGGTGCCCACAGCGACAGGAATGTGAAAGGAGGTCTGTTAGCAGCAGCAGCTTTTCAGGTGGGCAAGCACATGAGGGAAGGGCTTACGTGAGCTCATGCCATTGCTCAGTGGCAGAGAAAAGAGTAAATTTTCAAGTCCTATCTCAAGGCTGTATCCTCTTCAGTGAACTGCAGGTGGCTTGTCACATCTGTCTGATGTTTAAGCCTTGGTAAAGTACAGCTCAGTCATCATTCCCCCCAAAAATGAATTCATAGATGGCTTGTAGGAGAGACCTTTCTTCCCACAGAGCAGCAAAGGGAATCCTGTGCATTTTGGTGCAATGATGTTCAACAAACCCGGGCTTGTCCCCTGTATTTAACTGAGTGGCAGTCAAGTGGGTGATCCCATAGGCTTCTGTTGGAGATTTGCAGGCTGTGTGAGCTGTGCTGAAGAACTGGGGTAGCTGGCACCTGAACTAGTTTTTTTGGAAATCAGATGCAGTCTTCCAGCATCTAGCCAGTTCCCAAGGTTAGTACCTGACTCAAAGTTGCCTCCGTTCTGTTCTTTGTTGAGGTGAAGCCATTGTGCATCACAATGATAGATAAATGCAATTTAACTCATCGTAAAGGACACTTAAAATGAGTATACAGAAAGCCCTGCCAAGACAAATGCTTTGCACAAGTTCTGCAGGGGCTGCAGACTCCTTTGGAAAATCATGCTCATAGAAAACCGTTGTCCTCTGGACCAGAAGGTAAAAACCATTGCAATTTCCTTGGTCCCAGCTGTCCACTGTCCTGGAGCACACAAGCAGAGGTCATGTTGCAGGGTTCATTTGGGGTGCAGAGCCAGGGGCACAGGTCATTGTTGACGTACTAGTGATGTCGTGGTTCTGTCATTTCTCATCCACCCACTGGCAGAGCCCAGGAGGTGCCTGCAAGCAGGTGAGATGGTGTGTGGTGCTGGGTGGGGGGAGCGCTGGGCAAGGAGCATTGCAGAGGTTGTTGCTGTGGATCCAAGGAGGAGAAAGAACCGAACTGATCTTCCAGATGATGGCACAGTGAGAGCTGTAGCCTTGTTTTTCTTGGGAAGAGGAGACTCCTAAGTGCTCTTTCTTTCGTATACAAGGAAGTGACAGCCTGTAAGTACAGCTGTTTGAAATCTGGAGGGCAAGGAACAACAGCAGCTTTGTGTTCAGCAGTGTCTGTGCTCGTGTTTCACCAGGGGGTTGGGTACCAGCTGCAGGCAAGCTTGTAGCATCTGGTACTGGTAGCAACTGAGCTGCCAGCTGGGGCCACCAGTAACAAGTGGAAGGCCTTGGAAAAGCTTGTGTGTGCATGGCTATGGCACGTCCAGTCTGAACCCTTGGTATGCACCCAGACTGACAGGGAGTGCTAGTGAACCTGTAGAAGAGCTTATGGTTTGCTGTTGTGTTGATCAAAGAGCCATATGAACAATGTCCTTCTGCTTGTGCATCCCATCTAAAGCATATTTTGCAGGTGACCAAGAACAGGATCCAGTCCTTTCGGGACTATGGGATTGCTCTCTTTGATGAAGCCAAAGGCCTGGTGCAGGAAAACCTTATTTTCCAAGGGAGATCCAAGAAATCCATTTTGCGACCAGTATCAAATAAAGAGGATTGCATCATCCAAAACAACATGCTTCTCACCTTCAAGAAAAGGTGAGGCTGCTAGCAGCATGAGGTGCAGTTTTGAGCTTGGAGCCACCGTTGCACTTCTGTGTTAGGTGAGCACTGGAGGGCTCTGCTTTGTAGCTCCTCTACCCAGCTTCCCATCCCTGCTCACCCATGGCACCAGCCTCATGTGCATGTTGAACCACTGCAGGTGAGGACTGCAGATCAAGGGGAGCCAAAATGTTCCTTATGGGATATCTCTAAAGCCAACTGAGGGGCTTGGATTATTCCTTGACAGACCAGTGTGGGTCTTCACAATGTCTCTGAGCACAGAGGTATCTGCCCTCTGACCTAGCCAGCTCAATTTCGGGCGCAGTGCTGCCTTTGAAGCCTGGCTGTTGGGTTTGCATACTGCACTGCTGTCCCTGCAGTATGGGCAGCCCTGGGATGTTTGTAGCCTGGGCTGTGAGAGTTGGAGGAAGGAGGAAAGGCCAGACCCACTTAGCAGTCACTTAGAGGTATTTGGCTGTGAAATTACAGAAGGTAATTTTTTGCAGTAAAGCAAGATGGTCTGTCTCAATTCTCCAACCATTTCTGTCCCACTTGGGTTTTCGAACAGATGTCACGTGGTGAGCATTGTGCACCTGCCAGCACTGCTCTGCCCCTTTCCTCCTTGGAAGGGTGAACCTCAAGGGAGCATTTCTAAGGCTGCTCTGGAACTGCCTTTTCACCCTGCTCATGGCCATGCATGGGGTGTCTCTGCTTTTCCCAGGTTTGATATGGAGTGCATGCTGGTCAACCCCCCAGCACGACCTCACCTTGAAGGAGGTGCCCCAGTGTCCTGCACGGCGGCTGGTGGTCAGAGGGTTTCCAGCATAACCACCAGGGTGGATGGCCCCTGCCACAACCATGGGAGCTTCTTCTGCACCATTCTTTGACCAGGGAGGGAGGTTTCTTCAGTGGTCTCTCTGCCTGTCTTTTCTCCAGAGGTGCTGCTGGGAAGCTCTCACAGCTCAGGGACGGGGACCCCCATTGGACTGTACTCCTTTTTCATGAAGGATTTTGCAACTTACATGACACCTCACTAAATAAAAAATAGCTGGGAAAACAGCTGTTAATGTCTTCCTCTTTGCCCACTGAGATAGCTGCTGGGGTAATTTACGAGCAAGCGGTTCCTTACATGAAATGCACTCCTGGCAGGACCAAGGGTGTGCCTGGCTGCGCCTCCCCAGCCTGTGCTCCGGACAAACCACTCTTCGGGTGCTGCCTGAAACATTGTTTACTGGGGAATCACTTGCTTTGAAGCTGCTTTGTCAGGGACCTTCTGCATTTGTGCCAGAATACTCAAGAGACTGAAAACATGACTTGTGTGGTCTCACTCAGTTTCTGTTTGCGCTGATTCTGACCCAGAAGGGGCACACAGATCAAAGCAGTCAGATACACGCACAGACAGACATATGTGCAATGCGGGTCACTCCAGCAACCAGGCTTAGACACTGTCTGCCCAGTACCTGCCCCTGGATCCCAGTCTCCCCGGTTTCTGGCACCAGGACATATAAGCCCCCAGAGGCTGCAACAGGGCAGACAGACACAGACACAGGCAGACGCAGAGTGCCTGGGCTCCCAAACCACTTCACCTCCCCATGCAGATGCAGATCCCCACGCACCACTGATGCCAGCACCCACACTGAAAGGAGAGATGTCACCCTAGGAAGAGTTAGAAACGGCGCTTGATGAGCAGCCAGGACAGACTGCGCTTGTCAGGCACAGGCATGGCCAGACCAGCATCTGTCCTTGGCCACCGGCCACCAGCTGTCTACACACAATGGGCCACTTTTTATCCCCTTACCCCTCTGTTTCCCCACATTTGCTCTCCCCAAACCATGTCAATCCCTGCTTTCCCCCACATTTGGTTCCTCCCCTGGGCATCCTGTAATAAGCCTGTGCACTCCCAAATGCTCTTCCTCTGCATCCCGCAGTGTCTCCAGTACCCGTGGCCATGACCCCTGTGGCTGTGGGATGCTCAGGAGAGGCTGGATGTCCCCCAGCCCGTGGGGCTGAGCTCCCCTGGGACTGGGAGGAGTTGGGCTGGGGCTCGTGGTTCTGAGGGTGCCACTGGGGATCCCCCACTGGCCGCTGAGGCTCAGGGCTCTTGCTGTGGAGAGATGGAGGCTTGCATGCTGTAACCTCGCATGACCAGCTAGCGGTTTCTGCCTCATTATTCCCCGCCTGAAACTGGCAGTTGGCTCCCAGCAGGATTTTCTCTGTCTCATTCACATAACAAGCTGTCCACACAGGTTTCTCCTCTGGTACAAGCTGGTGTAACTGTGTTGCACAGACTGATGTTGTCTGCTGTTTCTCTGCAGACCGATGCTGTAAGGAGACCCAAGCCAATTATTTTTTTTTAAAGCAGAAGTACTGTTTTCTATAATTTCAGGAAACCTGTCTGCCACAAATAAAATGCTATCTTTTAAAAGTTGTCTACATTTTAGTAACTGAGTTGCTTTCCAAACCAAGCAAAGTTTTCCAGAGTGCCTTTTGGGGTGACCCTTTTGGGAGGGGCTCGTCTCACTGCAAGGCTGTGAGATGCAGTGCTGCCCACCCTGCAGGGATGGGCGCTTGGCGAGCACACAGCCTGTGTGCCTGAAGGGTTTCATACACTCAAGAGGAGGTTTAAAACCAGAGGTGAGCAACATCATTATAAGTTGGCAAAGTTCTGCCCCTAGCTATATATACATTACTGCGGACGGACCCAGTCGCAGACCAATATGATCAATGCTGAAGCCACTTTATTAAAATACTTAAGCCATTATATACTTTTTACTACAACGTGGGCTAGCTCTGCGGCTTGTGCTCATTGGTTTCTAGACTTATACACACAAACTACTATTGGTTAAAAGCAGCTGTAACTTATTATCTACACTTTGTTACTATTTCTGCCAAGTCAGTCTTTTGATTAATACACATTCCGCATCTGTTGGGGAGTAGCAGTAGTTTCAGTGTCAGCGCATGATTTCCTCCTTCATGTTGACATTCAGTACGTGTCCATTGTTTTCCAAGAAGTTTCCCACATATTACTTCTGGGTGTACAGTCTGGACCACTACCACCAAAGGAAACCTTTTACTATTAAAAGCCTGCTTATTTTATTTTGGTAGTGTATGGTCAGTGAGGCCTGGTTTGCCTCAGCGTAAAGGCAAAGCTGACCCAGCATCAGCCTTCAGAGACCAGTGCATCTGAAGCACAAACTGCCTGTCCCCATTCCCTAGGCAGTGTGGGAGGATCTGCGCGTGGGGGGCCCTCTTGAGATGAGCATGGCAGAGCTGAAGTAGACTTAGAGAAATGGGAAGATGAGCCCCACTGGGGCATTGCAGGGCACTCCCTGCTGTGGTGGTGCCACTTGGGAGGAGACAAACTTCAGGGAAGTTTACTGCATCCAGTTCTGGGCTCCCCAGTTCAAGAAGGACAGGGAACTGCTGGAGAGGGTCCAGCAAAGGGCAACGAAGATGATTAGGGGATCGGAACATCTCTCATACGGAGAAAGGCTTAGGGACTTGGGTCTCTTTAGTCTAGAGAAAAGAAGATTGAGGGGGGATCTTATTAATACTTACAAATACTTAACGGGAAGATGCCAGGGGGATGGGAGCAGTCTTTTTTCAGTGGTGCCCAGTGATAGGACGAGGGGTAATGGGCATAAACTTGAACATAGGAAGTTCCATCTTAACATGAGAAGGAACTTCTTTACTTTGAGGGTAGTGGAGCACTGGAACAGGCTGCCCAGAGAGGTTGTGGAGTCTCCCACTCTGGAGACATTCAAAACCTGCCTGGACGCTGTCCTGTGCAACCTGTTGTAGGTGACCCTGCTCTGGCAGGGGGGTTGGACTAGATGATCTCCAGAGGTCCCTTCCAACCCTGACCATTCTGTGATTCTGTGATTCTGTGGGAAGGCAGGCTTGGAGGTCTGAGCTGAGATGCACCCTCCAGCTGGTAACAGGGTTGGTTTGCTTGGTGGATGATCCTGGAACAGTGGTAGAGTCAAGCAGCAGAAGAAGCCAGCCATGGTAGTGGGAGAGATGCCAATACATGACATCCCTGCATGAGTCACTGGGTAAGTGGCAGGAGAGGAACGAATGCACAGGTTGGTAGCAGGGATGGGTGTGTGGGGAGGAGTCGAGAACCCAAATTCAGGCTGCAGGACAGAAACCTGAAGTCCCAGGCTCCATGCAGCTGTCTGTGCAGTACTGCCTGTCTCACGTTACAAAGGCACAGATCTACAGCATAACCTTGGGGAACCTTTAGGTACTGGAGAACTGGGAGAAGAAGGGTAGGCTGTATGGGAGTCAGGACAGAGCTGGGCTGCTGGCACAAACAGAAAGATCATAGAATCATAGAATGGTTTAGGTTGGAAAGGACCTTGAAGATCATCAAGTTACACCCCCCCTGCCATGGGCAGGGACACCTCCCACTAGACCAGGTTGCCCAAGGCCACGTCCAGC
>NW_009647428.1:229337-231220 GCF_000708025.1 Charadrius vociferus | reverse complement strand
TTTTTTGTTTGTCTTAATGTCCCTGGCCAGATTGAATTCTATCTGGGCTTTAGCTTGTCTAACTCGATCCCTGGCTGCTCCAACGATTCCTCTGTATTCCTCCCAGGCTACCCTCCCCTTGCTCCCACCCCCTATAAGCCTCCTTTTTACTTCTGAGCATGTCCAGGTGCTCCTTGTTCATCTATGCAGGCCTCCTTGCTTTTCTGCCTGCCACCTTCTTTGTAGGGATGCATCGTTCCTGAGCTTGGATGAGGTGATCCTTGAATATTAACCAACTTTCTTGGGCCCTTCTTCCCTCCAGTGCTTCATCCCATGGCATCATACCAAGCAGATTCTTCAAGAGGCCAAAGTCAGATCTCCTGAAGTCCAGGGTGGTCAGCTTGCCACTCACCCTCCTCACTGCCTTGGGGATCTTGAACTCCACCATTTCATGGTCACTGCAGCCCAGCCTATGACTCAGCTTGACACTGCCTACCAGCCCCTCCTTGTTGGTAAGGACAAGGTCCAGCACAGCTCCTCTCCTTGTTGGCTCCTCTACCACTTGGAGAAGGAAGTTGTCAATGCAATCCAAAAACCTCCTGGATTGCCTATGCCCTGCTATGTTGCCCTTCCAACAGATGTCACCCATGAGGACTAGGGCCTGTGAACGCAATGTCATCCCTGTCTGTCTATAGAGGGCCTCACCTGCTTGGTCTTCCTGGTCAGGTGGTCTGTAGCAGACCCCCCACTGTAAATTTCCCTTTAATCCCTAACCCATAGGCTCTCAGTCAGCTCTTTATCCATCCTTAGGCCAACCTCCATGCACTCCAGCTGGTTGCTGCCATATAGGGCAACACCACCTCCTCATTTCCCCTGCCTGTCTCTCCTGAAGAGCCTGTAACCTTCCATGCCACCACTCCAGTTGTAGGAGCCAGTCCTGGGCACCTGGCGCTGGGTGGCCCAGCCTGAGCGGGGTGTCTGGACAAGGACACCTCCAGAGGTCCCTTCCACATTCTGTGATAAAAACATTCCTAGTGATTATTTGCAGCCTGTAATTCCCCTGTCATTAATTATCCTCTACTCAGAAAACTGGCTGTTTGTGTCATTTCTATGAGAGTTGTGAATACATGGTCTTAAAGGTGTGTAAGGAGCTACCCTTAAATCCCAAAATGATGTACTAAACCCAAATTACTATCTGAAGCAAAGACACCTCAAAGAGAAGACTGGTCTTGACATCTCATATTCCCATTTCACATAAGCTTTTTCTCTCTGAGGTGATCCTCAGCTTTTCACAAGCCCCAGATTCCTACAACCTTGCTTAGTAAACACCTGCAATGAGGCTTGCAGCCCGGGACTAGACTGAAAATGCAGAGAAACTAGCCCAGAAGTCTCTCTCCCAAGGACTAGAAACCCACAGCTGTGGATTCAAACTAACCATCCTTTCTGAAGATGACACCAGCTCTAAGTCAGCAGAATTCTCCCTCCTCCAGGCAAGAAGCCAGGATAGGAGAAGTGGCAGAAAAATTTTGTTCATGTTGCATCTTTACACACTTTGAACACAGAGTTACACTGCAACTCTAGAGAAATAGACAGACACAGAACCAAAAGATGTGTCTAAGTAACACTTTGCTTAGTCTCTCTCTTTCTATGCTTTCTACCTTGCACGCGTGAAAAAGAGGTAAAAGGGGCCACAAGGTGACAGAACCAACCAGACAGTAGTTAAAAGAGGACCTGCAGTTTCAGGGTTCTCTCGCTCTGGCACAACCTACATCTTTCTCCCCTCATAAAGGCAAGAAAAAAGAAAAAGGTTTTATTATAGCTTTTTCTACATAAACAGAAAAAAAGAAGCAGTTTAATGAGGTCAATATCTGTTCCAACCCAGCGCCAAGACAGGATTTCAGCAG
>NW_009647428.1:214408-229322 GCF_000708025.1 Charadrius vociferus | reverse complement strand
CAAATCCAACAGACAAAAGCATCCTCATGATGCTGTGTGCAGAATGGCAGTTGAGAAATGAACTGTTTTGTCCCTGCTGAGACCTCCCAGACATTTTAATTCATTTTCCTGCGCTTCTGTTGGTTCCCTGATGCCTTCTGCACAGGCAACGGGAGAGAGAGAGTGCCCAGCTTGTGGCTCTGATCATCCTCAAGTCCTGGCAGCCCCTTCGCCTTGGAGACCTTCAACCGCATGGCCTTTGCGATATCCATCATCCTGGAAAACACCAGAGAAACACTGAGTCATCGGGGTGAATGAATTTTCTATACTGTAACACTGCACAAAAGATCAACAGCCTTTTGCCTCAAGGGAGAAGCCAGGAGGCATCAGTGAGCAGGATGTGTTCTCTGAATATCAAGGATACCATGGAGACAGAATCTGGAAGTATTCAAAGACTACAGGGTAGAGCCTTCCTGGGGAGGCTAGAATGCTACTGAGCTGTGCACCGCCACCTCAGAGACATTATAAACCCAAACTGCCTTACTCAAGGGCCAGCTGACTTGAGTAAAAAATAATGCTGCTTTCCACTTCCTTATGAAGAGGGGAGCAGGCATTATTTGTGTTCAGCTGCTGCTGCTGGCAGCCCATGGTTGCTTCCCAGCACACTCATCTCCCGTGTGTAGTACAATGAATGGAACCTTATACAGCAAGAATATCTCTTAGCCACTAAAATTCAGCATCCTTAGCTGTAAGAAGAGGGGCTTGGCTGAGATGCGCAGCGTGAAGAACTTGGGCAAGAAGGCATTAGCCAGAACACACCTGGAGGCTTGTCAAACAGAGAGAACAGAGTGGATCCAAAGGGAAGCTAGCAGGGATATAGGTGTCCTGGCCTCAGCTGGGGTCCTGAGAACACAAAAGTTCCAGAATCCTCCCAGCTGACTTTATTATCTCTGAAATACAAACAGATTCAGTTTGGAAGGGTTCTTCAGTTAAACCTCCCACTGCAAGCAAGGATCATCCCATGAGGTGGCTCAGGGCTATGCCTGTTCTCAGTTTTTCCAACAGTTCCCAGCCTCGTACACCCTTTTCTCAACAGCATCCTATGCCCTCTGTTCCCAGCTCCAGCACAGCAGTTAAGAAAAAAAACCTGCACGTCAACTGTGAAAACCAATGTGGATTCCTTAAAAAGCTTAGTTCCAAAAAGAAAAAAAAAAAGAAAGAAAAAAATGGATGGAAACCAACAGCAAACACTGCTGTTAAACCCACTACTACCCATGAAAGAATAAAAAGCATAACTGGGGCCAAAATCAGAAGTACTTGCATCAAGGCTGACTAGGGAGCCTGCAAAACCAAGAGGAGACTAGGGGCTCTGATAACTTCCAGTAATTAACCACACCTCAACATTGCATCCTTCAGCCAGAAACCCTAGGGTAGTCTGCGTTTTTCTCACTTGCAGTGAAGGGTTTGTGTCCCTCCATAGTTCCTACCCAGCCGCACAACCACTAAACAATCCTGATAAGAATGACCAACATAACCGAGTTAGGAAGCACACGTACTTGGCGTCACCATTGCCCAGAGAACAGGGCAGGGTAAGTCAGAGATACTAATGAGCACGGCTGAACAGTCACGAATAAGGCCACTTGACCCCTTCTGAGACAGTGTTAACAAGCTGCCTGCTGAGCTGATGTCTGCTTACTGGGAGACTTCCCAGCAAGCACTGTGGACAGGCTTATCAGAACTGCTCCATTCGTGATTTATGCTGCAGGGGCCAGAGACAGTACAGCACAAAGATCTGCCAGGGATGGAGGAGCTCCAGCGGGCTCTGGCTGACACCTGCTGGGAAAAGCAGGTCTTGCAGCTAACAGGAGGTGCACACCACTTCCATATTCTTCCATGGAAAATTAAAGTCTAGAGAAGAACTGCCCCCAAAAGCTAATACGGCAAGGGTTGTTTGCCCTGAAGCTTGTTCTGCAAGCTGTTTTCTACCCATTCACCTTCACTGACCCAGATTTGGCAAATCCTTATGTGAAATACTATAGCCAGCAGTTCTGCCTACAACCTGTCCACATGATGCTTTGCTGAAAAGTCCCTAAGCCAACCAGTATTTCAGAAACAAAACCAACCTCATCAGTGCCAAACCCAGAGTGGTGAATTTCAGGCACCTTGGATTCCTCCATGTAAACACCAACTACATGCTCACAGTGTGATTATGAGAAAAAAAGACAACCCTGTTTCCAGTTTTCCTGTTGCAGTGAGCTGCAAACCTGCACTTACACCCAGACTGGTACCTAATCCCTACCTAACTGGAGCTCTTCAGGAAGAAGGGGCACAAAAAACATGAAAGCAAAGAGTGATGTGATTTGTCGGGCAAGAAATGGGGTTGGATGGCAGTGGATAGATCTTCTCCTGGAATCTGCCCTGGCTGCCTCCGTTTCCATCCCTGCAGTATAGCTGAAGAACGTCTCAATGCACCTGAGGACCTCTTTGCAACACGTGCCCTTTCAAAGTTTGAGACATATAGCCACCCTCCTTTATGAGCGTCAGGGCTTCAAAATAAATCTTCAACACAGTCGTAAAAGACAGAGTCCAACTACAACAAAAGGGACTCGCTAGCACGTGTCACTGTACTACCCAGGTGACAGAAAGGCTCCAGGGGCTCTTTGTAGGAGGATCACAGCATATCTCAGAAGGTAGGAACAAACACGACTTACCTGCTTTCTTGGAGCTTCATATCATTCTGCAGGATGGTGAGGTCTGCTTGGAAGTTGTTAATGTGCAGAGCCAATGCAATGACGTATGCTGTGATTTTAGCCTTCATCGATGCAGAGACTAAATTCTGGACACTGCACGGCAAGAGGGAGACCACATAAGATGTTTTGGGTTCACTGACACTCAACACAATCTCAATGAGGCACAGACCAAACTGAAGCCCCAGTTAAACAAGACTAACTTTCCTAGACACCAAAAAAGACCTCAAAGCAACAGAGACCTCTGATCACAGGGGCCTAACGGGCTTCTTTGTCCTTCTCACACAGCCCTGTTTCTGTTGAAGCGCCGGCCCCTGGGGTTGTTTATCACTATGTAGTCTTGACAAAATCACTAAGGGCATTTCAGATTCTTTGGCAGGCTGGTCCCTTGCAAGAGGAAAGCAAAGGGAAGCTGTTCTGAGGGCGTTCAATTTAACTACTAATGGCACCTCAAATACATAATCCAAACAAAGCAGATCCCTGGCTAGCAATCCTGAGAGCATTTGACTGCTCATCACTGGTTTGGGCCTTCAGACAAAAGCTGGCCCATTTGGACTCAAATTCTCTGCTCATGGCAGTGCAGCTGTGCAATAGCTGAGCACTGGCATTATGCTCCTTCCAGGCAGATAGGCTGTTGGCTCCCTGAGTGTGGAGAAGGCACTGTGGCAAGAGTGAGGGTACCATTCACTCTTGCCTGCATATTGGTGCTTCCACTCATGAGCGCTGCTGAAAACTTTTATCCAAATTTCTAACTACTTAGTTGTAAGTGGCGTCTTTCTTAAGGCTGCAGCCAAGAGCCAGGTGGCGAAAGCCAGCCTATGGCAGCTGCACAAGGCCCTCTCTGCAGTGAGACAGCACTCGCCACCAAGTAAATGGCTCTTACACTGCTGGAAAGGAGGACCTTATGGGACCTTCCCAGCCTCCGCTCCAGCAGAGAGTGGTGGCTTCTCCTGGCTGACCTTCACAGCAGGACCAGACCCGTTCTTACTATACCAAACGTTGTCACTGCTGGTGGAACAATGCCTGGGCAAAGCTTAGGCAGAACTCTTTGGCCTGTATCCATATGAGTGCAATGGCACGAGTGTCAGCCCAGCACATGTTAAGCAGTGCAAATCTGTATGCAGTTCTGTCTGTGTAGGTTTCAATGGAGAATCCAAATATGTCAAGTCAGGTCTAGGGTCAAGGAAAAGCACCCCGTTATGCTAATTAAACCATGAGAGTATAAAAAAAGCACCATTATTTAGCCACCGCACTACCTCTGTCCTGACCCACTCTGGGACGGTGGAAGAGCTGACGCACCCATCTGTCAGCAGACTTGGTTCACAGTGAAAATATATGTGCGGACAGCTACCCATTTAGTTGCACAGTCGAGAGTCACCTGCAAAACAAGGATCCATTCTGCCATCCTGCATCCAGAAATGGTCAGGCAGATGGCTAGGCATCCCACTTGGTCACGCTAGCTAAATCCACAGGTGCAGGCTCGCTTTTGCACACATGACCCTGCTTCTCCTAGTCACTTTTTAGGCCTGTGCTGTCTAAAATGGACTATCACCAGCCATGACCCAGTGTTCTACAAGGCTGGGGGTGTGATGCAAGAGAAGCTACTGCCGTCTTCCATTTTGGTAGGAAGTTTCCTGATAATATGTCCACGGCCCTTCAAGCTGAACTCTGCCATATCTCTGCCTCAAGAGCATCAAAGCAAACACAGTTCCTTACCTGCCATTGTTGTAGGTCAGTGAAGTGAAATTCTTCATGAGTTTCCTGCTAATAATGTGTGGGCATTCAGGGCCCATTGGATCTAGGACAGAAAAGGGTTTTGCAGTGGAATGAGAAACACATACTCTCTCTTGTACTGCCCACCTCCAGCTATCATAATAGCACATTTATTACCATGATATTTATTGCCTCTTCCCAGGAACACAGAGAACCTAAAAGGAACCTGGACACTTGATTTCTAGGTCTCAATTTTTCAGGTCAGACAGAAACTTTTAACAGCTTTTCTTTTCTTTACAAATGGGATCTTCCACTTCAATACTACACAATCTAAAAGGCATGCATGTGTGCCTACACATATATTTCTTTTAATACATTCCTGCCTTTTAATAGATGGCCCTGTCACAAAATACTATTAAAACTGAAACCATGCTAACGAATTCCTATTAGCACCAAGACTAGTCATTTCCACTTTCTCCTTGACTAAGTCTTACAGGGTGAATCCTCTGCCATCAGCAATGCAGGAAGATACTTACAGTGAGACTTGCCATTTCCTCCTCCATCGCACCCCTGCTATTGAAAATGCTAACAATGACATTTTCAGCACTGACAAGGAGATTCAGATACGCAAGTTCTGTGGAAGATGGCAAGTCTTGAAAATCTCAACCAAAATATTTTGTGCGGTGCTTTTGAGAACAGCAGTTCCTGCCGTTTTAAAAGAAAGATCCTAAAGACAACAGAGGTATGATCACTGTGATCCACACATTGAGCTAATAAGCAAAGGATGATGAAAATATTCTCAAAAGCACAAAAGGAGATATAAAGGATGTATTGTGTACTATATTGTGTACAAACTGGAACACAGGAATTCCATCTGGACATGAGGAAAAACTTCTTTACTTTGAGGGTGGCAGAGCACTGGCACAGGCTGCCCAGAGATGTGGGGGAGGCTCCTTCTCTGGAGATACTCCAAACCCACCTGGATGCATTCCTGTCCAGCCTGCTCTTGGTGAACCTGCTTGGGCAGGGGGGTTGGACTAGATGATCCCTGAAGGTCCCTTCCAACCCCTACCATTCTGCGATTCTGTATGCCTCTTGCACCTGGATTGTGGAGGCAGGATGAAGGACAGAGCTGATAGTTTCCAGCCTCTTGGCTTAAGACTAAAGTGTGAAAATATAAATCATGTTTGTAAGTACAGAAGTATTGACAAACTAGAAAGAATCTCAAAACTTCCAACCGAAGCTACCCTGTCTCCTACCAAGAGGACCTTATGGTGCCACCCTGATGCATGGCAGTTAGAAAGAGACTGAAAAAGATTAGACATACATCTCCCAGCAGGTGTAGATCTAACAACCTTCAGCAACCCAAAGACCCTCAAACTCAGCATGAAACAGACTGGAAGCAACTGCTGCAGCTAGCTGTTTGACCACAGCTTGTTCTGGGCAGCTTTACTATTTTCTACTGCAGTAATTACAACCCAAGTCTCAGTAGATAGCTTAAAACTGGAGGAGCTGAAAATTCTCTTACGCTTCTTCTTGATCACTTTCAGGTAGCTGAACTTAATAAGGGTGTCCAGGAACCAGAGGCATCGGGCTTTGTGATCTCTTCTCTTCTCATCATCAGGCAGGAACTTCAGCTCCTCTAAAACAAAGCAGCAATGGCTGAAGGAGAAAGAGCGGGAAGATGAGGCTTAAAGAACCAGAAACCACTTTGCATCCTCAGAATGACAGGACACACCTGTAAATTCAATGCTTAGCTGTTTAAAAAGAGTTCCCTGGACACCTATAAAGGACAGCCCAGGAGGCTGCTTTGTGAGCACACTTTCCCATCAATGCCTACCACATTCAGCCAGCCCCTTTCAGTGTGCAGCTACTAAGAAGGTCCCTGCACTGCAGAAACCGCAGGATCTCGACACAGCACACAGATGCACTTCTACTCCATCACAGACAGACAGGAAACACAGGGAGCAAGGTGCAGTTTGTGCTTTTCCTGCTCACTTCAGCCCTTCAGCACAAGAACTTAACAGCTCTAAATGTATGGCCATGCCAGCTTGTCAAGCCACAGCAAGTCAGTACTTGGCTGAAATAGTGCCCAGCCACAGGCATACTGTGCTCTGCACAGCTCTGCGGACTCCCTTCTAGGCACCCCACTTTGGATTTCTCTGCTCTCTTTCTCTGCAAGCAGTTTGCCGAAGGGCAGCCATGCTGCTGTGCACACAGCTTCCTCACCTGTAAAACTATACCCCACGTTCCCCAAGGTAGGCGTTGCTCAGCCATGCTTGGATCAAATGTCCTCCCTCTGCACTGAAAAGTCAGCCTGGGTATTCTGGAGCTGGCAGCAGTAGCCATCCTGCCCATAGAAACACTGCAGTGTTACAGGGCCCACCTCAAGTACTACAAGGCTGTTTGCAACAGCATTACCTTTTCTCTTCTGTTTTCTTGGCGATTTCTTCTGGAGTGATATTAACAAAGACTGCTGCTGGAACCCGCAATGCTTCATACTCTGCTGGGGACAGAACTGGAAGGATTTTAAAGAAAAGAACAAGCATGTCTATGCTAACCCTTCTGGTCTGAACAGCCCGCAGTGCGATAAGCTCTGTCCACTCTTCCTTTAGGTGTGGGGCAGGGAAGGAAATTATAAGTAGGCAGGACACAACAAGAAGATTAGGAAGCTGGCCAATAACAAAGATCTCTAAAGGACTGTGGCTTAACTGTAAGCCACTTCTGCACGACTGAACTCACTGCTATTCCCAGTCAACTGCTGCAAAAAGGGAGGCACAGCATCCTGTTCTCTGTAGAAAAGAGGCAGGATATGAGACTTACAGGCTGAAAAAAATCTTAACACATCATGTCCCTGCTCTCAGTTTTTGGCTTGTGAGGGGAGAAGGCTTGGCTCATTCACACGCCTGGCATCACTCAGTCCCACAAGCCAGACCATTAACATCGAGGCTTACAGGTGTGGGAAACCACTCTGCCACAGAAAAAGATACTGTCCTCAAACTTGTAAACATTTTCTGGTTTGTCAGCATCTTCATTACATGGTGGGAGGAAGATAGAGATGTTCTGTACATCATCTTGGGCCACATCCTGGATCAAAGCTTTGGAGGAAAGCAGAAAGAAAAGTATTTGGACCATGCAAATAAAAACACGGAGAACATGACCACAACTCCAAATCCTAAGTCTACCTAATGCTGATTCACCAGTTTAGTCACAGCTGGAGTTCTAAAGGTTTAAAACTCCAGTTCAGTTTATCTCCCTTGGGAGAGTAGTAAAGAAAAGGCTACACCTCTTCCCTATTTTGTTTCATTACTGCCACATGTAGGAGCTGACTGTACAGAAAGCATTCCAGTAGGCACAGAAAAGCCAAGAGCTTCTGATATGCCTGCTATGTATCGAGAATGTCGGGTTTTAGGCTGGTGTCATCATTTTTACCAAGAATTTTCTGTTCCCCAAAATTTTGAAAAGCCACTTCAGACCAGATAAAAATCTAGGAAAGAAGTGTACCAAGACCAACTGGTTGCTGCCACTGCACCTCTTGCCTGCAGGGTGAGCAGAATATGGTTTCAGCACCCTGGGTTCCATTGGATATCCATTTGGCACAAAGCAGCTCTGAGATCACAGTCAATATCCAACCTGGAACACAAGGGATGAGAGCTGTCTAAAGAGACATAACTCCCATTCACAGCCAGTGAAACTCAGAATCCCAGAAGTACTGGTGGAAAGGAGCTCTGGGAAGTCCCCTGTTCAACCTCCTGCTCAGAGTAGGACTGTCTACAGCACTACATCAGGGAAATCCTGGCTTTGTCCTGCCAAAGCTTGGAAACCCCCAAGGATGGTGACTCCGCACTACTCTGACCTGTCCCAGGGCTGCACCACCCTCCAAGGCAAGAAGGTTCCCCCAGTCTCCAACATGGACCTCCCAAGGTCCAACAGCAACTTGTACTGTTCACTCTTGTGGGCACTGCTGAGAAAGGTTTGGTTCTGACTGCCCTTCAGGCAACTGTGGCCTCCTCTCTGCCAGATTAAACAAACCCAACCCCCTTTCCTCTCCTTGGCACTTGTGTGCTCCAGGCCCCTGCCCTTTCTTGTTGCCCTGCCATGACTCCTCTGTCTTTTCTCCACCTCCTCCTTGATCAGGTCAGGGGTGCAGGGGGGTGGCACAGGCTGGACAACATAATACAGAAGCAGCCTCATCAGCACTCAGTGTCAGGGTTATCAACTCTCCTTGAAACGTCACCTCAGTGTGATACTTTAGAGACTGAACTTTCCCTTCAGTAGTGACAATAACCAAGGCCACGGCGAACTCCTGTTTGCTGCAGGCTCCTCCATAGCAGAAGCCTAAGTCCATCAGTCTGGCTCTCAACAGCACTGGGGACAGCACTTGATGGCGCTGTGACAATATTCTTACCTGTTACTCCCTTTGCATCTATAATGTTTGCTGCTGCTTTTGTCACAGCAGTACTCAGAATATCATTGCCCACTGCATTCATTCGCCGAGAGTTCAGAGCTCGCTTCTGTTTGCTGGTGCCAAAGGCCTCAATGCACAAATCCATCTGTTCAAGAGAGAAGTAAATTAAAACACACTGCTGAACTGAAGACACTTTGCATGTAAGAGGAAAACTCAGCTAACCACCACTTGCTCTACATGCACATCCTCTAAGAGAACTTCAAATATTTCACTGGGTACAACCCAACCATACAACAAGCACTGATCTGCACGGGGGCAGGAAGTAACTGGGATTGTATTCAAGGTCTGAAATAATTATGAAAACACTGCCAAGTGAGGCACTAATAATGCAGTGCCTCACAGACTTTCAAGGCACAGAGGCAGTGCTGAACCTGCATAGGTTTAGCCTGCAGTAAACCAAACATCACAGTCTCAGACAAGTATCATCTGCCACTGTTAGCTGCATAATCACAGTACAATATGATATAGGGTTTCAACTTTACCTTCTCCCTGTATGATTTGTTCCGATAATCCTTTGTGTCATCAGGTATTAAGTTATCTATAACAGAACAAAAGTCAGTAAGCTTGGCTTGCAGCAGCCAGGACAACACATGTATTTGGTATCCCTTTAGCTCTTGGCACAAAGGATTTAAAGACCTGGCACAACATTTAAAGACGTCAATAAGATTTTGTAAATTAAAAAACACACTGAATATAAGACTATGTACCTAGAACAAAAAAAGGGAAAAGCAGGCCAGTTTTTGCTATAATGCCTACAAGCGTAAAGCATGGATTGCAACAATACCCAGGTGCTGCTGCACAGTGGAAAAAAAACAAAAGCTCCCACAAGTCTGTGTTCTTTGGGTTATCCTCCTGGGTTCACTAACAAAAAGCAGTTCTGCCGAAGAAAATCTCTTTTGCTTTTCAGTGATCTAGTCCCTTGACCTGACAATTTCCTGGCCTCCCTCAACAGAGCATACCTAGACAGGGTTGCACTTATTCTGAAAAGTGACAACTTTCTTACCAAGTCCAGCACTTCCACCCTCCCACCCATAATGCTCTCTGCTTAACATCCACCCTAAATTTCACCTTGCTTTCTTCCCTCTGTTTTTCACATCATGCAGTGCCTTAGGAGAAGAGTGTGATGTACCCTTGTTCCTCCACGCTGAGAGAATAAAGCAGAAACGAGAAAGAAAGAGCAGGCAGGGACACAACCCAGAGCACTGCTGTCAGCAACCAACAGTCGATAGCTGAATGCACAGACAGCTCTGGAATGCTGTGACTCCGGTACTGGGGTTAGACACAGTATCGTCCTACCTGACAGCAAGGGCTGCATGTTGAATATTTCAGCATTATAGACTTCCATTTGGCCAGAGTCCTTGTCTAACACACCAACAAAATACCTAGGAAGAACAGGAGCAAGTGACTAGCAAGAGACAGTCCAGTGGAAGTGACGTTTTAAGACACGTGGTGTTTTAAGACACATGTGTACTCCCCATACCCTGCAAATTCTTTTGCTTTGCAAATACAAGTTTTACAAGCACATTCAGAATGCCACAATAAAAGAAGTTACCTCCAAGGTATGCACTGTATATATGTATACATATATATAAAAATACATACTTGTAGCTCGAAGTAAGTGTAGAAGTCTTAAGACAACTAAATTGGCTCCAAAATGCACACACAAAGTCTAAGTGCCAAAGTGCTAGCTGCTATTCTCTTTTGTCTTTTTTTTGATGTGTCGGGACCCTTGGTTTCTCAGTGCTTCTCTGCAGTTTTCTGTGGTTTTAAAACTTGAGTTCCCTGTGGCCAGTTCTCTGCTTAGTACAAGTCACTTTACATCCTCAGAACTTCTCAGAAATGTGACTTTGCTGTGCCTAAAATAAGGTAATTGCTCCTAGGTAAATTCCTTTCCATCCCACATTTCAGAGGGGCAAGCCCAAAAAGTTTGTGCTGCTCCTCACCATGTCTCATCACCCACCAGGAACAGCCTGTATGTCACCCTTGGCTGCAACTGATCAGGGTATCAGCTGCACCAGTTTCTTATCCAGCCAGAAGAGTTCATTCCATGTGATCCCTTCTGACTGGTGCCTGAACCAGCTCTGCTCTGTAACACAGCTTCCTAAAACTCAGCACAGACTTTCTGAAGACAAAACGGGCTTGCACAACAGGCTGCTTGTTGCAGTGGGAGCAATATTCTCTATGCAACTGCCCTCAGAGGAGCTGCCCGAGTACAGTGGGAATCACAGCACTCCACTGGCCAGAAGGGACATCTGGGCAGCTCCTGCAGTCCCAGGGAGCCCAGAATTTTGTCAGGCTCATTGACCTTCCACTAAGAATAAACTAGGCTGTTGCTCAGAGGTGGTTTCTGCTCCGTGTTATACCCACATTAGCAGTTTTGAGTGCAGTTTTAGGCTGACAGGTGCCAAGAGCTATGGTAATGGATCCCCTGGAGGAAATCCTCATGCATGCAACTGAAGCAGATGTGGGAGGAAAGGGACAGAAGGATGGGGTGGAAAAACTTGAAAAAAGAGCAAGAAATTACTTAATTGATTCTTGCCTGCATCTCTGGATGTACTGCAGAGGCACGTGCACACCTAATGCAACACTTAATGTGTTCAGAGATGAGAGCACTAAATCTGCCTAGAAATAATACTGCATTGATACACGTATCGTACATGTTCATTAAACCAAACTTCTCTCTCCAAACTCAAGAAGAAAAAGCTTCTTGGTGCCTTTCTTCAGCTACAGCATCTTAAACTGAAGACTGTTATATCTGAAGGTCCAGCCCTCCTGGTTTACACAGAATGGTCAGGGTTGGAAGAGACATCTGGAGATCATCTAGTCCAAACCCCCTCCCAGAGCAGGGGCACCGACAGCAAGTTGCACAGGACAGCATCCAGGCAGGTTTGGAATGTCTCCAGAGTGGGAGACTCCCCCACCTCTCTGGGCAGCCTGTGCCAGCGCTCTGCCACCCTCACAGGAAAGAAGTTCCTCCTCATGTTAAAATGGAACTTCCTATGGTCAAGTTTGTGCCCGTTCCCTCTTGTCCTATCACTGGGCACCATTGGAAAAAAGACTGTTCTCATCTCCCTGGCACCCTCCCTTTAAGTGTTTATAAGCATTAATGAGATTCCCCCCTCAGTCTTCTTTTCGCTAGACTAAAGAGACCCAAGTCCCTCAGCCTTTCCTCATAAGAGAGATGTTCCAGTCCCCTAATCATCTTTGTAGCCTTTGCTAGACCCACTCCAGCAGTTCCCTGTCCTTGAACTGGGGAGCGCCGAACTGGACGCAATACTCCAGATGCGGCCTCACCAGGGCAGAGCAGAGGGGGAGGATGACCTCCCTCGATCTACTGGCCACACTCTTTTTGATGCACCCCAGGATGCCATTCACCTTCTTGGCCGCCAGGGCACATTGCTGGCTCATGGTCATCCTGTTGCCCACCAGGACTCCCAGGTCCCTTTCCGCAGAGCTGCTCTCCAGGAGGTCAGCCCCCAACCTGTACTGGTGCAGGGGGTTATTCCTCCCCATATGCAGTACCCTACACTTCCCTTGTTGAATTTCATAAGGTTTCTCTCCGCCCAACTCTCCAGCCTGTCCAGGTCATGCTGTATGGCAGCACAGCCTTCCGGCGTGTTTCAGTTTTCAGAAAGAATAAAGATTAGTATTAACCTGTTTTGACTTCCTACTTGCAGGGGTGAAACAGTTCCTTTTACAGAATTATAGGACAGAATAGAGTATTTCAGTTGAAAGGGACCTACAAGGATCATTTAGTCCAACTGCCTGACCAATTCAGGGCTTACCCAACAGTTTTACATGACTCAGTTTGCTCTTCACTTACTCACCCCACCAGTACTTTAACTAGTCAGACATGATCAGGTCAGTGCAGTCCAACTAAATAAGAGATAAGCTATGCGAGCAAACCACGCAGGGCACTGGAGTGGACCTATGGAGCAGATCACTTGGTAGCAAGAGCCTGACATGCACCTTACACATACTTCAGTGTTGTGTAGGCTAGCAGGAGCAGTAATATGCATCAAAGGAGAAAAGAAACACCTTTGGGTATCACAAGGCAAGATTATTTCATATTGGCTCTCCACCCATTTGGTGGTTCTATTAAAGAACGAGAAAGATTTCACATACAGAATACTTCTTAGGAGGCCAGTGGGATCTGTCCCAGCACCACAAAGGTCACGTTCTTACACCAGGACATGTAAAGGCTGGTGATTTCACCAATGCTTCCTTTTACAGTGTGTGGCACAGACAGCCTATTAGTTCACACAGCAGCATCGTGCTGTGGCCCTGAAGTTAAACAGTAACTAATGACCATGGGGTTTCCTGGGCAGCAGAATATGACCTTGGCAATTTCTTAATCTTAATTTCTTAGTTTTTTAATAACAAAGCTGTTATTCCTAGGTTTCAGCTACATCAGATCATCTCACCTTTTCCTTCACAAGGCCTTTTCAAATACATTCTATTTGTATTCAACATCACAATTTCCAAAGGGACATAACATGCAAAAACAATGCAGCTGCCAGGTGCTGGAGCCTCCTGTCAAAATCCCCTTGATTCAAATCACAGCCTCTGTGGGAACTTCTGAGCCAGCTTTAAGAAAGGCTACCAGGAACTTTGTGTCTGAGCAATTCCTCTGCTTCCACCTCCATGTTCCCGCCCCCATTTTGCCAGCAACCCATACCTGCATAAGGAGTTATGTTTCAGAACTCCACTGCCAAAGTTCTTCCCCACATATGAAAGCCTTTCAGTTTCTGATACCTGAAAAACAAAGAAAAATTACTTGGAACACAGGGCTGTGAATAACCTTCTCTGCATCTGCTTTATTTTCCTGAGTCGTTTATTCCCCAAGCAAATCATGCATGTAAGTAGCTGTAAAACTTCACAATAGCAGCAGAAAGCATCTTCTGTCTTTAAGTTTGGTTCTCTCTTCACTGAAAGAAATAGAAATCTCCTTATAATGTAATTTAACAACAACAACGGTAAAGAATTCACTGTGGTCACTGTGTAAACATAACAGAACAGATTTTGTGATCAAATGGACCTGACTAGGTGTCAAGGAAGAGCTTTTAATTTGCAACTGTTATTTCCCTTTAGGTTATTAAACTAAACCATGAACTTCACTAATGGAACCATTGGCTGAGAACAGACAATCACTTATCAATCAGCATTTTTCAAATAAGCATCTACTTAGTTCTGAAGGAAAGGTCTCTCACACGTCACTCTCAACATCATTAATCAAAATGTCCCATATTGCATCATTCAGGGTCTTTTCTGTCCCAAGGGTCAACCCACAATGCCCAGCCTGAAGGGGCATGGTCTGATCCAGACAGGCTCCCCACAAACCACCATGCCATGCGACTTGGCAGGGCTGCAGGACCCACTCCTGCTTCTCCGGGGCCCATGGGCGGAACCCACAGGCTCTCCCTGTGGGTCTCTGCAGAAGCGTGGGCAGCCTTGTCAGGGAGCTTACCAGCACCCAGCACTCTACATGGTACAGAAACAGCTCTTCCCTTGCCCTACACTTCCCTGTTCTGCCACCCCCATCACCCCCACCTCCATTGTGGTGGCAGCCCACACAAGAACTTCCTCTGAAATCCTACAGACGTGAATTTTGGAAAATGGTTCTCTCTCACACACAGGCTGGGCCTAAACTCTGATTATTTTTTAAGAATCTGGTACAAAAGCGAAGCTCCATGTAGATTTTCTGAGCCTTGCTCACTGCTGGGTAAGGAGAGCAGCTGGCGCAGGGCAGCAGGCAGGAGTCTGGAGAGGAACGGCAGTCTCCCCGAGGCAGGACCACAGGAGCTGTGTGTCTGATCGAGGTTTCCAGCTCCTACTTGCAGGAGCTGCCGTGACCACAACCATAAGGGCAAAAAAGGGCGAAAACCCATCACTACGTGCCGAGGCGGGGACTACACGTGCGCCCTCAGCACAGCTCCGGCCGCAGCCCTCTCCCTGGTCTCTAACGCGCCCTGCAGTGCTGCCGCCCCGGTGGCGCCGTTTCCCGCGG
>NW_009647428.1:183995-213180 GCF_000708025.1 Charadrius vociferus | reverse complement strand
GCGGGGGCGGGGCCGCGGGCCTGTGGCGGCGGGGTCACAGTGGCGGGCACAGAGGCCCCGCGGCGGCCGGGCCGTCCTTCTGCTGGCATCTGGGGGAACGGAGCTGGCGCTCGGCCGCCGCCTCGGGACGCCGGGAAAGGCGCTCAATCCGGGCCTGGTCGGACAGACGGAGCTGAGTGCTGGGCCTGAGATGCTGCCCTCTGCAAGGGATCTCTGGAGGGCCTCTCTGTTGTGTGTGCAGTGACGTTTGCGTAAGGTACAAATGTATTTTTAACTACTGACGATGCAAGGATGAGATATAGATGCTATCTTGAGAGGAACATAAAAGTTGGATATTCCAGGTGATGTAAAAAGGAAAAAAGATACAACTCCATTCTTCAGGGCAGCACCTTCCAGTGAATTCAGGAATGAGCACAGGAACAACAGCCTTTCTTATCTGTCAGTTAATTTAACGCTCTGGAATTTTCAAAGAAGCATGTCTTCAAATGACATAAATTAGGTTTTACTTTCTTGTACTTGGTGTAATTATTGAATCAGAGTTCATCTTGTGGAGGGCAGGATACAGGTGGAGAGTTGTCACACGTATTGTTGGTGTACAAAAGTTGCGTGCACACCAGTTGCTTCTCTGGAATGTGTTACCTCTGTGGCCTCGCCCTCACTAGCTGCCAGTTTTCTCATGGTTGTGCTAACAAGGGCAAACGCTGCAGTAGTCAAGGAGGTAATGGTGTTGCACTCTGCTGTAAACCCATGTGTTATTAGCAAAAGGTAGAGCTGGAGTGGTGTCTGTGAAAACAGAGAAGGAAGTTACATTTTGAACTGACAAAAGCTGCTTAATTTCTTCCTCCACCTTTCAAAAATTACCCAGAAGGAGTTTAGTTAATTGAGCATAATGCACTCAAATCATGTAAATTGCTAAACTCTAGTGTGACTTTTAAACTGCGATTAGGACAATGTGTTATTTTTAGTTCTTCATTAGTACATGCTTGTATTGGGTTCCGTTGTAAGGTTTTGGTAACAGGAGGGCTGCAGGTCTGGCTTCTCTGAGAAGACACCAGAAGCTGCCCCATATCAGACAGAGGTCGTTCCAGCCAGCTCCAAGATGGACCCCACCGGTGGCCAAGGCTGAGCCAGTCAGCAACAGTGGTAGTGCCCCAAGGAAGGGTAGAAAACACTGCGCAACAGCCGCTGGGGGAAGGGAGTGAGGAAATGTGAGAGAAACAGCCCTGCAGACACCAAGGTCAGCGAAGAAGGCGAAGAAGGCCAGGCACCAGAGCAGAGGTCGCCCTTGGAGAAGACCATGGTGAGGCAGGCTGTCCTCCCACAGCCTGTGGAGGTCCATGGTGGAGCAGGTGGATGTACTCTGGGGGAAGCTGTAGCCCATGGAGAGCCTGCACTGCGTGTCCAGCGGGACCTGTGGCTCCATGGGGCACCCACACTGGAGCAGTTTGTTCCTGAAGGGGTGCACCCCATGGAAAGGACCCATGCTGGAGAGGTTCATGAAGGATTATATCCTGTGGGAGGAACCCCACTCTGGAGCAGGGGAAGAGTGTGAGGAGGAAGGAGTGGTGTGATGAACTGACTTCAACACCCATCGCCCATCCGCCTGTGCTCCTCAGAGGGTGGAGGTAGAAGAGTTGGGAGTGAAGTTGAGCCTGGGAAGATGGAAGAAGGCGTGTTCAAGGCCAGGTTGGACGGGGCTTGGAGCAACCTGGGCTGGTGGGAGGTGTCCCTGCCCATGGCTGGGAGGTTGGAACTGGCTGATCTTCAAGGTCCTTTCCAACCTAAACCATTCTATGATTCTATGATAAATTAAATTAATCTTCCCCAAGTCGAGTGTTTTGGGTAGTAATTGGTGAATGATCTCCCTGTGCTTATCTCCTCAGCCCACAAGCTTTTCATCTTACTTTCTCCCTTGTCTTGGTGAGGAGGGGGAGTCAGAGAGTGGCTGGGTGGGTGTCTGCTAAACCCACCGCAATTATAGAGTAGACAGAACTGTGCAGTACATCCATATAGATTTTTTCCCTTCTGAGGCTAAAATGATACTGTTAGAAGATGAGTTTTTGAAAATGAGTTTGGGAAGATCAGAAACAGATAATTGTACAGTTTTCATTTGAAGTACAGTAGTCATCTGTTGAATCAGTTATGTGGATATAGTTATTTCCTTAGGCTGAAGATGTTTAATACTAATGAATCCATTGTGGTGGTGGCAAACTAGTATTTGTTTCTTCAATCTAAACAATTTCCTGGCAAAAGTAGATTTATTCATTATGCAGTTAACCATAGTTTCATTTGGGTTAAAATCTTAGGCAAAGGAATAACCAAGGAAGATAGCTGGACAGGGTTGTTTAAAATTCTTGAATCTCTGGTAAATAGTGAAGTTGAAGAGCTAGATTTAGATATGGTTGCCATATTGAGCAAGAAGACATCATGCTGGCACCAGGCTGTCTGTGGCTGCCCTTTTCTGTGGGATCCTTGCCTGCAGACCTTTGGTTCTGTGTGGTGTTTGTGGTTTGATTCGTGAACTGGGGGTGATGGTAAGCAGGAGAAGCTGACAACTGAGTTTCCTTTGCAGCGCTGGACATTCTTGCGAGAGGATGATGGCAGTGACAGCGACTGCCATGGTACCATGAACCTCAAGAGCAGTTTTCTGAACTGATAATGTAACTGTGAGTTCAGATCAATCCTCCTTGATGGCAGTTTGTCTTGCCATGCCCTTAAATGGCTTTACTACCAGTTCTGTATACCAGCGTTCTCTGCTTTTCCCTTTGTAAATAAATCAAATAGTGATATTGTCCAAACAGCTTTCTTCAGGTGTTTCACCTTACAATGCCCCAAACCCCGTTGTGCTCTTGGGAACAGACATTTTTTGGTATCTAGATACAGTTTTTTAGCTTCCTAAGATCAACAATAGAATCCATGATCTTTTCCTGTTTTGTATTGGTACCTAGAAAACACTGGGCCTTTGTAAGTTGACCAGAAAAGCGTGTATCCACTCTCTTGAGAGAGACTGATGCCTGTGAAAGCTATGGGCCTGACCTTGAAGGCCAAATGATGAAGGGGTGAGCCAGGAATTATGAGGAAACAGTGTTCAGTCTGTTCAGAATATACAGTGGTACAGGTGTGTTAAATAGCGGAATTACAACAAAGAAACAACCCCCCTGGTGACAGGCTGAGATGGCACATCAAAATGCAGGAGCATCATGTTTCAGTCTCCTCCTGTGTGTCTTCCTCTGAAGTATGACATTGTGCTGCAAGATCCAGAGACCGAGGTGACCAAGAGATGCATCACAGGGCTGGGAGGAGGTGAGAGGAAATGTTAGGAAGCAGGAGGATGGCAATGGTACAGGTAGCGTCTGTTTCTTTAGATAACTAAGAATGTTTAAGAAAAATCTAGCCTTTTTTTTCAGGAGCCTTTTGTCACTCCTTTCAAAGATGCTCTTTGCAGCTGGCAAGCTGTGCTGTTGCTGTTTGTTAATGGTGTTGACTTGGGTTGGACTATTTATTTGCAGTACCTTTCAGATTATGAGAAAATACTAAGATACACACTAATCTCTTACTCTTCTCTGGAGAGCTGATGCAACCAGCAGCAGCATTTGCAGTGTAGTTTATCCTTTCTGATTCTTAGACAAGTTGTAACTCATCCTCCCTGACAATAGGAAGGTAAACTGTGTGAGCTGAACTATATATAAAACCTAGCTAAGGAAACACCTCAAATGAGATGCTGTAAGCTCAACTGTCAGTCGTGAAGGTCACTAGGTGCTTGTCAGACACACACAAAAAGTGCCTTTTATGGCCGGCACTCACCATATTGTCACATACACAAACGTGATGTAACAGTGGAGTCTGCTTTGGTTGTACGTGGCAAATCCAGAAATCATTTTAACTGCTATTAACTAAAATTCACTTTGAAAACACTCAAAAGTCATAAAACTTGCTGAAGACGTGAAAGAAAGTTGAATTCTATTTCTTCCTGCCTCTACCCTCACACTGTCCTGCTGACTTGTTAAAAAACACTCTAAAATAACACTTGTATCACTGACTCCTATTTAGAATTATGTTTGTATTTCAGGCTTCAGGGGGGCTTTATATGAGATGCATTATTTAAAGCACAATGGTTAAGCACAGTACAAGTGTATTGTAATGTTTTGTAAAATGTAATTTAAGCTGAGGCAAGCAGTTATTAATATTATATTGGCACACTCTCAAGTTTTGTCTGTATGCCAGGGATTTCTGCAGGCCCGGTACCTAGACTATCAAATGCATTTAAATACAGATTGTTCGGAATGGAGTTCGAGGTACGAGTAATAAATTGTGCTTCATTTATCTGATAAGGAAAACCCAAGTACCTAGTCGAAAGTTTTCAGCGGTGTATTTGTATGTGAGATTTCTTCTGATATCGTTCTACTGAATGGTATAGTTGAGGCAGCTTTTGTTATTGATTTTAGTAACACAAAATCAATTACTTTGCAAGCTTTTTAAAAGCTTTTTTAGGGGGAACTTGAGGTTGCATTTGATTTTTTTGTTTGTTTGATTATGTGTGTTTGAATTCTTGACAGTGGCTCGGGATTGCAGTATAATCTGAACTGTGTCCTTTAGTGTGGGACATAGTAATAAAATTTTAAATAGATCATTATTTGGAGTTACTGTTTTTCACACTACTTTATAGTGAGTTAACTTCTTTTTAAAGAAGTGAGATAAAAGTTTTTGATTCTACAGTAGTTTCAGTGCAGCTGTACTTAAATGCATGTCTTGTCCCATTTTGCTGCAGCTTGAGTGTTTGAGCAGAGGGATTTTATGGAAGAAGGGGCTGTAAGTCTACATGATATTATCAATGATAATCATTCAAGAAATAGAAAGAAACCATATGAAGAAATTACTACCATATGTGCAAATAAAACTTGAATTCCTATGGAAAAATCTATAGTGCCCCTTCTCCTGCTACCTGCCTAGCTGGGCAGATGGCAGCATGAGTGCCTCATTCATAGCTTTGTGTGCAAACTGGCCAGCTGGCTGGTTTTGGTTTGGTGTGTTTTGTGTTTAAGAGAATAAGGGAGTTAACAATTATGACTGCGAGAAGTAGTCCTTACAGATTTGGCTTCTGTAACCAGACACCAACTTCAACAAAAAATGCTGGAATTCAGTATCTTACCTCATCTCTGTTAAATTTGGTTGGAATTAACAGAGAGATTCTGAGGGTAATAGCTAATGGGAAATTAATAAGCAGGCTACGTAATTGTAAATTGTAGGTCTTTTTCCCTAGAATTTTGAAACACTTGCACATCATCTTCCCAATTAGGTATTTTTAATCCTGATGTGGAAGGCATAGTTTAAGAAATTTAAACCTTATCTTCAGCCACATATTTTACTATGTACCACCATGAATGTTCAGTTACATGATCAAGCTCCTCTGCGCAGCCCCAGGGGAGCTTGGAGAGGCAATGGCAGGAGGGGGAGCCCAAACAGGACCCTGTGGGCGCTGGTCCCAAACCCATCCCTGGAGCCAGTCCTTTGCAGCCCATCTCCGTAGGCCCAGAGGAGCACAGGGGAACAGGCGGGAACCCAAATCAAGGACCTGGAGGAAGGAGTACTCTGTCCAGGCCCCTGCCAGGGCTGTCCCAGCAGAGCCTCTGCCCAGTGTCCTGTCATGATCCATCATGGTGAGTTGTAGAGTAGCTTTGTCAGACTAAGGGGGTTGCTGCCCACTGCTGGGACATGTGGGCTGCAGGGAAAACCAGTTTGGGATCCTACAGGACTTATCATGGGATGTTTAGGAGAGGAACCAAAAGTGCGTCAAGGGAGGAGTTTAAGGGATTTAGGGAGGAGCAAGTGTGGAAATACAGAGGGGTAAGGGGATGAAAAGGGCCAGTCGCGTGTAGGCAGTTGGCTGGTCAGTGTGCTTGCCTGGCCATATCCTGCACCTGATCAGCGCTGTCTGTCCTGCTCCTTATTAAATTCCTTCCTGGCTCTGCCCTGGGTGAGGGCTCCGTGGTTGGTGTGAGTGCAGCCACAGGGCAGAGGGTCCCTGTGTCCTAGAGGTGCTGACTGGAGCAAGTGTGGGTGTGCGAGTGTCTGATGGACAGTGAAGATCAATCTGGATGAGCCGGTGAAGTGGCCTGGGAGCAAAGGGGTCCGTGGGTCCCTAAGGACAGCTCTGGGTGCGAGACTGCCTGTATCTATAGGGGCAAGAACGTGGCAAGGTCAACTGCAGGACCAGGGGAGTCCCGGTTGGCTCTGTGTACCTGTGACAAGCTGTACTGGCAACCCCCTTGTGGCCACGAGGCCTCATATGCCTGCAGACTGGGGATGGGGAGACTGGGACCCAGGGGGCAGCTACTGGGAGGGCCAGCTGCTGGAGGCCTCCACCTTGTATACAGAAATATAGAATCTCCTAGATTGGAAAAGACCTGTATGTATGTTCTCGCAGGTGGACTTCCATCCTGCCCAGCCAGAGAGGGGAGCAGGACGAGGCCTCTGGTACTGCTTGTGTTTGTGTGAGTGCTGAGTGTCTCAAGTAGCGTATACGTGTGCTCTGTGCGTTTGTACCCCCTGGGAATGCATCTTCTCCCATTCTTTTCCTGGGACCTGGGGACGTTTAGCAGCAGCAGCCTCACCTCTCTTGGGCTGTTGGATCTGCTGTGGTATGTTTTCCTCCATCAGTGAAGAGGCAAGTTAAGTATTTAAATATTTACTGAGTGCACTTTTTATTCAAAGGTTAATTATCTTTTTAAGCGTATAACCAAAATGCTAGGGAGAAACTGCTTCCTTATTAATTTTTACCAAATTGATCTTACATTAAAAAAACCCCACAGTTCTCTCCTAAAACTCTTCTGAAAATAGCAAAGCAAGCCGTAAAATTGAAAGCCAGAGAGGTAAGTGTATACAAAACTACGCCTCCAGTGACTTGTGGTTTAGTGCTTTCCCCAGATAGAGGTGGCATCTGAATATTTAATAGCTCTCAATTGGTTTTTCTTCTATGAATCTATGTAATGGCTGTTGAATTCATGTGTACTTGCCTGTGGCAAGGAGTTCTGTAGCTTTACTGTGTTATGTGAAGGAGTGTGTCTTTGATTCTGACCCTGCTGGTTTCATTTCATAGGCTTTAGTCCAGGGACAGGCAGAATGGTTGTTTTCTAGTTGGGATTTCATAGATGTTATTTCATTGCTTGCCCTTAAAATTTGCCTGGCTCTGGTTATTTGTATTTGTAGTAAAACTACTTGTGGCTAAACAACTTGATATAGTTTCTTTTCCCTTGTGGTCGTATAAAACTTAGCTGTTCCCTTTCCCACTGCTCTCCAAGAGGCCACTGGACTTGATGTCTGCTGTTTGTACCACTGATGCCTCCCCTAAGTCCCACTGTCTGGATCTGATTCAGCGGAAGATTTTTGTCTAACGTTCCCTGGGTCCCTGGGATGTGAACTGGAGCTGGCTGTGAGCCTCACAAAGGCTGCAGAGACTGGCACCTGAAACCACTCACTACTCAGTTGGGAACATATCTGTCCTTCATCTGAATAGGCATTTGCGTACTGTGTGATGGAGTGCCACCCATCTCATGCCAGAGATGTTGGGTCATTTGATAGGGGAATGAGGGGGGTGTGCAGCCCACGGGTGGTTCAGGGCATCATATGGCCAGCTGTTGCCAAAAGGTCAGGTATCACTGAAGCAGGAGGGGAAGACAGACGTATATGTTTCGATATTGACCCAGATGCATTGCATGTATTTAGTAACCTGAAGTAGCTGATACCTCACCGAATGTTGTATGTCGATAGCAGGCAGTATATACTTTTCAAATCTAGTTTTATAATTTTCAATTGATCTTGTACAAGAGCTCAACTTCACTGTGGCGTCTGTGTTTGTTGTGTCTGATTTGAGGACTTCAGCCTTTATGGTGGAGTAAAAGTTAAATACCAAAACAAATTGCTGTTATTCGAAGCAAAACCGGGCTTTGTCTTCTTTCAGGTGCATGAAGAATGCGATCACTTTTGGTGACTGTAAGCAAGGACTCTCTCTGAATTGTGAAATCACAAATCATTGGTCGAAACAATGACTCTTGCCTGTTTTCTCTGTTTCAAATACATATTGCTGCCTAGGCAGAAATACCTTGGACCATCCCTGTAACCCATCTTGGTTATGGAGTCCAGCTCAGTCTTTTTACTGATATGAAATCCTGTCCTCACATTGCTTGGTGGTTTTGACTTCTGGTCTTCTCTGGGCATTGGTTCGAATGCATTATTACATAGCCTTCTGAAGTACACCACCTCCTGGGATTGGCTTGATAAGGGCAAAGCAGGAGCTCTCAAGTATTTTGTATCTTCTACAGTGCATTTCCTAAAATGACCTAAAGCAGTGCACAGACTGGGAACTGCTTGGGTGCTTGTGAACAGCTTGCTTCTGATGACCCTTGAAGCTGGGGGAGTGTCTGCTGGGCCCTGTGCTTTCTGAAACGAAGATACAAGTAGAATGATTTCATTCTTGGCTGCAGACAGGGCAGAGCAAAGCGCTCCTGTCTTAGCTGCCTTTGTAGGTTGTGGTCCTCGTGGTTCAGCACTGCTGCATTTTGGGAAGTCACTGTAGTTAATACCGCGATGTTAATACCGCGATGTCCTCCAGTTCTGGCCCTTAGGGAAAGGAGATCTCTTGCCTTTCCTGGTGTGGTGGGTGCCTGGCGTTTTCCAGGGCGTCTGCTGGTGGGCTATTGCGTTGTGCACGGTGCGGATCAGCCGTATGACTGTCAAGTGGTTCCCTGGAGCTGTCACTCCTGACTGGGGAGTGAAGCAAGAAGAAAGTGGACCAACATCCAGGCCTCCCAGGAGCACACTGATGCGATAGAGATGGTACTCTAAATGGAGCAAGAGTTTCTTTGTTGCTCTGGCAACTGTTGTATCCCCCCACCCCAAATCCCCCTCGATCCTGTGGTTTAGTCCTGTGAAGCCCAGTACAGTTATCTCTGGCATAACACCTTGCCTATCTTGGAGGCGAGCGAAAGAAGATAAATGAAGAATTGTTCAGTAGTCCCCTCTCAACTTTCCAGAGACACCTGGCTGGAGGGGAGCTTTCTTTACAGAGGAGGTCATCTCTGCACGGCGCTTGCTGGAGCAGGGGAGGGCATGAGTTTAACCAGGTATGCCCAAGCAGCAAAGGCAGACAGCGATGGAGCAGCACTGCTCACAAAGCAGACCTGGCCTCTGCCACATTCCTTTTTTTTTTCCTGCTGCAACTTGTGGCTCTTGTCACAGGCTTCCCCTCTTCCTTTTGTTTGGCTGGCTGAGGTCAGTGAGTTTCAGGGTCTGCTCTTTTGTTCTTCCCTCCTACAGCCACCAGGAAGCATTTCCTTACTTTCCCTTGTGTTACACTTCTCTCAGAGGAAATGTGTAGAAATAAAAACTGTGCAATTCCAAAGTTTGTCTTGTTTACCATTTTTGTGTTTGAAAATGTCATCTTATTTTTACTGTCAAATACACGTTGGTAGTAAAAGATAAATAAAATCAGCTATTATATGTATTCCTATTTCTTATTTTTAAAAAAGCGGCAAACTCAAATTCTTCTGGTTTAGTACATAACTTCATTTTATAGAGGTAAATTAAATCTCATTACAGTGCTTATTTCAGGCATCATAGCCTTAGTCCTGCCAAATTAGGGGATTTTTGATGCTGCTGGTAATCCTGGACTCTCACCATTGCTGAAAGCCATAAAGTGTAATTTATTTATTTATTCTTTTTAAAATACACAGGAACCAGTTACAGTTGGAGGTGACAGATTTTTGCCAGCAGAAGGTTTGGCTTTTCAGTGTCGAGGTCAAACTGTGATTCTTTGCAAGCCTGTATCCTTTGGAGAGGGGCAGGGTTTTTTGTCCAGTGGACTAGGTGGTGAAATCTTTCTCCAGCGAAGACCTGCAAAGTGTATGTTGTGTTCCTTGGAGGAGGAGGTGGGTGAATGCCAGCTGCCTCTCGGCTGGGGAACAGCAGCTGTTCTTGCATTAGCTCCAGCCTGGCAGCTGAGGTAGGCCGGGACTGTTTTGTGAGAGTTTTTTGTGACCTAATAATGGTTTTCGTCTTTGTGCTTTTATGTTAGTTTGCCACCTCTTTTGGCATCAATTCAGATGTCTTTGCCTACTGTACTACTGAATCCCTTAATTTTATGTAGCCCAATGTTAATCCAAGTGTAGCAAAAGCCACAATCTTGAGCAGGTCCCTTTATTTGTCCAGGTTGCCCCTAAGGGATCTCATAAGCCTGGGAATCAGAAAGTGGTAGCTGTTCATCACACAGTAGTGTCTGTAGTAGCCTCAATACAGGCTAAAAACGGAGAGTATCTGCATCTGAGGCCTTCCTACCTGTTAGCTGTCTGTAGTTTCTTGTCCCTAACAAAGCAAGACTTTGTTACTTAATGACAATAAGCATTACAGAGCACTATTACTCTGCCCATCCCTTCTGTAGCTATTGGAGATGCTTGCAGATTTGGACTGAAGAGACTTGTATTTCAAGTTCAACACAGTTTAGACCTATGGGCCTAAAAGAAGAGGGGGGCCTAGCTTTGAACCCATGCTGGATGGAGAACCCAGCCTGTGTTCAGCTCGTCCTTCTTCTGCTGTACCAGCAGGTGGTGTGACTGAGAAACCTCGATCAGCCCCGGGCCCAGCCTGAGCATCCTCTGGGGGGATACGATCTGGTGCACGGAATGGGAGCAAGCGGGGTTATTGTGCAGGGAGCAAGGGCACACAGAGCGTGTGTTAATTTCGTTTCCTAACGAGAAACCTAATCTCATGCTGCTTGCAGAGTAACTCCTGAAGCAGTTCAGAAGTGTATTCTTTATAAAAGAGGGTCAAGAACCCTTCTGCTTTCCTTTGACATGTTAATGGTGGCAATCCAAGGCGGGGCAAGGTTGCAGATGTACTTTCCTAGTTTGAGCTGAGTTGCTCCTGGAAGCCCATGGATCTCTCTAATTCTACAGCTGCCTCCTTATGCATGCCTAAGTGTGTAAATCCATCAGTGATCATCTGTGTGTGTCTTGGCTTTTTGACATTTACCAACACAGTCTTACAGCAGTATGTGTCTTGAAGGTGGTAGTCCTCAGCCTGCCCTGCCTTGCAGCAGCAGAGAGTGCAGAGCTTTGGGCTGCTGCAGGCTGAGGGAGCCTTTGTGGCCATGTGCTGCTGTTGCTCCATACCTGTGCGATCTCAGGAATAGCTCTTTGCATGTCTGAGGTTTTGTTTTTTTCTGCTGATCCTTCCAAGGAAATAGTTAATCTCTGTCCATCCAGGTGAATGTGATTGCAAAGTAATTAACAATCTACATCAACAGCTGCACCTGTTTTCCTCTGAATGAATGCACGTACTTGGCAACCACTCTCTCTGGCTTGAGCATACCTTCTAAGCAAAGTCGCTGCAAAAAGTGAAACACCTGCAAAGAGTTTGAAATACGTTATTTCTGAGCAAACTTTTCTTTACTGGTCAAATGTAACTATGGGAAGCTTTGTATGCAGTTTACTCATATAGCTTGTGACCATGCACATATGCAAATGCAGCATATGGTTTGTTCACAATGTGTGCGTCTGAGGACGGAATTTATAAATTGGCAGGCTCACATTTGATCCTTCTTCAAAACGATAATTCTTTCTGTGTGACCTTTTATTTTAGCTGCTTTACAGTCCTGTGTCACGTGATACTATGGTATTGCTATTGAAAAATAAATGTGAACACAAAAATGTGTGTGTGTATGCCCTATACATGCAAACTTTCTGTTCCTCAAATCTTATACTTATACTTATACTTGATTTGTCGTGAGAAAAAGTAGAGGTATCACCAAAAGTCACCTATTTAGTTTTAAGGTGAGTCTATTAAGATTAGACTTATGTTCTGTTAATGGAAATTTAAGAAAAAACACCCCTGAGTTTGTCTCGTTGTCTTGTTGAGTAGGGTGTCATTTTGTCAAAAGCTTCCCATAACTTCCTGATGGACCAAGAAGGCTCATAAGGAATCGCAAGTATGGAGATGGCTCTTAATGCAGCCAAACTTTTCTATCTTACTACCATTTTACTTATGTTGTGGGAAAAACAGAGGACTTCAGTGCACCCCAGCTGATAAAGTATAGTGAATAAGAAAATTGTATTGCACTTTGGATAGCTAAAGGTGGCAGTTTGAGATAAGAACTGACCACTTGCTCTAGTTCAGAAGTGTCTCCCTTCTTTTCCATTAACTCTCTTTTCCGTGTTTCTGTGCTGAAAACAGATACTTGAATGACAATTCTGCGCAGGAGCTGAGAAAATGCAGAAAGTAATTTGCAGAAGGTGAAGCGGGATTAAATGAGATGAGAATTAAAGTTCCAACTTTTCAGTGGGAGATTATCTAATGTGCGCAGTTTATCAAAGGTTGCAGTAGATTATTCACAATTAGATTTTTTTAAAAAAACAGGATTAAATGTGTTACTAAAGAGTGTGTTTTAGTTTGGACAGGAGCTAACGGAGGTGAAATGACCTGCGTTAGTCAGTTTGCAGCAGAGTTGCCTGTGACACATCTGATGCTGAGGCAGCTGCTACACTAGGTCAGCTCCATGGCAGAACCTGTATTGTCTTCCTCATCCTCCTCTGCAAGATTGCCAGCTTTGATACAGTGCCAATGGGGCAGTGGTAAATTAAGATCAGTTATTGTTCATCTGTCTTTCAGCTGTCATCTTTCATTTTTAAACCTGTTTTCACTGTGGTCTGAATAAGACTTTAGCCATCTTTAATAATACAGTTTTTTTCTGGTGTTTGTTTGTTTGTATTTTATAGGATCATGGATTTTCCAGGACACTTTGAGCAAATCTTCCAGCAGCTCAACTACCAGAGGCTTCATGGCCAGCTTTGTGACTGTGTCATTGTGGTGGGGAACAGGCATTTCAAAGCCCATCGCTCTGTTTTGGCAGCATGTAGCACACATTTCCGAGCTCTATTTACTGTAGCAGAAGGAGATCAGACTATGAATATGATTCAGCTGGACAGTGAAGTGGTGACAGCAGAAGCTTTTGCTGCTCTGATAGATATGATGTATACTTCCACACTAATGCTTGGGGAGAGCAACGTTATGGATGTCTTGCTGGCTGCTTCTCACTTACATTTGAACTCTGTTGTTAAAGCATGCAAACACTACCTTACTACCAGGACGCTGCCGATGTCTCCACCAAGTGATAGAGTTCAAGAGCAAAATGCACGCATGCAGAGGTCTTTCATGCTCCAGCAGCTTGGACTAAGCATCGTGAGCTCTGCCTTAAATTCCACTCCAAGCACAGACGAACAACCAAATACTATGAGCTCCTCAATGAGAAGTAACATTGAGCAGCGCACTACTTTTCCTATCCGTCGTCTCCACAAACGTAAACAGTCTTCTGAAGATCGGGCCAGACAACGCATCAGGCCTACCATGGATGAGTCTGTTTCCGATGTGACTGCAGAGAGCGGGCAGTCAGTTCATTCACGAGAAGATTTCTTCTCGCCAGATTCGCTGAAGATTGTGGACAACTCTAAGGCTGATGCTGTTGCTGATAACCAGGAGGATAATACTGTTATGTTTGATCAGTCTTTCAGTGCTCAGGAAGATGCTCAAGTGCCCAGCCAGTCTGACAACGGTGGAGGAAACATTTCACAGATGTCCATGGCAACCCAGGCAACGCAAGTGGAAACCAGCTTTGATCAGGAGGCCGCTTCTGAGAAGAACAACTTCCCATGTGAGAATCCAGAGGTCAGTCTGAATGAAAAAGAGCACATGAGGGTGGTGGTGAAGTCAGAGCCCTTGAGTTCCCCAGAGCCTCAAGACGAGGTGAGTGATGTCACTTCCCAAGCAGAAGGCAGCGAGTCTGTTGAAGTAGAAGGAGGAGTAGTGAGTGCAGAGAAGATAGAACTGAGTCCCGAGAGCAGTGATCGCAGCTTTTCTGACCCCCAGTCCAGTACTGATAGAGTGGGAGACATCCATATAATGGAGGTGTCAAATAACCTGGAACACAAGTCTACGTTCAGTATCTCAAATTTTCTAAATAAAAGCAGAGGTGGTGGCTTTGGTGCTAGTCAAAACAGTGATGACAACATTCCAAATACCACCAGTGACTGCAGAATGGACAGTGATGCTTCTTATCTGATGAGTCCAGAGTCGGGGCCTGCCAGTGGCCATTCATCCGCCACTGTCTCTCACATTGAGAATCCGTTTACTGAGCCCACAGACTCTCATTTTGTTAGACCAATGCAGGATGTGATGGGTCTCCCCTGTGTGCAGACTTCTGGGTACCGGGCAGCAGAACAGTTCGGCATGGATTTTCCACGATCAGGCTTGGGCTTACACTCCCTGTCAAGGGCAATGATGGGCTCAGTAAGAGGTGGAGCTAGCAGCTTTCCTGGCTACCGCCGCATAGCCCCCAAAATGCCTGTGGTGACCTCTGTCAGGAGCTCCCAGCTGCAAGATAACTCATCCAGTTCCCAGCTGATCATGAATGGGACCACTTCTTTTGAAAACGGGCATCCGTCGCAACCTGGTCCCCCACAGCTAACGAGGGCGTCCGCAGATGTCCTTTCAAAATGCAAGAAGGCCTTATCTGAGCACAATGTCTTGGTTGTAGAAGGTGCACGCAAGTATGCATGCAAGATCTGCTGCAAGACGTTTCTGACCTTGACAGACTGCAAGAAACACATCCGTGTGCACACGGGAGAAAAGCCTTACGCCTGCCTGAAGTGTGGCAAGCGTTACAGCCAGTCCAGCCACCTGTATAAACACTCCAAGACAACCTGCCTAAGGTGGCAGAGCAGCAATCTGCCTAGCACTTTGCTTTAACCTTCTCCACCCTGGGCCTGAAGGAGGATGCCAGTGCAGATGCCTAGCTCCCTGAAGCACCACAGGAACACGAACACTATTTTCTTCAAGGCTGCAGGCTCAGAGGCTGCTCTTGTTGGTCAGTGAACACTTAATGTGTGATTGTGCCACACACACAAAAGTCTTGGTTCTGTCAATTGGGGATATTACTGTACCTACCTCACAGGGGTGTTGTGAGGCTTAAAGAACTGTAAGCAAAGAACTTGGAGATCGTCAGAAGTCACACTGTGGATGTGTGAAGCATTACTGTGATGTACGTTCAGGCCTTGGGCTGATGGGGATGCAATCCCTAAAGCTAAGCAGTTCCTTTGCAGGGCAGAGGGGTGAGAACGTGGTTATCTCATGAAGTAGCATGGTTCAAGAATGAGAAACTGAAGTGCAAATTTCCTCTTTTTTTTTTCTAAAATATTTTGTAAAAGTGACAGCATTTAAATAAATGACCTGTAAAACAAGTTGCTGCATTATGTGAGGACAGTAATGCAAGAGCTGTTTACTGTAACTAACGCAGACTGCATATCTTTAAAAAAGAAAAACACCTTTGTATGCACCGGTCTGACATAATGCTTTAAAATATGCTAATTATAAAAATAGTTCTAGGGTTATGAATGTATGTTTGGCTGTTTTGTAGTAAAGGACACTGTGTAATGAAGGTGCTTAAATTAAATCCAAGACAAGTAACTTTTGGACTGCCAGATGTATATATACTTTGAATACAGCAAGATCTGGGTGTTTGACTGATTTTTTCTGTAGAAACTTGTATTAAGTGATAAGTGAAGTACTGTTTCTTGTTCGTGCTATTCTTAGCAGTATTTTAACCAATTTGTATCTCCTATGTTAAAATTCCATATACACAGAAGTCTGAAAAGAGCTTGTCTTTGTCTGCATTGTTATTTTGAAGGAGAGAGATAATTTGTGATGGCTTTTTTTACTGTGTAAGATAGTCTCTTGCTGTTTTCAGATGCTGATAGTCAATCTGATCCCTGTTGCTGTGTAAGCATATTGTCCTCTTCTGACACTTACCTTTAGGCTTTAATTTCCTCCTCTATACAATTCCTTACTTTCTACTTACTTACTTCTATGGGTTGTTCCTCAGATCAAACCAGTCTGGAATGATCCTCATTTGCCATATTTATTTATGTCTTACTAGAAAATGTGGTTGTCAAATCCAGTCCTTCCACTTAAAGTAGTGTCATAAATGTACTTTTCCACATAAATTAAAAAAATCTAGCATAAATTTAATTTAAAAAAATAGCACTGTACACTTTGTATAGCAGAAATTCAGTGATCATTATTCTCCAAGTGAATCATGTAAATCTTACTTTAATTTCCTCTTCTTTGATACCAGTGTAACTAATACTGTCTGCAGTCTCTTTTTTATTTGTTAAAGATGCACATGAATTAACTACTGGAGTTCAGCATATTAGGTGTCTAAATAAAATTTTGGAGCACTTCTGCTGATAAATGTTGCTCTACCATATAGGAACTGGGTCAGGGCTACAGCATGTCCACTCTACTCAGGAGAGAGGATTTGCACTTCCTGGTATCTAAGTCATGGAGCAATAGCTCTCCGTTAATATAAAAAAAAATCTGCAAACCTTCCCTTCTTTATTTTATTCTCGATAGCAAATGAATTCTCTGTGATGATATTCAGCAGTTTTATGGAGTTTGTGCTACCTAATAGTTAGCATTCTTAAACATCTTGGACTTACATTTGGATAAACTGAAAATAAAAGCCTGACCTACTGCTGTAGGTCATTTGGCAGGATGAACTATCAAAATTGTTGAAGCACAGAAGCCAGTCATTCTCAGACCAAAGGAAACATGGACATCTTTCTGTACTTGGGTTTATGTGAAACAGTAGTCCACTAATGAAGAAATGTGTCTTCATCTCTAATTACATTGCTCCACATTGAAAAAAAAAAAAAAAATAATGTCTGTCAACATGTCATTTGCACCTTGAGTATCCAAGGTAAACAGGAACATGGAAACATAGTGAATGATTGGATTAATTCCTTTAAAATGTTAAGATTTTGTTATAGGATTTATTTAATGGTTGTATTTCTGGCTTTTGATTTTATAAGCATTAAGGAAATGTGCTGCATTTTTTAAAGCAGTAGGATATGCCACATTTTGTTTGATAATAATTTTGATATCAGGGGACTAACAGCATTGAACTATACTAAACAATCTCACTGAAACATCAATAAAATGCAGTATTTTGTACTTCAATATTTTTTGTGTTGCCTTATTAGTAACATTCTGATTGTTTCATTGTCTTTGCATTTTTAGTGTTTTGTTTTAAAAATAGGGGTTTTTTTTAAATATTTTCTATTTGTTTCCTTGAGTACATCTGAATTCCTTGTATTCTTATGATGCATAGGAATAAAGCATCTATGTGAGTAAGGAGATTAGAGTAATTAAGTACTAATATGAGCAGATAAACATTTAACTATACTTTTGATCTGTTTTTATAAAAATTTTAATGTCATTGTGAAATATCAGACCTTATGCAGGAGGACTTCAATCTTCTTTCTATAAGAAAAAAAATCAACTTGGAGCATTTTTGGAAGTAGAAACTTTAAATTTCGTTATTGATTGACATCTAGTGCATCTGGAGGAGCACACTGCAAACCCAGGAGCCTGTGGCCAGCTTGTTGCTTTCCTAGTCTTCCAGTATGAAGCAATATCTCAGAATGGTTCCTCCACTTAGTTATCCCTTACCAGAAAATGAGAGTATCTCATTTCAAAGCCTGGTAACATTGTCGAAGAGCTTATCACCTGGACTGTTGTTCAAAATTTAACCTTACAAATGCTACAGTGAGATCTCATGTGAAGACATCAGTATGCTAGTATTATGAAATACCTGAAAATAAACCCTACATTTTTGTGCTGCAGTGTCTGACTTGATTTACTTGTTTATGTTATCCTGGTGTCTTTGCCAACAGCATATAATGGATTGACTAAACAAGTAATGCTTGTATGTTAGCTGATTGGGCTCTTTGTTTACTGGATCACTTGGCAGCGCAAAATAATCCTATTGAAATGTTGGCACACACATAGGCGTTTTTGTCAAATGAGGCCAAGCACATAGTGCTGCCTGTGGCCGGCCTCCTGCTTCATGCTGAGGCTTGGCCAATTTTGAGAGGACGTGTATCTAATCAACAAGAAGCGCGTCCATATTTGAGCCATTATGAAGTCCTGAAGGACCGTGTTGCACCATCAACACTGTGAGCTGGTTTGAACCATCAGAGTGTGTCTGGGCTTTGCTGTGGTGGCTTTCATCAGGCTCAGGGTGGTTTAGTGTCTCCTGGAGCCACTGCCTCAGTGTGCTGGGCTGTCTTCTGACTCGCTCACTGCTCTGGAGGTGACACTGAAGATGTTTCATGCAGATCATCTGAGATGCCTTGTGGCTGGCTGACTGCTTGCAGGGATTCTTGCTCCTGCTACTGCCTTGATGAAAGAGATGCGTTGCCTGCATCTCCCACATTGGCCAAAGGCTGGAAAGCCTTGGCATTCCGGGAGCACCCCTCCTTGTGCGTGGAGGTCATCGAGACTTTTTTCAGCTGTATTAGTTCCCTGGTGAATTCGCATTGCAACTGCACAGGTGCTGGCAAGGAAGCAAGGGTAAGTGGCTGGCGCAATTATTTTCAGTAACAGTATCTGAATGCCCATCTGAGTGACCATCCAGGTCTGCAGTGCAAAGCAACTGCCAAAGGCTGGTTTGGTTACTTGCTTAATAAAATGCATTCGTGCTGATGAGAAAATTGCATGACATGATAACATGTCTTGAATAAGCATCAGGGTAGTTAAATAGATGTTGAAAAGGCATAAAAGCAGCAGTCTATAATTTAAATGCTTTATTACGGTCTCTTAATCTTTCTTAATAACATATGAAAATAAGTTCAGTCTGGAGCTTCCTATAAAATGAATGACTCTGAACTAGGGCAATGGATCTGGTGGGGGGTCTGGAGCACACGTCTGATGAGGGGCAGCTGAGGGACCTGGGGGTGCTCAGCCTGGAGAAAAGGCGGCTGAGGGGACACCTCACTCTCTACAGCTTCCTGAAAGGAGGGTGTAGCAAGGGGTGTCGGTCTCTTCTCTTGTGTAACAAGTGATAGGATGAGAGGAAACGGCCTCAAGTTGCACCAGGGGAGGTTTAGGGTGGATATTAGGAAAAATTTCTTGCCCGAAAGAGTTGTCAAGCATTGGAACAGGCTGCATGGAGAAGTGGTGGAGTCACTATGCCTGGAGGTATTTAAAAGACGTGTAGATGCGGTAATGAGGGACATGGTTTAGTGGTGGAGTTGGCAGTGTTATGTTGATGGTTAGACTTGATGCTGAAGGCCCCTTCCAACCTAGACAATTCTATGATTCTAAGATGTGAGTTGGTAGTAGCCATACATCAATGCTACATCTTTGTGACTACGTAGAAGCACGCGCTTAGCTGAGGCCTTGTGTTCACCTACACTATGGAATCACTTTTTAAGGCTTGTCATTCCTGCCAGAGAAAATAGCCTTGGAAAGACTGCGGCAGTTTCCTGTTGGAAGACTTGCACAGAGGCTGGGCTGTGTGCTCAGTCCTCTGCTGCTGCGGGTCACTCCTGTCGGTGACTTCCAGCAGGGTGCCTTAATCTCACTCGGTCAGTCCATCAGCATCTCTTGCACATCATTCAGCCCTGTGTTCCACCAATCCACAAGAGGAACAGCCCTGTTCAGGAATTTCAGGGGAGGAGTCTGTCCCTGGCCATGGTTGTTTAAACATCCATCCGTACTTCGAGTGCTGAACTGCTGCAGCGAATACTCTCACTTCTGTGGCAGTTTTACCACCTTCACTGCTTGTGTGTGACATGATGGGGCTGGCCCTTGCAAGCAGCTGAGGAGACCAAGCGTGACACTTGGCTCCGCAGCCACCAGCCACCCGTCAGAGGGACAGCGTCCCTGTGCCTCCTCCCTGCTGCACTCTGGGTTCTTCCTCCAGCCATGCGCACACGAGGAATGAAGAAATCACTCTGCTGGTGTGAAATGCTGCTTCCCCCACAGCAGGGCGAGTGCAAGGCTCCTTGTTTGCAGCAGCACCATCAGCCAGCTAACCACCAGCATAAGTCACTTGAAAGGCACCTGCAAAGGGATTGTTACTCTTTATACCAGCTTGTAAAGAAATGGTTGTTCTTAGCAAAAACTGATCATAAAAGCCTGTACTTTACTCAGTAACAATTTTGTTCCTGGTGGAATATACTCTTCGTAAGAGCTTATTATTATGGTTGTTACTGAAATAATGTTAATATCTATGCAACACCTGTAAAATCCATGACCCATTGTCATCGTTGCTCTCTGAATTCCTTGTGGGAAGACATTGCTGCAATCACCTGGAGGCCCAGCACAGCTCCTGTGCCTAGCGCTGGCTAGCTATTTAGCTGTTGGTGGCACAAAGTTTTCACTGGTGATGGCTGGTATGGAGTACGTCCACAACTTACTGAGAAAGAAGTCCTGTTAAGAGGTGTTTGCCCTTGGATGGAGACCTGGCAAGGCTTACCTGTGCTTTGCTGTCTGTAAGTTCAGCTCTGACCAGCCACATTTAGACTTGCCTAAAAAACTACAGGTTCCTTTAAGCAGGGTAGAGAGATAAGGTTAGCATTTTATCATTTACAATTTTCTAAGTATCTTTAGAAAGCAAAATCTTTTCCGTAAGAGCATAGTAATGATTTCTGTGGCTGGCAGAGCAAAATTATCTTCTCAAAGAAATGCCAAGATGTGACACCTGAAATGTGCTTCGGTCACTCTGGCAGCCTTATTTGCAAGCTCCTGTGTATTTCTCAATATACTTGGCAAATCTAATACAAGTGCTTATATACCAGTTCATTTACAGTTAATTATTTCTCATGACATTAGTGATCACAATAACTTCTTGAATATTTAGTCAACATCCTTCAGCATGACAGTAACTTCACCAATACCAAAATCTTTAGTGTAAAAACCAACAGGTCTCCAAAATCATACAGACCGGCAAATTAACTTCATAGACTTGTGCCCATTTAATACAGCCAAGGTTTTCACACCAAAGTAAATCCTTCTGATTTCTGTTATGTCAATTGGAAACTTTACAGCCACTTGAGATGTTCAGGAGCCCACTTCCTTTCTATTTACCACCATGGCTACAAACCTTTCCCTGGTCAGCAGAGGTCTCATTAGAAACTTCCCAAACACTTTCTGCTTCTAATGGGCAGGCAGACAGTAATCAGCAACACTTGTGAATCAAAATGTATTGATAAACATGTCAGATACTCTCTGAGGCATGAAGCAAAGGTCTCCCTTTAACCATCCAGCATCAATATCTAATTAATGAACATATTCCAATAGCTATTATTGTTATCAGAGTATGGTTCATTTAGCATCAAGAGAAATTCAAGCAGAGAATCAGCATGAAGGACACTTGCCATGGGACAGAAAGAGAAGTACAGAGTGTACTAGATGAACTTCAGTTCCCAAGCACAGGCTTTTCTCTGTATGTTTCAGCTCCCTCCCTGCACCAGGCTTAGGACAATGCCAGCTGCTGCCCTCCCTCCCTCTCATCTCTTAAGAGGTGTTTGGATGATTATGCAGCACCCATGCTCAGCTTTGATATGGGTTGAGAGTTGGAGAAAACAGTACATTGCTGCTCTCAGAGGTGTGGGCTCCTGCATGTTTTTACCCCTGCCAGAAACCTTCCTGTGCTGTATAATAACAAATAGTGAATTGAGCAGTTCAGGCACATTATGGCCGATTACTATCCTGGGCTTTTCTCCAAGGCAGTTCTCTGTCCATTTGGCTGAAGCACAGCACTCGCTGCCTCCCGGCTCTGCTGTTTTTGGCAGCATGGCCACTAGGCTTGTCACTCGTGTTCTGCTGACTTGCCGGGAGGAGATGGGTGATGCTGGGTGCTGGGGACCCTCCAGGAGGGGTCTGGCGGGGCTGCAGCCTCCTTGCAGGAGGAAGAATGAGGGTCTTCCTCCTCCTGGCCCATGGGTGCTGAGAGCCCCTACCCAGAGCTTGGCAGAGTGGAGCTGTTGGCAGTGCTACTGGGAGCACTGCCAGCAAGCTCCTGGGCTGCAAAAGAGATGCATTCCTCTTGCCCATTGCAACCCCTTCTCCCCCTCCCCTTGCGCCATCATTTCAGAAAACCATTGGTTTTGTGTCTGTCCAGCAGCCAAGGCTGGGTGTTTCTTCTCTCTTTTTCAGCATGATTTCCACAGGCACAAGCGGCTCTCACCAAGACCTGAAGTGTGGTGGAAGCCTTTAGGCCACACCAAGAAATGTCTTTCCTCCGTGGGTGCGGAGGCGATGCCCGGACACGCAGCATAGCCAGACAGAGCTGCAGCAGGGAGGTGCCGGGTGCTGCGGGCACAGAGTTTACACTGGCTGAAGGTGCCAGGCTGCCCACAGCATCTGTCACCTTTTTCAGTCACCGTAAGAAGCTAGCAGCTTGCTGGCAGGGAGGAGAGGGCTGCTATGGTGTGCACACCTCGTCCCTGCTGCGTCCCTCTGGGCTGGATGTGGAGAGGTGTCTGGGTTGGTGATCCCGATGCTGCCCCGTCAGGGCAGCTGCTCCTGGGAGCTGCCCCAGAATGGACACAGCAGGGAGGGCCAGGGGTGAGGCGGTGGCGGGGAGCTTCACCCTGTCCTGCTGCCAAAGGGTGGCGTTCGCTGGGACTGGGTTAACCTCAGCCCCGAGGTGGAAGCAGGCCCATCGTGCCTTTAGCCCAGCGCTATTTGCCTGGCCACAGTGTCGCATCGGTGCTGGGGACGGGGCACAAGTGGGGCCCATGCTGAGCCCACACCTGCCCTTGCACAGGCCCAGCCACCCCGGCTGCCGGGGCCGAGGTGAACCCCTGCAAAGGCAAAGGCGCAGAGGAGAGGGCACAGTTGGCTGCAGAAGCAGCTGAACTGATCTTGCTCTAAGGGGACGGAGGCTCTTGTACCAACACGCCTGTCAGCTGGGTGGACTGGCTGCTTGTGCCACCCTTCAGCCTGGACATCACCAGAGGACATCCATGGGGAGGTTCATCCGGCTCAGTCCAACACAGAGCGTGAGCACTGAACGACAACAAAAAAAGCATTGAAGAGAGCAACAGGCTCGAGCTGGCTCCAGCCCATGTACTCCCTCCTGGTGGCTGGGGATGCCTGGCATGGTGACAGCGGAGCATCCGGAGACTAGTGATGGGCATCACGTTTCTACTGCAATCCCACCAAATAGCGCAATTGCAGTACTGTGCTTGTACTGCAATTTCAGTACATTGCTGTGTCACTGTGCTAAATCAAAATCCAGTGTAACATCAAATGCCTACAGAGAAGTGAACTTGGTATTAAGCACCAAACTCTCCTTCTGTGGATTATCTAAAAGAACACTCAGAGGGTGCCACACCCTGGCAGGGGTGGTCAGGAGATTGTGCTGGAGCTCGCGGGGCGGGAAGCAGGATGCCCGTGCCCACCCACACTCTGCACCGAGCAGAAATCCCAGGGCTTCTCCCTGGGATCACGACAGCTTTTCAACCTTGCTTCAAATTGCAAGCCACCATCTCTAATCATGCTTAATCCTGATTGAAGGTGGCTCTTCCAAAGCCAGAACCTCCTGGGTTGCGCTGTGGAGCGCGTAGTGGATTCCTGTTCCCATGAGACCAACAGAGCTGCTCTAGTCTCCGATTTGGAGGAAACACAGGGTGGAGCTGGCCCCATAGCAGCCGGTGGCTGGTGTAGGTGCTCTGCTGCTGGCAGAGCTCGTTGGTGCTCAGCAACTTCAGCACCAGCCCCGACTGAATGCACTGAACATGCTTTGTGTTCTGTGTCTGTGGGATGGATTCCCCTGGGGTCAAGCAAGCTGACATGTTCATTTATGTCCTCCTCCTCTCCACATGACCCACAGCCTTGGAAACAAGCCTGTCCCTTGTTTCACACAGCTCTCTGCGCACCGAAACCTTGGGAGAACAGTGATGAGGCTCCGAGAAGTGGATGGGTGATTGAGAGCCACAGCTCACAAGGAACTCGGTGAGTCCAGATCTAATTTTCACCACGTTCCCCAGCACAAGGACTGGGAGCACATGGAGCTGGGAGGAGGCTGGTTTAAAATTGGCAACGGTGATCTCCACACCACGCAGCGGGGGCACCTGTGGGGCTAGCAGGTCTGTGAGCAGATCCTGCAGGCAGTGGTAGGGCTGTCCCATCTGCGTCACAGTCGTAGGTGCCAGGACAGCAAGAGGGGATGGGGCCATGGCAAGACTGATGTGTGCTCCCAAGCAGCCTCGCCACCATTGGGCAGGGATGGGCCAGATGGACCCCGGTCATGTCACCCCACCAGCCCTAGCAACTGTGCTTGCCAAGGTGCCCCCAACACCCCACCGAGGTGGAACATGAAAAGAAGTTAAATTGAACTGGCTTCCTCATCATACATGTGTTCATACATGGGGAATACAAACTTGAGATTTGCAGATGTGTCCAGCTGTGGCAGTGCTGTTGCTGCAGGACTGGGCACAAGACAGATCTCTGGTCAGCCTCCAGCAAAATAACATGACTATGCTTGTTTAACATGCTTTGCTGTTGATTCAAAATGCAACAATCCTATACATTGAATTCTTGCCTTTTATTCTAAAAATCCCATGTGGGTGTTTTCCTTTGCTGTGTGGTGACCTTTTCAGAACTGCTCCCTGTGTGCTGGCTGCACAGGAGGATGGGAAGATCGCTGGTCTAGACCACGAAGCTGCGACCGTGGCTCCCAATGAAGGACTCCCCAGGGCCCCAAAGGGTTTGGTTCCCACCTGAGGAAGCGCAGACCCCCAACCTGGGCTTGCTTGCAGCAGACTGGGATGGACTGCTGCAGCTGCAGGGGACTCTGAGGAAAGCTGCCCCTGTTCATTTTTTTTTCCAAAGGAAGTGGGTAACACTGGTAAACAGACTCGTTCACTCATTCTTGGAAAAAAAACTTTGCAAACCCAGAGCCATAGGCAAGTGCCCTGCTGAAGAAAGCGAGGAATGAGCTGGTCCTGTCCTCAAGAACATGGCTGGATGCTGCAGACTCACCGTACAGGATCCAGCCGCAGATGGCTCGTGGGCATGTCCCCGACAAAACTGGAAAACGGCCTTCTTTGGGATCATGCCCAACACACACACTTTCAAAGTAGGATTTCTCAGAGGCTTTAAATGTGTTAAATTCCTCCTGCCACTGCAATGCAATGTCACAGCCACCTTTCTCTTTTCTCTAAGGAAACAATGTCATTGGGGCATGCTGCCCTCAAATGGGGCATGGTAAGCAGCACACAGAGCAATCCAAGCAGCACGCCTCACCAGCTGTTTCACCAGCTGGAGCAGAAGCTCACTGGGCTGGACTGGCAGGGGGGGACAGGTTCCAGCCCCCCTTTATAGAAGCGGGACAGTTGCTGCAGGAGAGATGGAACCCCCTAAGTCCCTGAAATGTGCTCGTCCAGGCCTCTCCCGGCAGCTAGAGGCTTGGCACCTGCTCAGGTTTTCCTTTGCACTAACGTGTCATCACATGTCTGGGAAAAAACAAACTGGGGAGTGGAGCTGAGGCTGGAACCAGTCAAGGGGTGGCAGAACCTTTCAGCATGCATTTGTCTGCAACCCCCTTCAGAGCCATGCCCAGGAGTTACAGCACAAAAGGGAGAGCTGCTGATGCCAGAGGAGCTGCGCAAGCCTTTTTTGCTTTTGTTTAAGCACCTGAAGAACAGAAACATCACACCTTGGCACTGATTCAGCATGGCCTTTTAACGCACGCTTGGCAGTGGACTGGCAGCAGGTCTCCTGTCAGCCGTGGGTCTGTGCTGACTGCACAGTCACCTCTCCTCCCTTCCTGGCTACAGGCTGAGAGCACCAGTATGGGACTGCTGAGCTCCTGTCTGTGACGCCAGGAGCCCGGCTTCACGGATGGGTGTTGCAGCAGCAGCGCCTTATGGCAGGAGACGTGCTGGCTAGCAAAACCCAGGACACTGCGCCGTCCCAACACTGCACCATCCATTGCCTGCTGAGTGCAGCGGTGGCATAACCATGGGACTTGCAGCCCCCTGCCACCCCTGCTCTGCCATGCACCCAGGGGCACCTTGGTCTCAAATGAAACGAGTATGACACATCCACTGCTTCTCTTTATTGGCTATGATGCAGTTCCCCCACCGCAGGCACTGCCAGTGCACTGCTGCAGAGGCGAGGAGGCAGAGGACTGGTGCCCAAGGCTTCTCCGTGGGAAAGTAATGCCAAGTCCTGCTGCCCTGCAGGAGTGGGGCTCCCCTCCTCACAGCTGCAGCTCGTGGGGCATGGGCTCCCCTCGCAGCCCAGCCAGCAGGTTGTTGGCTGCCAGCACCGCCATAGTGCTCCTCGTGGCATACGTGGCGCTCCCGACGTGTGGCAGAATCACTGCAGGGGACAGGGAGAGTTACTCGCTCATTTCTTACCCTTCTTACAGCCTCTTTCAGGGGTCTTCCCATGGGGGCAACCCTGGTTCTGCACCAGCTACCACTCCCCCTAGAGCCGACGTTGAACATGGAGCATGAAACAATCATCATTTTCCAAGGACTGGAAAAGGCATCTGATAAATGGCTAATTGAGGTATTTTTTAAGTCCTCCAGGCCAAAGACAGTCAGCCAGGAGTGGATCCTCCTTTCTGCGTTCAGGCCTGGCACCCACTTTCCTGCATGGACTCAGAGTCAATAGTAGATATAAAATACAGTCCCTGTGGCAGCTGAACATGCAGTGAAATTTGCATGCTGTTGCCTGATTGCCACACAGCTTTAGGAGGTTCTGCTCACTGACAAGCACGAACCGACATCTACTGGGGCAAGAGCCTGGAGACTGTTGTGAAACACTGTGTTCTACCGTGTCCACCCCTGGGTGCGTGGGAGAGGAACACGTGGAGGCAAACGGTGCCTCTTGAACAGCGCAGGCACAGTTGGGGCAGGGATTGTTATCCACCTATGTGACAAGGCTCCTTTTACACCATGCAAAGGAATAAGACAAAGTTGCTTTAGTGGTAAATTATTGCCACATTAGTAGTGGAGAGTACTTGCCCAAGTTATGGATAAAGGGCCGCGCTGCAGTCTCTGTTTTATAATAGAGAGCATCTACAGGCAACACAGAAGCCTGAACACCCAACACGCTGCTGCCCCTGGGGGGAGAAGGTTCTCCCGAGAAGGACTGTGGGGCCACGTAGGTCCTTTCTCCCCGAGTCGAGAACGAGACTGGGTTCCTTGTTCCCTGTGAAATTAATGTCAACACTTCTTCCTCGTCTACTTATGCCGTGTTCCTACAGCTGCTGAAACTATTTGGCAGTTTTGCATGAAATCTGTGAATAGTTTCAGAATAATCAAAGCCTAATTTCTGTGAAAGTAAATACGTATGTATTTATTTGTGTCTTGCTTGGTGGTGTTCCAGAGCTCTAAAATCTCTGAAGTCCTGCAAATAGTTCCAAAAAGTCTCTGCTGTTATCACTTCTCACACTGTCTACTATGGGGACCAAAGAGACCAAATAAAAAAATAGTTTTTACAAAAAGATAACAAAGAAACAGCTATAAACTCGCATTTCAGAAATGGACAACCAGTCATGAACTGTTCCAAATTTTCATGGATGCCTCTATGGTTTCTTTTTGGAACGGACTTTTCCTACTCCAAAAACATCCTTCCTGGAGAGGACACCCTGCTGCCTCCTGCACAGCCGCTCTGGTACTTTGTCTGTGCAAGTGAAGATGTGCACACCAGACTTCGTGCTTGGAGAGCAGCTTGAGCAGCTGAGGCACTCGACGATGTGAGAGGGAGCTTTGGCCCAGCTTGTGCCATCAGCTCTAAGCAGGGACAGCCACCCCAGCGAAGCCAAGCATTCGGGTAGGAAGAGGCACCCTGCCATGGCACTTGCGGTGCACTCACAGACAAGCGCAGACATTTACTTTTTTACTATAAAGCAATGCCTCCTCCCTGTTGCATTTCTGCCTCTTTTCTGCCTCGAGGGACACAGCGAGCCTGTCTGGCTTCTGTCCGAGTCAGTCCCACTCAGGCACTGAGCCGACCCATCAGGGGGAGAGGACAGCTCCTGGTCCCGCTTTACAGCGGAAGGGCCTGGCGACTCACTGAGGACCACACAGGGGAAGGCAGTGACCGCCCCCGGAGCCATCCCCAACTCATCCCAGGCTGCTGGCCAGCCTCTAGTGCCTGCAAGGATGGAGCTACACTGTTGCGTGGCAAGGTCGTGGGAAACAGCCCCCTGCACAGCCCCTTCACCAGGATCCCAGGAAAACACCAGGGTCTGCTAACGTCCTGCACCAAAACATCATCCTGTGCCACGCAGCAGCTCTCAGCAACCTGCTAGGAAAGCACCAGCAAAACTAACAGTGATCAGCTACAGCCCCTGGTTGCAGTGCTCCTGCCTCCACTCCAGCAGCCTGGCACTGCTGAAGCACAAGAGTGGCCAAGCAAGACCCTTCCTAACGGGCCCTCCTCACCTGACCAAACCTCCTCTGGAGAAGACATGCACTAGTCCTGGGAACAGCACCTTCCTACCTGCCTGATGCCTCTTACTATCCAGAAAACAGGCTGCCCGAGCTCGCTGGGCTCCACTTTCCCAGTGAAACTTGCCTTGGGCTGTCCAGGGGATGCAGTTAGACCATCTGCCAAGAAACCGCTGCTCATCCCATAGTGTGAGCACTTGCTGGCCTCTATAGCTCAGGCTGTCTAATCTGCTGACACCCGCTGGTGAACGTGGATGTCAGGACAAGGCCAGCACTGAAATGAACTCTGCCCCTGAGCACAGGTGCTGAACCTGCGCCTGGCAGCCCAGGCTCACAGTGGCTGCGCTAGCCAGCGAGTGCCGCGGCGGCTGCAGTGCTCCCGAGGCTGTGATTCCTCTAGGCAGGCTCAGCATACAGCTTTTAGCCACATGGGAAGCTTTTCTAGCACAGTATATGCCCAGAGCTTACAGAACACCAGCGTGTGGCAGGGCATGAGCAGGGATTTGGTTTCTCATTCAGGCACCTGCTGGTACCAGACTCCTCCACGAATTTCACCTCACGCCTCAGCCCATCAAATGGAGATACATCAGGAAGGTGTTAAAAAATGAGCTGATCTCAACTGCTTTCTGGAGAATTAGAATACTTCCCACACACGTTCTACATCATGTTAATGAGGTTTTCCCACCTAGCAGCTCCCCATGTTGGACGACGGCCACCCAGTCTGCCAAATACACCTGACCTTCTTGTCCTTCCATGTTTCACTGCTTGTTGGCACTGGCAGCCTGACAGGGGACAGGGAATCCTCCTCACGCTGGCCAACAGGTCCCCAGCCATGGGTGCCGGAGGCAGCCGCAGCATAGGCTGCCAGAGCAGAGTAGGGGCCC
>NW_009647428.1:181569-183719 GCF_000708025.1 Charadrius vociferus | reverse complement strand
CAGGCAGCCACGGAGGGAGTTACAGCAGCCCGAAGCCTCTTGGGCGGACACCATGTGTGGGGCTGCATGGGTTCTGCCCCACCATCGCAAGAAGGCAGCAGGAACGGGAGGCTACTGCCAGACTCAGCCAAGGAGCCCTGCTGCAGCCACCTCTGTCATGAGAGCAAGGCTTGTGGTGGTCACAGCCCTCTCCTGGGCAATCCCTCTGCCCCAGCCTCCTGTTGCCCAACAGTCACCCATCCGTCCACCCCCCTGGAGCAGGACACAGGGCCCTGGGGAGGAGACAGGGGCTTTAGCCCCCTGAACACCTTATCCTGCCTTTGGCTTGATCCCAAGAGACCTTGGGCTGGAAGCAGCAGACGCCACGCTGGGCAAACGGTCCCGGCAGCTTCAGCCGTAATGGCTGTATGTGCTGTCTGGACGCCCAGAGGAAGCACATCTCACAACCTACAGGCTGCCTCCCTGCAACCACAGCCATGCAGGAGACTGGGTTGTGATTACCTGCTTGTGTTGACAAACACAGAGGTCTTCTTCATTTTGGCGAAGAAGTCCTTGTTGCACATTCCCTGGGTGGCTGGAGTCAACGCACAGGTCACCACAACGAAGTCTGACTCTTCTGCCAGCCTTGTAAGTGGGACTGAGAGTAGAGAAACACAGGTCACAGCTCTGCTTGGGGACATCACCAACACAGTTCAGCAACCCCTCTTGTCCCTAAGATTCATCAGCAAGTGAGTGCTGCTCTGGAAAGAGCTGGCTGACTCTTCTCCACGGACAGTGAGACACAAGGACCAGCAAACAAAGAGAAACCATGCATGTTCCTACAGACACAACTATAGTGTTTTGTTTCACTTTTAAATTAAAATCAGGCCATTTGGGAACTTAGCAATGCTTCAGCCATCTGGCCCAAAGGAGGCTCTGGTATGTATTTCACAAACAGCAAAATACAGCAGCAGCAACAGTTTACACCAGCATTAAATCTCTCTATATACAGTACCTACAGATAACGACTTGTGCCACTTTCAGTCCTGGGGGTGAGAGGAAAGTGCAAGGAGCAGGAAAAGTTCTGCCAATGTCTTTGTGCAAAAAAGTACCAACTGGAAACCTGCTGGCTTTGGACTGAAAAATTAGCACCTGATGCAAGTCTTGGGACTGTAACAGGACCACAGAAAAGTCCCATTCAGCAGCTATGAGACATTTCCAGGCTTGGCTGGATTGCAACATTAATTTTAAAGCAGGGGGTTAAAGCTGATGTTTATGTCCAGCAACCAACATCTACTCTCAGGAAAGATCTGCACTCAGCCTATCCCTTCCTCCCTGCAGGACATCTTGGTACCCATCCCATGGGGGATGGCCTGCAACACCCTTTCCCTCCTCCCAGAGGCAGCTGCCCCTTTCCCCTGTCTGTCCATTACATTACACTTCCTTGTGGGGATGAAACTAACTGGAAGTCACAAACGGACAGACACAGGGGGAAGATGAAAGGCAGAAGCAGCAGAACCAGTCCACGACCATGGCAGGTGGTGAGTTAGAGTACTGGCGTGTCCAGCCTTCTGGCTGAAACTGCACAGCTCAGAGGAGGCAGGTTTCCCCCCTGCCACCACCACTGCTGCATGGGAAGTGTTTGGATCCGCCGTTCCCTCTTTTGGTGTCCCCACAGCGGTTCACAGCTCGCCCCCTCTCTCCACTAGCCCAACCCGCAGGGTGACACCCTCCCTGGAGCCATCCCAGCTCTGTGCTGGCCTGCAGCGGAACACTGACTGCTGCTGCTGCTCCTGGTGCCTTTCTTACCGAACTCAGCTTCAAACTCCGCGGCACTCTCTGGTTTCGGGCGACTGCCACTGTACAAAAACTTCTTGACCCCAAATGGCTTCAGGCGGCGGGCAACTGCCTGCCCTAGAAGCGAGAAAGAAGACTGTCCAGCCGCTGTGCCAGCACCTGCATGAGGCGCGCTGCACAGATGAATGCCGGGCTGCAGCGCCCATCAGGCCTCTCCACGCAGTCCATCCTGCGGCAAGCTCACACTCAGTGCTGCTGACAGCGCAGCAGCCTGCAGAACAAATCGCTCGCTAAAGAGTCACTGTGGTGGGATTGCTCCCACCAGGCTGCTTCCAAGCCCAGAGCATGGCAGGCCTGGGGTGAGGGGGGGGTGT
>NW_009647428.1:180321-181543 GCF_000708025.1 Charadrius vociferus | reverse complement strand
GGAATGGACTCCTAGCCACAGTGAAACTGCAGAAAGGGAGCTGCAGGACATTAAGCCTGAAGCTACCCTAGGGAGCAAACTGGAAAATGAGGAAAGAAAGAGCCATCTGCTGACCAAGTCCACAACTGAATGGATGACAAGCACGTCATCTTGGACTTTGTCAGGGCATTTGTTTAACTGAACACCAAGAGGACAACGTCCAGTTTGCCGTAGCACTCAGATGCAGTGGATGTGTTTGAATGCTTTAAACTTTAAGGTCTAGGCCTAATGAGTCAGGATTGCCATTTGGAGAGGCTCTACCAAGATCTCCTTGTTGTTCTCATAGATTTTAGATGTGAGCACTGGGGACGCCACCTCGGCTGAACCTCCAAAACCACCCTGCCATCACTGGGGATGCACAAATCTTGCACCTGACATGCACTTACCTATTCTCCCCAGACCTATGATGCCCACCGTACTATCAGACAGACCATAGCCACACATCCATAAGGGCTTCCATGTTGTCCAGCCACCACTAGCAGAGAGAGCAAGATAGAAACAGATGTCAGACAGCAGCAGGGTAGAGCCTGCTCAGAGCCCAGCCTGGCACTGGGGCAAGTACGCCAGAGCATAACACTGCGGGTGACCAGCCCCTCTGGCACAGACAAATGATCTTACAACCAGCCTCTCTGAGGTTCCTGCTTCAAGTGACTTTGGTGGTCTCCTGCAGGAATCCGCTTGGACCTTGGGTGCATAGCAGCACCAGCCCTGAGATTGATATAATTTAGGCATTGCTAACCACAGCCCTGGAATGACTGCCAGTCAGTGAGCTCTGGCCAGACCTTCCATGCGTGCCCTCTTGAGGGCTCTGTGGTGGCCTTAAGTGCCCTCTCCTGCAGGTCCTTCACCTATCATACAGAGGGGAGTTCTGCCCCTCTCACAGGCCCTGAGCAGCATGTCTCCAAACAGTCACAGAGCTGTAGGAGATTCCACCTTGGCCTGCAAGGTGTTTGGTGCAAGCCAGCTGAAACTCTGGCTTCACCCCTGTTTTGTGTGTCCAGTGTGGCACGCCTTCTCCTGTGGCTCTCGGCCCCCAGGCCTGTGGGGCTCGGAGGCCAGCCCCTGCTCCAGCTGGCAGCTGCCAATACTCACTTCTTCACCTCCTCCACTGCCTCCGGCAGCCGGCGGCACGCAGCCAGAAGCAAAGCGACAGAGAGTTCTGCGGGGGCATCGGGACGGAGGT
>NW_009647428.1:179689-180044 GCF_000708025.1 Charadrius vociferus | reverse complement strand
TTTTGGCAAGTTGCTGATGTTACACCTCTTCTAGGTGTCCGCAAGAGGACATCCTTTTGGGCTTCTCAGACCTTCCTCCAAAGATTCTTCTGAGCCACAGCTGGGGGGTTATCCTAGGTTCACCCCAGCCCCGAACACTCTTTGAACCCCACTGTGGTTGAGGGTTATCCTGGCCTCATCCTAGCATCCAAAGGCTGCTCCAGCCCCAGTTGGGTTGGAGGCGACCCTAGCTGTACCCCAGCAAGAGGAAAGTGCAGGTGGCAAACCCCGTCCAGCCCCAGGCTCTGCAGAGGCCCACCCACCAGGCCCGCGCCAAAGCGACCGGCAGTCATAGAGAACGAAAAAAGAATGAGTT
>NW_009647428.1:179167-179628 GCF_000708025.1 Charadrius vociferus | reverse complement strand
GCAGAGGGCAGGCCAGCCGAGGTTTACCGCTTCTTGATTTCGTCCAGGGCCAGGTGGTCAAACCCCACCGACATCGTGCTGATGACTTTCAGGCTGGGCCCTGCAAGACACCACCGTATGCAGCTGCCCAGTGTGGTCCAGGGGGCAGGCAGGGAACAGGAGGGGAACGGGAGGGGAGAGGAGGGGAAGGGGAACTGGAGATGAAGGGGAAGGGGAATGGAGAGGGAAGGGGAAGGGAAGGGGAAAAAGGAGGGGAAGGGGAAGGTGAAGGGGAAAGGGAAGAGGAAAGGGAGGGGATAGAAAGCAAAGGCGAAGGGGAACATAACGGGAAGGGGAATGGGAGGGGGTGAGGAAGGGGAAAGGGAAAAGGAAAAGGAGGGGAAGGGAAGGGAAGAGAAAGAGGAGAGAGTTGGGAAGGGGAGGGGAAGGGGACAGAGAAGAGGAAAGGGAGGGGAACGGGA
>NW_009647428.1:174724-178864 GCF_000708025.1 Charadrius vociferus | reverse complement strand
CGGGAAGGGGCAGCGCCGCGGGGCGGGCGGAGGGCGCAGGAGAACGCACAGGTGAGCGTAGACAGGGCTGCACACGTGCATGCACACGCAGGGCACGCATGAACACACATGCACACGCAGGGCACACGTGAATGCACACACGCAAGGCACACGTGAATACGCATGCACACACAGGCACACATGAATGCACACACGAATGCACACATGCAGGGCGCACATGCAGTGTGCACATGGACCGCCAAGGGAAGTCACACAATGCAGTGCATGCGTGGAGAGAGAACGCGAGGCCCGGCTGCTTACCCGCCATGGAGAGCCTGCAGCCTCTCTGCAGCTCATCCTTCTACTAGTTGCCTTTTCTTTCTCTGGAATGAGGTGGTGTCATGGTTTAATGCCGGCCGGCAGCCAGGACTGTCCAGCCACTCACACAGTTCTCCCTCTCCCCCAGAAGGGTGGGGAGAAGAGGGAGAAAAGGAGGGGAAAGGAAAGGGGAGAAAAAAAACTGAGACAAAGACAGTTTAATTGAACAATAACAGAAAAGGAAAATAACAGTAACAATAATAATAATGACACATCACACTCACCCAGTGCCGGTGGACTGGCACCTTCCCAAGCAGTGATCCTGGTTTTCCCCCCAACCCCAGCTAACCCCCGTTCATATACTGAGCCTTTGGTCTATGGTACTGAAAAGAGGCCTTGAAAAGCATAAACATCACCTATGAACAACTAAGTGTGTATTGTTGACATTCCTTTCAATCACCAGAAAGAAAATTAACTCTTTCCTGGCTGGAACCAGGACAGGTGTGCGTTCAGGCTGTGGGTGGACCAGCAGCTTGTCATGAGAACAGATGGTAAATGATGATAAACTTTCAGGTGTGGGTTTCCACTTGCAGAGAGCTTTGCCATGCCCACTGAGAACAGCAGCACATCTTTGCCTGGGAACCAGCTGGTTTGGAGGCCTGTGTGGGAGCTGGCACTCTGTATCATGCCCCCATCTCTGCCTCAGAGGAGCCTTTCCTGCAGCGTGGCTGCTCCTGGCAGCACCCGTCATGTTGCTGTCAGTGCTTGTGTGGCTGGCAGGACCCCAGAGACAGGAGGAGCCAGCAACAGCCAGGTCCTGCAGCGGCTGCTGGTGGGGCTCACTCAAAGAAGCCACTCTGCATGTGGCCCACCACCCCCAGACTAGCCCAGGACAGATGTCCCCAAGCCCTAGTGCTGGCCGCAGGAGGGATAGGCTCCCAGCCTCCTGAGCTGCTGGATTGGTGCTGGGGAAGCAAGGGTCTATGGGTACCCGGACTATCTTGCCTGCAGGTGGGCATCCTGCAGGCTGGGAGCAGCAGCCTGGTTGAGATGCTGGTGGGGAATATTTAGGGGTGGGAGAGGGGAAGTGTGGATTGTACCATAGAGCAGGAGATTGGACCTTTCTGTAGGCCTTTTGGAGATCGGTAACTCCACTGGACTTGGTGTGGAGACTGCAAATCCCAAACAATGCAGTACTGGTGGATGGCAGAGGAGACATTTCCACTGTGTTACAGCTTGCAGAGGTCTGCATTCAGAGCACATCTGCTGTCGATCTGCCTTCCTGCTCTGTTCCTGTGAGCTGGCAGGGCACTGATATTTGCAAAAGTCCTGCAGGGCTTTTAGAAGATTTTCTATACCTAAGATGATGTTTTAATAAAATCTGGCTGGATTCTTACAGATGTCAATGCACTGCTGGCTCACAAGAGCACGCAGGCAAACGGAAGGATAGAAGACGCTGTTTGGGTGCATCGCTCTGTCAGTCGTTCACATGTGTGTGCATGTGCATACAGGTATGTGTGCCAATGTGGAGGCCAAAGCAGCCCTTGGTTCCAGGGGCACCCTGGTGTGCACAAGGTATATGTGCATATGCACCCACATACGTATATGTGTATATACATTTGCATACATTTATTTGAGTTCCTTTTGACTTTTTTTCAAATTCCTTGCAACATAAGGGTATTATCTGTGAGCCCTGGTGTCTTCTGCAGAACTGGTGGATGGGCTACTACCAAATATTGCAACCTATGGCACTGAACTCTATCCATCATCACGGTGATAATTTCGTACCTTTGTACAAGAAGTACCGCTGCAATGCCATAATATGTAATGCTATATAATATCATCACCAATCAGCCAAGGACCTGACAATCTAAATAAACCAGGTGGGGTGGGAACTACATCAACCAGCCTTTAGACATAGCTTTGTGCCAGTGTCATTAAAATTGGGTTGGTGATGACCTGTATCACTTTTGCTGGGAGATGGTGGGTCTCTGGACTGGGTGATGGGTCCTCCCAGATTCTGTTTTGCAGTGATCACTCAGCCTGGTCCCTGACCAGGACTGTTTTCTGAGGTCTGATCTGTTTCATGTCCATCTCCAGAGACGTCATTTAAGCACTTCTGCCTCTGCTGGCCCAGGAGGCATGGAGGAGCAATGGTGATACACACTACTGGGACCCATCCTGTACCTCTAAGAAGTGTATACCTACTCCAAAGCAAGAGTGAGAATGTGACGGCCAAGAGGAACGAGCCACCCAACTTCCACCTCCAGGAACAGCATTCATCTTGTAAGGGTCCCTCTGTTCAGCTACTTGAACAGATGCTACAGAGCAGCCCTGTTCTGGCACGTTGCCCCCACAGTAATGGTCTAGGCTGAGCTGGTTAGCGATGTTTCACTGATGGAGAAGGATTGGCACCTGTAGCTGGTGATGATGCTACAGGTATTGGGTAGTGTTTTAGGATGAGAATTTCCACCTCAGAGCTTCAAGTGACTACTCTGGGAGGTTTCCAAAGGCCAGAGATAGGCAGAGTAAAGCCTCTCCCAGTGCTAAACAGACTTTGCTTGTTAATAACCAGATTTAAATGTGCTAGAGACCTGGTCTGAATCTGCTTTACGATCACAAAATGAACACAGCTAGTTGCAGGGGGGAAACTCACAAAAAGAAGACATAAGCTTGTATAGGAAGGTGGGGTCAAAAAAGTGTAGTATCTCTGGGAGTGAGCACAGAGTCATGCCAGTAAAGAAAATGCATCTGTGGATGGAGGGGAAGTGGAGTTTAACGTCCCAGAGTATGTAGCTGGGATTCCTTCTGCTGTGCCACAGCACATGCTCTACAGGCTCGTGCCACGCGGGAGGTGGGGATGGTTTGCAGCACACACACCATGCAGGTTCTGAGTTTAAAAAGAGGACTCTGCGGGCAGAGGCACGGGCCCTGTGGCTCCTGTCTGGCAGCTGCGATGTCACAGCAGGGCAGATCCTGGCTTGGTCACTGCCAGCCCTGCTGGGAAAACAAAGGGTCTGTCCACTACGGGGCTTCTTCCCTGTCATTGCCCTGGGAGATAAGAGCCTTTGTTATCTGATGGAAGCTTTTACAAGAGGGCTGTAGAGATCGAGTGCAAAACCGTCTGATCTTAATGGGAGTTTTATAGCAAACTCAGAGGCCAGGGACTTGGAGTACTTTTCTCTGCCATGAATCATCTGTGCTGTATGAGGTATCACCTTATCTAATGACACTGTACTCTACTGGTGGGATTTTCCTTTATCGTGAGCATGTCTGCTCCCACCGTCAGTATGTTGTCAGATTATGCCAGCAGAATCCATTTTATTTTTTAATAATTGCTTGAAGTTTATTTTATTTTATTGAGCTGGGTTATCATTAGAGCTGACATCTTATCTCCCTCCCTGATCATGTAAGGATTTGTGTCAGGAGTATGTGCTCTCCAGCATGACATCTCCGTGCTAATCTTGCAGCTCAGAGGCTGCAAGGGTTCTCCCTTTCCTCTTCCTGCTGCCCTCCCCTGCTCGTCCAGGCGAATGCGGTGGTGTTGCTCATTCGGGAGAGCGCACTGCGCCTGCCGGTGCCTCATGTTGCTGGAGCCAGCACACCGCACGCAGTGGCAACGTCTGAATGCCCAGCCAGTTCCTCCAGTGGCACCAGTATGAGCAAAGCAGAGACCCCCAGAGAGGATTTATTTACCAAACAAAACACACAAGGCTGGCAAAAGTGTGGTTTTATCAATACACTTAAATGTACAGAGCACGATAAACTGTCTCCTTCGTTGTGTGGCTTCACATTCAAAGTCCTTACTATAAACATGCAGGAACCCTTTCCTCGAGTGCCTCG
>NW_009647428.1:168517-174694 GCF_000708025.1 Charadrius vociferus | reverse complement strand
AGCCACAGGCAGTGGTCTGTGCTGTGCATCCTGTGCACGGCCAAAGATGTCTCAGAAAATCACTGCTCAGTGGCAAGAGCTTGTGACAAGATGATTCAGGCAGGGACAAGGGAACGTGTGCTGCCCTGCATGCAGCTGGCAGTCAGCTCCAGCGGGACAAACCCAGCCTCCCATGCCAGACCTGAAGATGTTTTGCTTACAGACTCAGCTCTGCGCCTTTGGATCACGTCACTCACATAGTTTGGTGGCAAAATCCTTTTGCATCATATGAGCTAGTGGCAGCCTAGCTCTACGTGCCTGTTCGCTTCACAGGTCACAGCCTACTGGGGTGAGAAACTCGCTGCCTCTTAGAAAGGTAATAGCTCCTCAGTCCCTCCAGAGGCAAGGTCGCTGTCAGTGCTGTGCTCTTGCACTGCATCTTACGGGTGTCCTCTGCGACGAGGTGTAGCTCTGAGCCACCAGGTCCCTGAGGCTGGAGGTGCCTCCAGGGGTCACCTTGTCCAACCCCCTGCTCAGAGCAGGGTCACCTTACAGCTGGTTGCCCAGGGTTGTGTCCAGCTGGGATCAGGGTGTCCCAATGGTTGGAGGCTCCACAACCTCTTCAGACAACTGGTTCCAATGTTCAGCCACCCTCAGAGTGAAAAAGTGTTTTTCTTCTGTTTCAGTGGAATTTCGTCTGTCTCAGTGTGTGCCCATCACCCTGCTGCTGGGCACTACTGAGAAAAGCCTGGCTCACACATTTTCATTCCCGTGCCAGATATTTATACACAGGGATAGGTCCCCTGAGCCTTCTCTTTCCTCAGCTCTTGCACTGGTCAAAACTGTTGTCAGGATGGGAACAAACGGGATTGCACTTGAGACTGCTCCTAACACCCACAGCTTCCTCCCCTGGATCACTCTATCTCAAACACTGCTCGAAGCTGCAGGTTCTGATATTACGGAATTGTGTGCTTTATTTTAAAAAGGCAGGAATTTTGTGAGCACAGGAAGAAATGGCCCTTGATTCCCCATGAGTCTTTGCCTTGTGAATGACTGCATTTGGTGGTGAAGAAGGTGCATGTCTCACTGAAGTGTTCCCTGGGGATGAGGATGGAGGGGGTGAGGGCACTGATCGGTGTCTCATAAGACTTGAGTGTGCACTGCAGCCCCCCCCCCCTCCCCGGATGCTGGCAAAGTCCTGGCCCTCTGCCCATCTACCTCTTACACTGAAGGCTGTAGAACTGTGGCTCACATCTCCGGATGTGAGTGCAAATAAAAGCGGCCCAATGTTTCCAAGCCCTCATGTTTTTTGAGCCAGCAAGTTGGAGCGGGGAGACGGCGAGAGTGCAGGACGTGGTTTCTTTGAGTAGGGGGAATGCAGTCTTGGTACCTCGCCTTCCAGTGCAAGGGTGTCAGGAGTGTCTGCTGACACACATGCCCTCCTGCCTTGCAGGGATGAGGGTTGTAACATCTGGGTTTTGTCTGCCCACCTCTGTTGGCTCTGCCCAAATGTGCATGAAACCTCTGTCTGCTTTCACCCCAGCCTGGCAGCAGCCCCACTTGCTCAAGCTGGGCAAAGGCGGGGGACCAGGGGCAGGGTCGCTGCAAGGGACAGGGGGATGCTTGCCTGCAGCCCCTGCTGGTCCTCCTGGTGCTGCTGGTGCTGCCAGCCTGCCTGTTGGAGGAGCACACAGCCACCCAGAGCAGCAGCCGTCTCCTGCTTAGCCAGCACTTGTGGGCATAGGAGGAAACTGGGAACGCTGCAGGAGAACTGGAGGGACTGGGGCAGGACCATGAAGTCTGAAGGAAAGGTATGGGTGTTTCGTGGCAGCAGATGCTGGGAGGTGGAAAATCTATAGGAAATCAGGCAGGAGACCCTACTGCATGTCCAGAGGGGTATCCAGCTGCCCGGCCACTGCAGGGACCAAAGCAGTTTGAAGCCATCGCCGAGTGGGCAGACCTGCTTGTCCTTTGAGCTTGGTGGCTGCACTGACTCTCTCTGTCTGCTCCTAAACCTGGCCCATGCTGGCTGCTTCAGATCTTTCAGAGCAAGGGCATCAGCAAGCCGCCCCAAGAAATAACCCTATTAATTAGGACCCTTGGGAAAACATGGGCAGTGACTATTTCTAAGCCTGAACAGTCTCTGCATGGAAAGGAGCATTTTCGGTCTCTGTGTGACCCCTTCGTTGGCTGGCTCAAGGGCATGCCATGGCAGTACCAGAGAAGGAGCTATTTCCTCTCCTCGGTTCTCCACTGGATGCTGTTCAACATAATGTTCTCTTCTTATTCTTATTCCATTGGACAGGCTGGATAGAAATTCCTGGTTTCCATTTTGGTGTTTTATAGATAGTACATACACATATGTGTGTACAAACACACACAAATGTATAATTTACATTTAATATTTTCTGTATTTCCTCTAATTCCCTTCTTTTGGTGAAATGCCAGCCTGTGCTGCCTCCCCGCAGCACCCCCTGGCCACCTATCAGCCCCTTTGTGCACACCATGGAGGTGGATACATCAGGCAGTGTCAGGCTTAGCCATGGCATCTTTAGCTGTCACAGTATTCCCATCCCACCTTTTCCTTCTGAACCATTTTCCTCCTTCATTTGAACCATCGCGTCCTTGGCCATGGCAGGCCACTAACACAAGTGGCTGCAGGGAGGCCAGCACAGCCGTCCTGCTGCCTCTGCCCACTCCTCGTGGCATTGCCCCCACCATTGTCCTCCACCACCGACCTGCTTTTGCTGGGTCCTTCTCAAGTGCTGCACTGTGTCCAACAGTTTGCCTGACCTGGGGTTGCCTTGTAGCCTTTCCTTGCTCTACCATGCTTTGCTTCACCCTGGAGTTTCAAATCATTAACTAACCAGTCTCTCATCCCTGACCTGGCATCTTTCCTGTTATCTGGACATCTTGGTGAAAACTGAGCTGTAAATTCTGTTTCTGCCATCTGGTTTGTTTCAGAGACCTGCAGACCATTTCATCCCCGGAAAACTCTGCAGAGCTCTGCAAAACCTTTCTGAATGCTGAAATGAGAGATGAATGGATGCCACATCTTTCTCCACTTTCTGGCTGGTGGCTGGGCTGTTCCTGGAGGAGCAGGGACATTGGGTACCTCCCAGCCAGGTTTGGGAACAGCTTTTCTTTCACAGAATCACAGACCAGTCAGGGTTGAAAGGGCCCTCTGGATCTCCCCCAGTGCCACCCCCTGCCAGAGCAGGGGCACCTCCAGCAGTTGCACAGGATGGTGTCCAGGCGGGTCTGGAATGGCTCCAGAGGGGGAGACTCCCCCACCTCTCTGGGCAGCCTGTGCCACTGCTCTGCTGCCCTCACAGCAGAGAAGTCCCTCCTCAGGTTGAGATGAAACTTCCTATGCTCAAGTTTGTGCCCGTTCCCTCTTTTCCTGTCACTGGGCACCACTGGAAAAAGACTGTTCCCATCCTCCTGGCACCCTCCCTTTAAGTGTTTGTAAGTATTGATAAGATCCCCCCTCAGTCTTCTTTTCTCCAGACTAAAAAGACCCAAGTCCCTCAGCCGTTCCTCATAAGAGAGATGCTCCAATCCCCTAATCATCTTTGTAGCCCTTTGCTGGACCCTCTCCAGCAGTTTCCTGTCCTTCTTGTCCTTTCCTCCTGTGCAAACTTGCAGGGTTTGCCTTCGCAGCTAGCACATTGATACTATCTCAGCTGGAAAAGCCTTGCTGTGGGATCAACCTCCCTGAACACTGTTTTCACACTTCCACAGGTGGAAATGTCATCCTTTTGGATAAAGCAGGAGTTTGATGGGAATTTTAGGAGTGCATGTCAGGGCAGGACAAAAACAACCACTGGCTTTCACTATATGAAGGTGGTGTCCTTCGAAATGCAAGTCACTCCTGGCAAAGCTTGCAGCTCTCCAGGGGATACAGGAGTGTGGAGGCTCCTTGCAAAAAACCAGAAGTACAGCTGGGTGTTTGTCTGTCCATTCATCCCATCCCGTCCTGGCCATGCACTGTGGGTTTCGAGGAACAATGACTCTCCAGCGAGTGCTAGGGGTAGGGACCAATCTCCCAGGGGTTTACGTCAGCCTGGACTAGTAAAGCACCTGCCAGAGGGCTGGCTGTGGGATCAGATCCAGTCGGACTTACACACCAAATTCATTGGTCTTTTCTTAGAGCAAAGCCTATTTGTTGGGATCCAGCTGGTTAATTAATAACTCTGCTGCAGGGCATGGCTGCATTCCCATTTCGGGACGTGCTGTGAGTCTCCAGGGGCAAAGCCAGAGGTGCTGGCTCCTGGGAGGAGCCGGGGACCTGCACACCTGAGCAACATGTTGTGCAGCTCTGTGCCAGTGGCTCTGTGTGCTGCTTGCCCGTGGGGAGTGGGACTGTGCCAGCTCTCCCACCCGGAGCCCCTCCACAGTCCATGCCCTGCACTACAGGGAAGGGGTCTGGATGCGCCGCTGCTCCCCCGTGCACTGCTCACCACGTGCAATGGTTGTGTCCCACTGCGGTGGTGCTGACTGCTCTTGGGGCTGGGTTCCTGACACTGCAAGAGTGAAGCTGGCCTGGTGGTGGTTTGCAGCCCCCACTGAGGTCTGTTCCTGACAAGACCAGTAATCTTCCGCTGAAGGGGCTGCCCTGAGCCAGAACTATCCAGCCTGGCAGCACTACACTGTGTCCCCCAGCAGAGCAGGACTTTGTCAGTCAGCCTCATTACTTCACTCGCAGTCACTGCCTGTCCTGGCACAAGGCACTTGCCTTGCAAATGATGTTCCCATGAGGCTAGAACCCCCCACTGCTGCGGAATGTGCCCCCAGAGTCCTCCATCAGCAGGCCTGGTGGCCTCCTGCTGCCGCTGCAGGGGCTGCATCTCCTCCGCAGTTGACGCACAGCCCTGGGGTCCCAGAAACTTGCGTTGGGAGTTCTGGGCAGCACTGGGGTCACCTGAGTCCCGTTGCTTGACGTGGCAGCTGTGGAGGTGGGACAGTGGAAAGGATCAGACACTCACAAGCCTGTGGATTGATTTGCTGAGAAAGTGCCGCTGGCCCTATCATCCCATAAATGCCAGATTGCCAGGTAGGGTGAGGGCTTGGCAAAGCTGCCTGAAGGTGTTACTGGCCTTGTGAGGGCAGTGAAGAAGGGCAGAGGCAAGGACCCACAGGGGTGCGTTGGGAGAAGTGGCTTTTTGCTCCATTGGTCATCCTTCCTGTCATTGCCAGGATCTCTGGTGACGGGAAGATTTTGATCCATGGAAGAACTTCATGCTGCAGTCCCATGGGCCCTCCAGAGGCACCAGCGCTCATGTCTCCTTCCCCCCAGCCTGTGGCTCTAAGCTCTGCTCTGTGATGCCTCTTGGCACCAGCACGCGTGGATGTGGGACTGCCCTGTCCTGTGGAGAGCTGGAGCCCTTGGGGTCGCTCCTCCGAATGCACTCACTTCCCACTCTCCTCCTCACCTCCTCTGGATCTCCAAGGCTCCCTCCTCAGACAGAGGGACCCAGAGCTGCATGAGGGAACGTGCTGCCACCCAGCTGGGGCCTGAGCCAGCAGGAGCCCGGCTACTCCTGTCCTGTCCCAGTATGAGCGGCCTACCATTGCTGCCCCTGCTTGTCTGGCTGTGCCCATGTCCCCATGCATCTCGCTGTGCCCGTGTCCCCATGCACCTCACTGCACCTGTGTCCCCACACGCCTCGCTGTGCCTGCAGCAGAGGCAACTCCTCTCCTTCGTGCAGTTTGCAGGGCCAGGGATTTTGCACGTGGGCTGCAAGGCGCAGGGCACTGCCGTTTCACGCTCCGTGTTGATCAGAAGTCTATTAGACAGATGAAAGTCTGCCTTTACTGGAGGGTGAATAGGCTGTTAGACTATTACCACAAGATTATTGTTAAAGCATTTTCAGAGGTTTTCTGTAGGGAGGAAAAACATATCATCTCCATTAGGGATTTCAATCACACTGGTTTCTTTAATCCTTCTTAAGGGATAGCTAGGATTTTGTATTTAGGAGCAACCAAAACCTTTGGACGATGCTGTTCTAAGGAGCAATATTTTAATTTTCTGTTCTTAAAACAGACGACTGCCATCTTTAAAAGGAGGCTCAGAGTTCTACCTGGAGAGAACTCACAGCAGAGAGATCAAACTGGGCACCAGTTGGCTTCGTGCAGTGGCCTGGCCAGGCCTGGGCCGCTGCACCGGGTCTCTGCCGTCCGGGGGGGGAGGAGCAG
>NW_009647428.1:161091-167980 GCF_000708025.1 Charadrius vociferus | reverse complement strand
ACCTGCATTTTACCATTGCCACTACACGCTGGCCCGGAGGGTAGTCCTCGGCTGCGTGATGTGGATGCCATGCCAGGAGCAAGGGGCAGTCTGCGCTGCTTCGTCCCTCGGTCAGGGGCAGCGCTGCCCCACACCCGCAGCACCAGGGCTCTCCCTGGACCACATGCCGGGCTGCCAGAGGGGCCCAGGGCCAGGCAGCCCCATCCCAGGCTCTCCATCGTGCCGGAAATACTGGGAGGAGGCCTCCAGCCTGTGGCCCCCGCAGACAGCCCTGTGGGGAGCTCGGGAAGGTGACAACGCACAGCCAGGAATGAACCCTCTAAACAGGAACAAAACGAGTGGCTCATGTCTGCATCGTGATGAGACGCTGTTTGCTGTGTGCCAGCGACAATTACCAAAACAAGCCTTCCTCCTTTTAATGCCCTTTCAATAAAAATATAACAGTGTGCTCAGGGTAACTACCTGCAGTAGGGTGAGGGGGAGAGGGACTAAATGCGGCAGAAGAAAGCAGGCTACAGTGAACAATGGAGCATTTAGAGAAAAGAGAAAAAAGGCAGGCAGATGGCATGAATATTAGTGCATGAAAATGACTAACACTCTGAGAATTTCCCAGTGTACTTCTGACTGGTTTGGGCTTGCTTTTATAATTAATTTATGGAAAGCACCTAAATTGGGAATAAACACAATCTCGCAAATCCCTTCTAATCTCTGCCTGTATTTTTGAAACGATACCCTGAAGGTATAGTTTCTTACAATGATTAAACTGTTTTCCTTTTAAGAATTAAAAGGGACTTTTTTCATGTGATTGTGCAGAGCATTAGTGGTCAGGACCAAACTCAGACCTGTTTTAGATGCAATCTATTGTTGGAAATGCCCGGATGGGGGCATTTCCCCACTGGACCGCTGGATGCTAGATCTGCCAATATTTTCATTTTGGATTCATGCATTTTAACGCAAAATATGACCTGGTGTGTTGTCAGCCACCTAATGACTCAGAAGCATTCTGACATTAGCATAAATTTGGGAAGCTTTCTTTAAAAAAAAAAAAAAAAAAAAAGATGTATTTTTCATTAAGTTGCTGCTTCTCGCTGATGATAAAAGCAAATGCCCTCCCTTGGGCAGGATGCGCAGAAAGTGCTTGGGGAGGTCGCGCAGCTCCAACAACGGGGGATCCGAAGGGCACTGGAGGTTCACGGTCTCTGGGGGCACGTGGGGGAAAGCTGTTCGGTGCGGCTGTGCTTGTGAGAAGCCTGTAGAGATACGGGCTTTGCTCCGCAGCCTCCGCTAACCATACTGTGGTTCCTGCTGGTCCTCACAGGTGGTCCTGCCTGTGTCCCCCTCCGGAGGGGGAAAAGCAGCAACGGGCGGACAAGTGCAGCGGTGCCCTGCAATGCTTTCTGCTGGCTCCAGGGTGATGAGGGTCCCATGGGACAGCTATGTGCAGTTTGTCACCCAGCCCCTGGGGACGCGCATGGCAGCAGAACCTGCAGGAGCAACCGGGGGCCACAGGGCTGGGGACAGGTCGCTTGCAGGAGGCACTGCTGGCTCCCTTCATGCCTGTGCATTGGCAGGAGGAAAACCCTCATGTGCAGGGGGTACCCTGGCCAGAGACACCAGAGTTGAGAGGATGGGCACCGCCTGTGGCAGTGGTGGCCACTGATGGCACAGCTCGCCATCTCTCATGCTGATACGCAGGGCGGTCCCTTGGCCTTTCCTCTGCGCTGCTGCGCGTCGAAGCTTTGCTGCACCCCTGCAGCTTGCCACAACCACAGTGGCACGTCAGTGGCTCTGGCGTGAGCCAGAAGATCCTGGTCTGTTGAGGTCCGCTGCTGCAGGCACAGGGACAGCGCTGGCCTGGGGAGGGAGGGAGTGCCACTGAAATCTCATTGATGCTCTTGGCCACGGGGCTGGGCTCAGAGAGCAGCCCGGTGGGAGGACATGAGGGTGTGGGAAGGAAACAGGGTTTTTATTACATGGCTTATTGTGTTTCAACATGGAAATCAAGGTAAGAATTACCCAGGGCACAACCTGTCCCTTTGATTTGGGCTTTGCAGCTCAGTCATGCATAGGAGAAGCCTTTTCCTTGTTCCCTCCAGCAGCATCTCCTTGTAATGGCTAATGGGAAAATATCGTGGCAGTGAAAAATTCTCTCACCCTCATAAACACAATGACAAGGCTAAGTGATCCGTCTGCAGTGCAAGCAGGGCGCTGGGGCTGCATGTCTCAGATGAATGCTTCCCATTTTGCAGGCTGTTTGCATGTTCTTTATGAGCTCCAGCAGTAATTCAGGCAACTGCCAGACAGATGACAAGAGCAGAGACTGGCAGAGGATCCTGTGATGCCGGCTGCCACGGGTGCTGCCAAGGGCACGTGGCTGGGGCCTCTCGCTGCCCATGGGTGGCCACCGTCCTGGCCAGGAGTGCCGGCTTTGGCAGCAGCCCCCGAGGCTGCCTGCACTGCAGCACCTCTGTGTCCCCTCGTGGTGCTGCTCCCCACGGTGCTGCCTCTGAGTCCCCTGGGGTATGCAGCTGTGCCTGGTGCAAGTGGAGGCCAAAAGCCGAGTTGGTTTTTGCAAAGTCCACACCGGGGTATTTACTTTTCTCCTGTTGTGGCTGTTTGTTTGATTGAGACCTTCCCAGGGGTCTGCATACTTTGTTTTGCTTAACAGTTCTCTCCTACACATAGGATTGCTAGGTTTTAACACAGTTTTCTGTTCTTTGGGGAAAAAGAAGAGAGTGAGAAAGATTGAATGCGATCTTTGTTTTCAGAATATTATTGCAGTAATTAAAATGCTTTGGTAGGTGTTCTGTTCCCAAAAGTAATAAATAGTTTTGAATGTTTTGCCCCATTAATTGCATATTAGTTAAATACGTATTTTTTGATAACATGCGTATTCACTCACCTGCTTACTCTGACAGTTAGATGCATATTTAAATATGCATTATACCCTTTAATGCATAGTAATTATTTGGTAGAGAGCAAAGAGCCTTTCTTAGCAGTCCCCCTTTCAAGGGAGTAGATGTTTGTGTGCGCAGTCGCGCATTGATGCTGGGAGGTAAACTGTGTCAGGTCTGCTGAGGTCACAGGACTCGGCTGGGCTGCGCGCGCTGCCTCGGTGCATAGTGCCCTGCCGCAGCCCTGGGGTGCGCATGGTGTGCCGCAGGCACGGACACGGTGCTTGCAGGCTCATTCCCACTGCCAGCAGCCTTTTCCCTGCCGTGGCTGCTTCGCCCTTGCCACCCTGGGTCAGGTGTTTGCAGAGGAACACCCGGCTTGTACAGAGGGTCGGGCTTTGGGGGTGAGGAGGAAGGACCAGTGGCCATGCTCCGCTCTGCCAGGGGACCCGGTGTGGCCTGGGGTGGGTGACAGATGTTCTGCCGGCGCAGCAGCGCGGGGTGGCAGCTCCATTCCCAGGGGACCACGTGCGCTCTCTGTGACAGGAGTGCCGGCTGGGAAGGGCCCAGAGAGCTCTCTCAGACTCCTTTTTCTCCTCCAGATCTCAGCAAAAGAGGCCCCAATTTCAGATGGCCAAATTCAGGGGAGGTTCTGGACTCAGTGACCAGCTTGCCAAAGGAGTGGCTCCTGCTAACATTAGCTGGGTGCTTCCTGTTGTTGGATTTTGTGGGAAACATCGGTTGCACCCTTTCGACGGCCACAGTGTGCTGTCGTGCTGTTTGGGAGCTGCCTCGGTGATGCCAACTCGTGTTCAGTAAAAGCAGGAGCCTGCCTGGGCGAGGGGAGCAGGACCACCAGTGTCCGGGGCAGGCCAGGCTGTTCCCGTGGTTGCCAGGATTACCTGGTTTTGCTTTTGGACTGTAGAACATGACAGCAAGGGCTGAGCAGGGTCACCACCTGTTAGGGGAGTGAAACCACCTTTTTTTACGTCACTCAGTAACTGAGGGGTTCTGTGTATGTCTGAAACCTCATCTGCCTTTCTCAAGTACACCGAGATGTCGTCTCTTGCGCCAGAACCCTGATCTCCTGTCCCTGTGTTGGGGGAAAACAGCCTGCAGCTCCTGGCACCTGAACTGGCGCTCTATTAAGGGCGAAATGACAGCTTGGTACAGCCTACACCTCTGCTGGGGAGCGGTGGGGGAGCGGGTTGCACCCCCTCCTCTGCTCCCTCTGGCGCAGGCGTCGTGCCGGGCAGACCCCTTCCCTCCCATCTGGTTCCCCTGCTGCCGCTTCCAGCTGCCTGCTGACCCGCACCGGCTGCCCGGGGAGATCCTGCCCTCAGCAGCGGCATCGAGCTTCCCACGCAGCTGCCACGACCGGACCACGGCAGGCAGCACCAGTGCTGCAGACCAGCGGCAAAGCCAGGAGCAAAGCCAAGCTGCTCCCTGCACTGACGGTACCTCAGCCCCTGTCTTGGGCCGCCATGGCTGCAGTGAGCAGTCTCCACAGCGTGGGCGGCGCAGCCAGCGCGCACACACCACCCGCTGCAGGCTCTGCCCCTCACCCTGCTGGGAGCGAGCAGGGGCCGGGGCAGGAGGGCATGTACCTCTCCCCACTGGAGCTGGGTACAGCAGGATGTTTTCGGTGGCACCATAAGCTCGTGAGCAGAGCTGTGTGGGGTGACACACATGCTCCTGTCCCTCCAGGGGAGACCGAGACCTTGGAGTGCTGCTGCTGCGATTGCCTCCTCCTTGGCAGTGCCTCCCCCCATGCAGGAGTGTGCTCCCTCCATGCAGCTCCCGCTCTGCAGCCGTGTCCCGCTGGTGCTGCTCTCCAGCCCCCGCGCCCTCCCCGCTGCGTTTTGCTTTTGAGACAGCAAGATTGCGAGGAAGGTGATCCGCATCCTCTGCCTGGCATGGTCCTGGACCAGCTTTCGTGGACCAGAAAGGGAGGGCATCCTAGCCCCGTGCACATTGTCCTTTCCCTCACCACGTCCTTGCTGCAGCCATTGGTCGCAGGTGGGACCGTGCCGTGAGCAGGAGTAGAGGGTGCAATGTGGCACCAGTGCTGTTCCCAAACGCACACCCCTCGGCAGTGGTGTGGCCGTGTCCCCCTCCCCGGGAGCTCTGGCTCACCCTTGGTGGCATCAGCGCCCTGATGTGGCCGTGTTTCCAGCAGTGGGTCCAGTTGCAGTCTTCTTAGGAACAATGCACTCCTACTGTATGGTACCAGATTGTACATCAAAACTATTATTTCCAACATCTCTGGCTTAATTGTAAAACTATAATACAAATGACATTGGGGGTTTGCTGGAGTTAAATTTTAATAGCAAGCCAGCGCCCTTTTAATGACATTTTATACATTTAAATTGGGCATGATCCCTTTGGGAACAGTAATTTTATTCATGGAGATTATGTCTAATTTGAATATAAAAACACCACTAAAAAGATATTGGATTTGCTATTTTTCACTTGCAGGAGCTCCGGAGCCCAATCTTCCCCACTGACTGGGCTTTGGTGGATTAAAAAAAAACAACAACCCCCCTCAGCTTCCACCCAGCAAAGCGCTGTGTAGAAATCTGTGTGCGTACAACTGCTGCTGGTGCAGCCCGGCTCCCTGCCTGGGTCCGAGGCACAGCAACGAGCCCTGCAGCCCTCTGCTGCGGCCACCACCTGCCCTTGCTTGCCACGGTGCTGGGCATGGAGGGATGAGAGGGAGAAAGCTGTGGGGTGGCCACCCAGGACGGGCCGTGGCTGGGGCTGTGGCCATGGCCTTGGCTATGGCCGTGGCTAGTGGGTTACGCCTCCGGAGGCAACTCTGTGGAGCTGGCTGGCCCCAGCCCCAGCACAGAGCCCTCTTACCTGGTGCCACCACGCTGGGTGTCTGGTGGGGGTGGGACTGCTACTGGAGCTGGCCAGACCCTCTGAATTTTGGCACCAAATTCCTGTGACATCCATCAAATTGGTTTGACAGGGCAGTTTGGTCGGGGCAGGTTGTTGCCCCATGCAGGACGAGGCCCAGCTGACTCTGCTTTGGTGGCAGCAGTCTCTCTTGTCTTTTCTCATGATGGCTGAGGCAAAGATGGACGGCCGACAGGCAAAGCTTCTCGGGGGAATGTCACCGACCCACACTTGCTGCGCACTGTGTGTGAGGGGCCCTCTGTGGCTTGTGGACCCTTGCACACAACCAGCGCCAAGTTTCACAGGGCTGAGCAGAAAAGTGCCATCTTGGTAAGAAACACGGCCAAGTCCCCGCTGTTGGGGCGGCCGGCTGGGGGAATTGGGGCCGTTTTGGTGCGTACCTCTGTTTGGGGTGAACCCTGCCATGCAGAGCATGTGCTTCCTCTGCATGGAGCTGTGGGGGGAAGACAGCCGGGGGTGCGGGTGAGCTTTGCAGGTGAAAAATTGCTCCGCTCCCAGCTGGGGACTGGAATAAAACCACCAGGGTTGCAAAACCCCTTCACACGTTGGGGGAGCAGGAAGGGAGACCAGGTGTGCTGGTGGGACTGCGCCAGAGAAGCAGGTGCTGGTGCGGGCCTGGAGAGTACATGGGTGCCAGGGTGGGCTGCTGGAAGAGGGCTGAGCTGGTCAGCACATGGGACAGTGTGGCCCTCCCCGGCCACCAGCCATACCCTTCAGCGCAGCGGAGCCGATAACGGCGCTGACGCTGATGGGCGCCTGCACAGAGCTGCCGCCTCATCTCTGAGACAGGATAAACTGTTTGGCCTTTGGACAAGATTATTTCTGTTCAGAACAGGATTGTTATCACTTAATTGAAAATAATTATCCAATGCAAATTGGCTTCAAGTTGGCAGGCTGAGTTGAGAAGGCACATTTCCAAGCTGTCCTGAGGAGAGCTGAGTGTGGTGGCAGGGTGAGGGGCTGGGACTGTCTGCGGGGCTGGGGGAGGATCAGGGGGGGCAGACGGTCCCACTGCAACATCCACACCCCACAAGGAAAGTGGGGGGGCCCATCCCGCCCGCCTGGTGCGTTCA
>NW_009647428.1:160061-160909 GCF_000708025.1 Charadrius vociferus | reverse complement strand
GGGGGCGGGGACTGTCTGGGGGGCGGGGGGAGGACCGGGGGGGCCAGACGGTCCCACTGCAACATCCACACCCCACAAGGAAAGTGGGGGGGCCCATCCCGCCCGCCTGGTGCTTTCACGCACTGCGGCCCTCCAGTTTGCCTTTCCAAAGCTCAGAGAAGCTTTGATTCCTGCCCGAGAGCAGGGAGCATCAGTCCGTCAGCAGGCAGCCCCAGCCAGCACCACCCTGCTCCCACCCTGGCCGACAGCACGGGTGCAGAGGTGATGAGATGCGACTTTGGCGTGGGGCTGCCTCCAAGTCACGCACCAGCACCAACCTGCTGGGCACCACAGGAGCCCGTCTCGTCGTTTGGTCACGGGGTGCTGTGGAAGGCCATGCCTCTGGGAAGGTAGTAGGAGAGTTGGCACTGGAACCACCTTCTCGAGAGGCCTCTGCTCAAGGTTAACGGGGAAGTTGTTAATGAGCCCGTACCCTGTCCTGGGGGGCCTGCACCTGGGATTTCTTCACACAAAGGATGCAGCTCTTCTGCTGTGGGTCAGGATAGCTGCAGTTGTCCAAGGGATGGAGACAGCTGGTGCTGTAGAGGGGCTGGGACACAGCCAGGATGCGGAAGCCTTTGTAGAACCTGGCAGAAAGAGACCTTCTGGTGCTTCGGCCCAAGGTGGTACCTAAGCCTCAGCTGGGCTTGTGCCTCTTCTACTGAACCTGTTCTTGCTACACACAAGCAGCTCATCATTCAAAATGTCACCTGCGTCAGCATGTTCTCACCAGAAAACTTCTAACAAGAACCAGAGATGCTTATGTGTCTCTGTGAGATTTCTGCCACGCCAATCCCCTCAACACCTGC
>NW_009647428.1:141325-159988 GCF_000708025.1 Charadrius vociferus | reverse complement strand
GGAAAGGCCCTGCCCAGGGGAGACCACCTGGGGACTTGTCCTGCCCTGGGTGAACATGGGGGTGGGGCTGGTGAGGAGCCTTCAGGCTTTTGTTGCGATGCAGCAGTGCTCTCCCAGTCTGTCTACCATGGGGAAAGCCAGCAGGGCCAGCCGGAGCCCAGGGAAAGGCGCAGGGACTCCAGTTGCTTGAGGCCATCTGCACCAGCGGTGACTAGCCCTCCGGTGACTAGCCCTCCGTGGTGAGCAGACCCTGGGGCAGAGCCTGGTTCTTTGGCTTCCCCTTCAAAGGCAAATGCAGAACCACCCAACCTCATCAGCTTCATGCTCCCTTTCCTGGTCCCGCTTCTCACCTGCAGGGGAGTGAGCGGGCACCCCCCACCCGCGCCAGGATGGCTGGCGGAGGAAAGCAGTGGCAGATGTTGGCTCAGACGCGGCACCAGCCAAAACTGGCTGATGTCTGCACTGCTGTCCCACCAGCCAGGACCCGCACCTGTGGTCCAGGGGGTCTCCGAAGCCTTTCTGCCCATGGTGTTTTCTCCTCTCCCCTTTTTTTTTCTGCCTGAACGGGTTTGGATTAGACGAGACTGTCCTGAATGTACACGACACCTCTGCCAGTGCACAAATACATGAGAGAATTCAACAGTTTTTGTATGATTTGACCAGACTGGGACAAGGTTAATTAAAGAAACCCAATGTTTAAATGCAGTTTCATCAGAAGAAGTATAAAATGCTTCTACAAGAATCTCTGTTACGACTTTTCAAAGATAGTGTACTTTACCTGGAAAAGCACAATTAGACACAGTCAAATATTGTCCTGGTTAAAGACTATTAATTTTCCTTACATTTGTCATGAATTAATTTTTTCTGGCTATATCAACAGTGTTTCCTTTATAAATACAACTGTCTCCTTTACATTGAAAAATTAAATTTGCTTTGATAATGAACCGGCGTGCTAATAATCGTTTTGCAATGCAAAAAAGTGCAATTACTGGCTGCTGTGCCATGCAGTGCCACAGTCAGTTGTAACCGAAAGTCTGCGTTGGTACTGGTGAACACAGTGAAGACAGTCAGGAGTTACTCAGGGTCAGGGAGGCAAAACCCGGACGGGCTGAGAGCGGAGCAGTGCTGTGGGGCACTTTGGTCGGTCCCCTCTGCCTCTGCCGGCGCAGCCGGGCGGGGGCCATGGTGGCTGTGGGGCTTTGCCTCGTCCCGTGAGCTGGGCCCTGCTTTGCCACCATCACCCACCCAGGCGGCTGCGGGGCTCTTCTGTGCTGTGGGTGCTGCAGTCTCGCCTTGATTTCCATCTTTGCAGCAGTGCTCCCGCATGCTGCCGCGGCACCAGTGGCACCCTGCTGGCACGCCGCTGTCCTGCCACCGCCACCTTCGGGCAGCCGCCGGCACCCCTCTGGCTCTGCCACCATGGCCTGGGAGTGCGGCCAACAGCTGGGCGCTGTCAGCAGCAGCTGTGCAGCTGCTGGTGTGAATTCCCATGCCCCAAAGGGCTTGGAAAAACTGTACCAAGGTGATGAGGCTTTCCTTCCCTCTCCAGGATGTCCTCATCTGTGCCAGCGGCAAGGAGCAGAAGGGACACGCAGGTGCCAGCTTGTGTCTCCTTGCCTCAGACTTCTTCCTAGACTGAGGGTGGAAGCAGGACTGGAAGCAACAGCTCCTCAGGCCACCGCACTCCTCTGAGATATTTCTTCTACCTGTCAGGGTACACACAGGCTTGGCATGAGTCTAAACTCTTTCAGCTTACTTGTACACATGCAGAATAGTAGAGGACTTTAGGTGCCAAATCAGCACTCTAAAGATGATGAGGAGGTGTATGATCTATGCACAACATCCACGTTAGGTAGTGCTTCCTACCTTTAACTGAGGTGCTTTTGCTAATACTTTTTGACACTTAAAAAAAGCTCAGAACGTGTGTGTCTGTATTAAAAAATATATATCATTTTATAGCTTGGTGTTGACTTTGTTCTTTTGTTGAAAGTAAATCATTAAAGGAAAAAATGTAAGACAAAATGAAAAACCACAGTGCATAGAAAATCCAGCAGGAGTTCAATAGAAACCTCTTACCACACAAGCTAAGAGGAGGAGGACGATAAAGCTTTGCTTGGTCTGCTTCAGTATGTGCTGAATTTCCCACACAGTGGGGTTCTTAGAGCTTAGGTTCTGCCTAAGCCCTAAAGAGCAGGATAAAAATGAATTTTTCAGGACCCAGTGATTAGGAAGTCATAATGCTGGAGACAGACTTTCATGGTGATGTTAGTCCTCCTGCTCCAGCATTGCTTTAGGAAGTGCACCCACTGACGTTTTGACAGCAGCAATCCACACAGTGCCTCATCCATGCGGGCAGCTTCCCTCACCCATGCTTCGTTAGCCTGATGCATTTTTTGCCTTATTTAATAACTTTTGCAGGGCAAGAGATTCCCTCCTGGAGAACACCTGAGAAGGCTTGTGCCATGACACCAAGGAAGAGGACAGGGTTTAATGCAGACTTGGCATTTCAATTCCCTGCTCAAATCACCTTCTAAAGTGATGCACACACTGTGAGCCGAATGCAACTTCATTTCCACGAGGAGAAGTCTTTCTGCGGACACTGGATCATGTCCTTTGCACCCTTGCCAGTGAGTGGGTGGTGGGGATTGTGGTGAGAGCACCTGTGAGGAGCAGGTGAGGGAGAAGAAATCCCTTTACACAAGAAGCAGATGCAGCTCTGGGAAGGGGCCAGTCGCTGGTGGGGCTTGCTGACTTGCTGGCAGAAGAATGCAGTCCTGTCTGAAAGGTGCCTGTGAAACAGGGCAGCGTGTCAGTGGCCTTCCTTGCTGATCCAGATGGTGAAAGCCTGATGTGTTGAGGTATCCTCATCCTCGGATTCAGGAAAACTGAACCCGGGATGGGCTTTTGCACCGAGTCACTCACAGGGCAAAAACTTGGCACTCTTGGAAGAGCCGTTCAGTGACGTGTGGCTGGAACAAGATCCATTGGTAAGGGCCTCATTGTCCTGAGGCTCATGGGTCTGCAGGATTGTCACGGGCAGGACCTGACTTGTCAGGGCCGGGTCTGGTCCAGAGCTGCTGGGGAAGCAAAATGACCCGTGATAAAGACAGTTAATTTTGCCCTGCTTTCTGCAGGCACCACAGCTGCAATTACACCCACCGCTTGCTGGGATCAGCTCAACAGCTCGTCTGCGGGATCTTGACCCCAACTCTGCTGCCTCCAGGGCAGGAGCTGGGGTCTGTGCCCTCATGGGACAAACAGCCGCAGCAAATCCATTTCTTGCCCCATAGTGAGAAAATGGTGCCAAAACAGTGTGGTTTCCACCCCTTGTGCTGTGCTGTGGTGGGAAGTAACCACAGCCGCCTCCCTGCATGGACTTGGCCTCCAGTGGCTCCTGTGGCACAGAGCAGCGTCGTCCAGGCTCCTGCCAGCTCCCAGGGCCCTCCCACAGCCCAGCTCGGCGGTGCAGTGCCGCGCCACTGCCCATCTGCCTGCCACGGCTGCTTCCCTGCCGTCACCTCTGCCAGGACAGAAAACATCCACCTGCAGTGGCAAACACGGGTGCTGGGGCCTGAGCCCGTACTCCTGTGCTCGCACTCCGTGGGACAGGAGCGTGTGGGCCGCCTGCTGTGTGTGGAGGCTGCTCAGGCACGGTGGCCACGGGGGGACACCAGGTCCTGCGTGCCCGGCAGAGATCAGAGGTGGTACTCCTCCTCCCAACTGAGACCAGGGCTGCTGCCTTAAAATACAATGAAGTGTTTGTCAGACAAATTGGCGTTAGGATTTCCAGAGCAGGAGGCAACGGTGTCCTCTGAGCTGTGGTTAAGGAAGAAGGTCAAAGTCAGTGAGCTCCACTGCAAAGCACAGCAAATCAAATCCCATCTGTGCTCTGCAAAGGACTCAGAGCAAGAGGCTACTTCTTGGCAAAGATCAAGGGCTGAAAGCTCTACGTGTGCTGCCAAGCCTGCCAAGCCAGAGCAGTAGCTACAGCTCCTTGCCTGAGGGAAGGAGAACGGTTTTAGGGGTGACAGGGTCACGCCTGTGCTCAGCTCTTGGCTGTGCAGCAGGTCTTGGGCATACGTGTCTGGGCTTTGGCGACACCCCAACAAAACGGGGAGATAATCGCTCCCTCCTCAGTCCACCGGCCCATACGTCCTCCGCACCAGGATGCCTCACTCCGCCTGCTCCCACTGCAGCCTCTGCCTGGTCAGGACTGGGACACGGCTCCGGACTGTGGTGTCCTGATGCCACAAGGAGCTCAGGAACCAACATTTTGCTGCAGGGACCCCCTGGGGGAAACACCTTTACCAGCTTGCTGACAAACTGGCTGTCATCCTGGAGAGCTGAGATGTCCGAGACAGACTACCCAGCGCTGCTGCTGGAGGATTGTGCCAGCCTGGAGGAGGTAGCACTCCCCGGTCAGGCCGGCACAGGACCCTGCACCTCGGCAGCAGCGTTGTCTGGTGAGGGAAGGCCTGATTTTTGGCCCTGCCACCTGCAGGATGCTGCTTGTGCCTGGTGCTTCCCTGCGGATCTGGCTGGAGACCCGTGTGGTGTTGGTGACATGGGATCAGGTCACCTCTCTGCCGCAGGTTTCAGACCGCTCCTTTGGGACTGTGCATGAGGGTTCCAGGCTGGGACACAGCCGCGGTGCCGAGGCATCACTGGCTCTGTGGGGACATGCGGGGAGGCTCTTGGCATCTGAAAGAGAGGTCACTGCCCCCAGCGGTGCGGTACAGTGTGGCTGTGTAGCTCAGACACGCTTGGTTAAATGACTTTCCCAGCAGATTCTACAACAGTTCGTGCCTTGAGAGAGAGAGAGATATTGATATTTTTAGGCAGACTTCAGGGAAAAGAAAGCTTCAAGGAGGAGCCAGCCCTCTGTCCCACTGTGTTACAAAGGCACGTTTAATTCCTTTCCAGTGCACACTGATATGCTGCAGAGATGTACACCTCAAATCACAGTATTCCTTCCTTCCTCAACCTTGCTGTGTAGTGGCTGCAACAAATGATAGACCAAATACTCTCTTCTCCCCTCTTCACTCCTGGGACAACTGCCCCCATTATCAAACAAGACTCTGACCTTTTGATCCATCCATCTTGTCTCCTCCACAGAGTCTGGGCTGAGCTACGGCCGTTTATTTATTCACGCAATGTAGGTTTCCTCATGCTGCTTCACCAGTGCACGTCAACTGTGACCTCGAGACACTATCCTCTCCTGGGACAAGCATGTTTTTCAGTCCCAGGCATCTCTGGAGTAAAGACTGACAGTTCTTTAAAGGAGGGGAAAAATAGCAGGTGGGAGGAATGACAGGCTGAAGTACGTTTTGGTTTAATAGGATAAAATGGAGCTTGATGAAAGTAACATTCAGCAAGTCACCTGGTCCAGAACAGGATTTTAATGCAGTGCTTGCCTAATGTGGTGGTATTTTTTGCTGGTGGAATACGCATCACCCCTTTTTGCTGTTTTTCTTATCCTGTCCTTCTTATCTAATGCAAAAACATCTTCAACTGTATTATTTTCACACCAAGTTCTGTAAAATTCATCAGCTGCTAGACAGAAGCCTTACTGGTAGTGCTGGGAGGCACTGGTGACCAGTGAGAGCCTGCTGGTGCCAGATGCAACCGACTTTGTTTCAAATGACACAAGAAAGACCCATGAGTGGAGCCCACCGCACGGGCACACAGCCCAGACCTGCAGTTGTGCTTCTCCAGCAGGTGAGGAGATGATTTCCCGAGTGTCCATACAGAGTTTAATGATCTGGGGGGAAAAAGTTTCACTGAGGGTGCAGACTGTGGGACTCTGTCTCTGGGGCTGGAAACGTGTCTGCAAACGAGGGTCCTGCTGCATCCCTGCTGGCTGGCAAGGGCCAAATCCTTGTTGTCTCACCACACCTTGCTTCTCCCAGGTGCAAGAAGGCTCCAGCACCCTGTCTGAGGGAAGGTTTTGAAGCTGGAGAGGAGTACGCTCGTTGTGAGATGTGGGGCACTGAGTTTCAGGCACCCAAGCACTACCCTGGGCTGGGACCAATTGCTGAAGACAGGGCAGTCTCACGCAGGCAGTGGGATGTAAGAGTCTTGGTTCTCCTGCTCTGGATTCCAGCAGCGCCGGGCCATGGGCACACTGGACCTCACTCTGCCCCAGAGCAGCTCAGGGAACTGCTGCTTAGGTGGAAGGGAGGGCATGACCGGGCTGCGGAGGGACCACTGAAGAGAGGGACCTCAGTAGTCCATCCACCCATCGGCTCGCTCAACCATCGCTGGCAGATGTTTGTTCAACTCTTCCCTGAAACCCGCCAGCAGGACTGCACGCTCTCCTCAGACAACCCACTGCAGTCCACTGTCATCTTTGCCATTTTTTCTTAGTGTCTCAGCTACACCTTTCCTTCTGTTCTTTAGGCATGTACTTTGTCATCCTAATCACCCCCATATTAAGAACAGCCATTTTCCTTTGCACCTTATTTACCCAGCTGCTTTTCTCCAGAAAAAAAAAATCAGCCTCATTCATGTCAGTCTGCTAGCTGCATTATCTGGACCCTCTGATTCTCCTCTGAATTCTCTGGTGGGGTCTCCAGAGCAGATTCGTTCTGTCTTCATCTGCAAAGCCTGACATAAGTCAGTATTTGAGCTGATGTCTCAACCTGCCATGACCTAGGTGGACTTGTGGTTAATGTTCCAGTTTGTGTATGTTGCTGCAGCATCTTGTTTCTTTTACCACATCTTTGGTGCCTCATGTTCAGTGTGGGAGCTGCAGTGCGACACTGCTCCCCAGTCAGTCAGATCTGGCCTTCACATGCAAGGCTGCAAGAGGAAATTCCTTCATCCAGATCCCACCTGCTTCCAAATGTTGCTGTTTTACCTTTTTCTCTCCCCATGGTCCTAAATATCATGCTTTCTCTGTGCTTTTACTCTCTGTCTTGCAACCACAAGCAACAGACAACTATCGGAGCAAAAGCAAGGTTAGATATCTGCAGGACCGGGCGGTTGCAGTACTCGCAGGGAAAGCCAGAGATGTTTCCTCCGCAAATGTATCATCTGCTGCTTTCAACAGCCACTGCCAGTGACGGGCAGAAGCCACAATCTACAGCCAGCCTTCTCTGGGTTTCACCTTGCCTAAACTTTCCATCATCAGCTTCCCAAGACAAGGCAAGCTTTTGCTCGCCAGCACAGAACGGGTTTTGAAAAATTCCCTAGAAGAGTCCAAGGTGGAAAACTATTGGCTGAAGCCACTGACCATCAGAGAAACCACTCAGGACTCCTGGCTGGCTTAACTCCTGCCAGCGGCCAGGCACCTGATCTTCAGAGGAGGAATTAGGAAAAGCTCTGACTCACTCCACATCTGACCCCCATTTGACATTGCACACGGGCAGCGTAAAGGCGTCTGCACATCTTACGCTCAGGGGCTACGCCACTGCCCTTGAGCTGGTCTATCAGTCTTTCCACAGCAACCTCACCAGCACAGCAATACTAATATTGATAGAATTTCTTGTGTTGAGCGATTTCAGCGTGTGTAATTTTCCTACTACCGATGTCACCTCTCACATTGGCCAGGCTGCTAAATAATGCATCATCACAAAATGCCATTGCATAACGCCTGGAGGAGGAGTAAATGGCACTTTATTTCCTTGCAGGTTCCTTTGAAAATGCAGACGTGAATGGTGGAACAAGGGCAGTTAGAGACTCCAAGAAGGTCTCCATGGGAACCTCTCCAGAGCACGCTACCCTGGTGGCCATGAGAATAATGCTCTTCTGGCCTTCATGTCTAAGAGCGACTGTCTTATTTCTTTCATGGCACACCTTGTGGCACCCACAAAACATCTCATAAACAGACTGACTGCTCAGAGTGATCTCTTGTTAGATGCTACTGCAGTTCTCAGTTTTCTCCTTGGCCTCTTGGACACTGCTGAGAACACAGCTGCTTCAGTTTTAGGGGAGCGAAGAAGAAAAGTACCTGCTCTTGATGTTCTTCAGTAAATGAGAGGCATGGAGGATCTTAAAACTCTGCAGAGCGTGGACCACTCCTTACTGCACTATTGTACAGTGAAGAGAATGGTGAGGCCACAATTTCACTGAGTCATTTTTACCTTAACCCCTGCCTCCCCCCCAGACTTACTGAATATTAGCTTGAAAACAACGGAGAAAACAGTTCTGGGAAAATCTGCCTAACCACAGGTTAGCGGCGCTGTCCGTTCTCTATTTTTGTACTTATGTGCTTTCTAGTTATCTCTGGAAGCAGAACAGCCACCAGGATGCGATCCTCTGAGAGCAGTCACACCATCACCCTTTATAGGGGCAGAGACCTTCGAGGCTGGCACGCTGTCTGCGCACAGTAGGTACAGGCTTGCTATGTACCCCAGACAGCGGTAACTCCTGATGGCAGAGCCATCCGTCTCTTGCAGATGGAGAATCTGGTGCCTTTGGGAATCCCCTTCATCCTACCACTTCTGTCCAAGGAAGTGTTAGGGGACACGAGAGCAAGAACACCATCTCCCGAGCTCTTGGTGGCTCTTTAAAGAAGGGTGCAGGTCCTGGAGAAGAGATTTACTCATCCCATGACAACTTAGCTGGCCACATGACCAAACCAATGCATCAGAGAAGTTGGAGTTGATCTCAATACTCAGTCTAAACCAACCCTCCTTCCCTGTCTACCAGCCTATGTGCTGGTTCAGCTAAAGGCTACTGGAGACTTTTAGTCAAACAGAACCAGGTATTGATAAACAAAAAGGGATGTAAACCGCAGCACATGGGAAAAGATGAGTTTCAATGTTAGGGGCAAGTCTTTTCAGGAGCGGAATTAATTTATTACTTTTTTTATTAGGGCTGAAAGTGATTTACTTTTTTTTCAGTATCACCAAGAAATTTTCAGTCAAGTAATCAATGAAGTTAAGCAAAAATAAATTTCCATTGCCAACAAGGACATACTTAAGCAAACCTAGGCATTAGGTTCCCAAGTATTATGCACGCATAGCTCTACTCCAAACACCTCTGAGATGAGGCGATACAGACACTAAAATACTGGTGTTCTCACTGGCGCCTTTGCCAAACAACAAGCTGATGAATTTAGGGAGTACCAGCATAGAATACTACTGGCAGAACGACAGTCCTGAGTTTTTTCTAGTGTACCCATTTCCCCTCCTCAGATACCCTTGCATTAGCACAGGTTACAAATACGTTCTGATTTTAAAACACAACTGTAGCCAAAGGCCCGTTTGTTGGTAAGAATTAAGAGAGGAGATGCACCTTTATGGAATTGTGCTCTCAGTGACTATCAATTGCTTAGCAAAAGGAGTGGTAGAGTAGGTCATGAATCAGTAGAGTACAGATAATTTCCTTTTCGAAACCAGAAAATCTCTTGGCAGAGGTGATGTAGCTTCAGCTCAGGAAAGAGAAGCAGACAGTGTTTTTAATTGTGCTTGGTAATGCAGGAAAACATAGAACAAACCTTCATCTTTTTATATCCCCCATGTAACGTTTTATTTGGGTTGCTCCTTTGATGAAGCATTTATTTTTACAAAGCTTTTAACAACACACTTGTTTAATTCCAGTGTACAAAAATAACTGTATTTAAAAAAAATATTAAATTGTAGCACAGTATGTCTGGAATCAAGTACATTTTTCATACTCTGCTATCTTTTCTCCAGAAACAACTTCCACATCAAGGGGAAAGAGGATAGGTTTAATTAGAGATGTAAACTCTGTTCCATTTCTCAGCTGCTTTCTCCGGCCGTGCTGACAAGTCGGCCAAGACGGAATGGGCTCACACAGAGCTCGCCTGCGCTCGGCACTGAAAGCCATGGCATTGTGGGTGATGGATCCACGACACCACGTTGGAGCGCGAGGCGGGAGACTGTCACAACCCGAAGTGCGAGGCCACGACTTTGCAGCACCTTCCAGGAGGGACAGAAGAGAAGAAGTGCCCAGCCGCACTCTGGAGAGGATTGAGTGGCTGTGGGGAACATCCTTTACATCCGCATCCCCGGACTCTATCCCAGCTCCTCCTAATGTGGAAGTATCTCCGGCATCAGCTCCACTAGCAGCAGATCCTGCTCTGACAGGGGGATCAACATCTCACCGGTGAAGAAACAAAACCTACCAAACCCAGCATGACTCCTTTCCCCACCACCACCACCCCCTCCCCAAGCAAGAAAAATAACATTACAGCCTATTCTGGGACTGCTGAGAAGTAGAGCCATTCCAGGCACGAGCACTAAGTCCCGCCTGTCAAGTGGACTGTTGACGACAGACAGAGCACGCTCCCTTTCAGGAACAGCGATGGATGTTGGTTGTGTGACAGGTGCCTGGGCATGCCCGTCTGGGTTTGGGGACGGACTCAAATTCAGTGTGCTAAAGAGGGACAAAAATAAACAGAAGGCAGAGCCTGAGCCAGTAAATGTCAGTGCTACCCATCTCCTTCCTCATCACCAGGATTTCTGTTTGGACTTCTTCCTCCTCTGTTTTATGAGGAATAAATTCTCATCGATACCAGGACTAGCATCTTTCTGCTTTTTCCATTTCTTCCTCCTTTTAGCACGTTCCAGAGGCTCCTGCACATGTGCAGTCTTGCTGCCTGAGAATGCCTGGAAAATGGACTTGTGATGGATTTTGCTGCCCTTACCCGCCGGCCTTTTACACTCTCTAGGGAAGTCCTCCTCCAAATTGTGGCCGATTCCAAAATCACTTCTGTGTTTCTCTTCTCTGTGTTTCTCTGCCCGGGACATCTTCATCTTTTTGTGGCGCTCACCATCTTTGTTACGTTTCCTGTGTTCTTTCCAAGGCTTGCTCTTTTTCTTGTGGCTGTGTCCCCCATGTTTTTCTTCCTGCCACGGTGTCTCTGACTGCTCTGGCAGAAGGCCGGCTTCCTGCAGTTCTGTAAAACAGAGCAGTTTATTTCAATACCCATGCAGAAAATCCACAGACCGAGCCATCACAGCTTTCCTTTTGTATGTATGAAGTTAAGTTAGAAAAAAATCTCTGATAGATTTTTTTCATAGTGTTTTTTTCTGTTAACAGACTGGAATCTTAACCAACTTTAATCCTCTTCCTGCTAGTTTATAGCATTTTTAATGTCAGTAGGTTTTTTAGAATTAAAACATCTGACAACACCCACCTAGTGGCATTGACGCAATAAATTTCCGTGATAGACACAGATGAACAAAGTCACAAATCTTGTACTACCATTACACTACCTGTTCAGATCCCTATAGCTTTTCCCAACACATGAAAACAATCCCAGAAATATTTGTTAAAGCAGCAACCACACAGCAAAGCATTTGAAAGAACTGAGAGGCAGGAGGGACCTCCCAAAATACACTGTACCTGCAGCCTTTCTTTGTAATCTGTTTGCTCTTCTCTTGATTTCACACTCATCATCGTAGTAGTAGATGAATGGAGAAGTAGGGAACATGCTCCCATGCATTCGCTTCTCTGAGCACTCCTGCAAAACACAATTCAAGTCACTAGATGTGGCTGAGTTGCAATTTTCCTGGAAGAAAATACTTGTAACAGCAGGGGAGCTCTTTCAACCTGGATCATTTGGAGTGAAAGTACAGAAAGTGCAGAAATGTGGCAGACTCTGAGGGTGCGGTGGGCTGAGGGAAGGAGCAAGCAGGGGGGGGGAGCCGTGGGCAGCATCCTCCCCACACAGCCCTTCTGCAGCCAGGACGGCTGTCTGACTGTATGCAGTGTTCTCGCAGATACAAACCAAATGCAAATCCTGCCGGTGTCTCTGCCGTGCACACACATCGGACCTGCAGGGAGGAGGGAGGGAGCCCCAAACAGTTGGCTGCGGTGGGGAAGGGGCTGGCTTTTCCATCACGTGTATGTCAGTCGATTTCCCAAACACGTGATTCAGGAACACAGATTTTTTCACCCCTGTACAGAAAGTTTTAGCAATGTCTTGCAAGTCAGGCTAACTGCAATGCTTCCTATGATTCTGTCTTTTTTTCAAGGAACCACGTGATACTAACTGATGTTTTCTTCTCCTTGTAAATTGGTTGTTAACGGGTGTGCTTTGCAATATCATCTTTCTGCTTCTGGGACACCCCCCAAATCCAGTGAACTCTGGGCTTGCCACCTTCAAGAAACTGTCGGGATCTTTCGCTTACCCCGATGCTCCACCACAAGCTAGGCAGCTTTTCTTCCTGCGTTTGCTATTTCTGCCACTCTGTGCCGCCTCTGGCACCCCCTTTCCCTGTGTGTCCTCATCAAAGATGTGTTTCAGATGTAATTCATATTTCTCAGCTTTATTTGGTCTTTGCTTGGCTGAAATTAAATGAAGAACCAGGTTACTCTCTCTGGTGTCCTCCAAAAGGACAGGCTAGGTTGTGTGACAGCCATCTCGTCTCCACGTGCACGGAGGAGCGCGGACGAGCAATGGCAGCTCGTAGCTGGAGCCTATGAAGGCGCAGCCTTACCCCCCTGCGAAATCAGGCTGATAGGGATCTAGGAGCGGGCATGCAAGTCCACCCGTCGCCTGAGGCCCTCCTCAGCAGTTATTCATCTGAGAGATGCATATCCTGGAAGACAGACTGGGTTTCACACTGAATACCTTCAACAGCCAGCTACCGCCCCACAAAGAAACCTCCTCTCTCACCTTTCCTGGGTCCTCCATCTACCTCCCTCAGATTTAAGAGGAAAGAAAAGCGTAAGAGAGAAATGACACTTCAAATACCTGTGTTTCACATGAGTGAAACCTAAGAGTGGCCTTTAGGCAGGGCACAAAGCTGCCTGCCTATCTGGAATAAATGAAAGAAAATATTATCCCTACACATTGCCCGAGAAGTTACTGAAAACCACACAGATTGGCTTTACACAGCAGTATGCAAAGACGCGTTCATCTTTCCGTGGTACCTGTGAAATGTACTGCTCGATCCCACGTCAAATCTAGGGCTTGCTCTGCAGGCACATGGCCCATTCATTATTTTTCTTTTGTTAATGTGCTGACAGGGAAGCCTTAGTGAATGAAATGCACATGCCACCCAAATCGGAGCCCCTCTTTTCCTCTTTATCTCCCCTGCATTGATAACTCAGCTCAGCGATGTCCAATATGCACTTGGCTATATCATTCCCTCTCACGTAAGCTGCCACTGCTGCTGTACACTGTGTGCTGTTAAATGCTCTTGGGAGAGCCTTCAGCACTGGAGGTATCGAGCAGAGCCTGCTACCAACCTGCAGGAGGAATTTTCGGCGTGACTGGCACGCTGGGATGTGAATGCAAGGCACATCTGCGGATACCATAGGATTCCTTATCCCTGCTGCCTTGAGAACTTGCTGCAGCCCGAATAATGCAGTGGGCTGTCCCTCATTAACTCGCCCAGCCTCTTAACTTTCCGACAGGGATGGCCCTTAAAATGAGCGTATCATCTTTGTTGTGGACCAGAAGAGACAACGTTTTGGATGTGTGAACTGCTATGAAATGAATGATGATGTCAAGTCTACTAAAGTAAATAAGATTCCTTGTCCTTATTAAATCCGTAGTTTACATAAAAGCATGACTATCTTAATAAACAATACAGAAAATTCAGGGAACATAACTGCCAGGTGTTGGGACCTCTGACAGTTTATGTTTTAACTGTTTCCATTTCTACAAACATCAAGAAGTGATCCGCAATGAGTTATTTACTGGAACTGCACAGTTAACTCTGGGATTTAGAAAATCTTTTGCTCTTGCCTCTGTTTTTGGGAAAGGTCTCTCTAGACCTCTAGCAAAGAAAAGGAATTTCAGATGCTCCTAAACTAGATTAAAAGGTAACATGAAAGGAAATGGACTGCAGTGGGAAGCACTGATTATGCTGCATCTAAATAAAACTAACCCCTGCCTTTTCTTCTTGGTCACTTTGTCATTCCTGTGCTTTAACTGCTTAAAAGAGGCATTTAAGCAGGGTTCCTGAGGTATAAAAGTGGGAAAAATGTTAAGAGATGCTTGTCATCATGAGTATTTTTCACCTGCTTAAAAATACTTACATTTAAAAAAAACCTCTGTCAGCAACCCCTCCCTTTTTTCCCCCCTTACATTACAGGCAAATCTTTCAAGCTCTGAGGGAGTCGCTCACCGCACGAACTCAGGCACTGATTAGGACCTCAGTTTTCTTAGCCAGTGACAGCAGCGAACCCCAGATGCATCGCCTGTCCAGCTGGGTCGCTGTGAAGACGCACACGCCGGCTGCCAGTCCAATTTCCTCAGCCATTCTTGGATGGAAGGTTTAGTGATTTGAGTGCAAATACTCAGTTATCATTACATAATCTGATGTGTGTCCTGGACGTTTTTCTGTGTGCCTATAGAAAGATCTGGTATTTCTGCCCTTCTGTGTTGTTATTGACTTTTCCCTTTTCATTCAGTCATTGCTCAGGCTATTTCTGCTCATTGTAAGACAGTAAAGATACCGCCTTATCTCCTTTAACTTTGATAGGCGTAAAGTGTTGTCCTTGAGTCACTTTATTCCCTTACTGATTTTATACCGTTTCTACCATTTTCTATCCAAGTAATTACTATCAGCTCCTCCCACACATTTACTAATTATTTTTACAGCAGCCTCATTTGTATCCATTTATGGCTGCCTCCCTCGAACACCATTTTTTGCACAGTTTAGTTCCTTATCCATTGCCAGCAGTCAGTCTCCCTTCTTCAATCCCGTCCCTTCAGTTTTTATCATATATGCTCACTTTAGTGTTTATATTACTGGCAGGGGCTTTATTCTGGTTTTGTTTAGCGGGATCAGTTTCAGCACCGCTTTCATAGGTTCTATCAACTCTCTCCCCAAACAGCAGGCAGAACAAGCTTGTTTGCATGACTGTACCGCTGCGGTCTCACACTGCTGCCACGTGTAGCTGTGTCTTGTGCGATGTCTTGCAGGTGAAGCCAAGGACTGGGACTGCCGTACCGCAGCCAAGGCAGCGCCTCTAGTCCTGCCGTGCCAGGGCTGACCCCGGGCTGCCGGCAGACGCTCCTCTCTTACCGAGCTTGGGCTGCAATCGCTGCTTGTTTCTTTCCCCTTCCAACCCTCCTGCGTGGGCAGCAGCATGTCCTGGACGGATGCGCTGGCCTCTCTGCACCGCTCGAAGAGGAAAATCTTCACTCATCTCCGAGACAGCTTGGCATTAAAAATCTTCCGTTTATCTTTCAGCTCTGCCATGAGAAGATCCCCGCAAACCTGCCCTACCTGTCCCACTCTTCCCCACGGGGATAAACTATTTAGCCAAAAGAGCAGCAAGCTTTTAACGATACATCTTCAACAGTTGTAGGAGTTGACACGCAGAGCACGCAGGAGAGAAGGAAGGAAATTGCTGGGAATTTTCTATCTCTAAGCTGTAGGAAACTATAAACTTAACCCCTTCCAATGCACAAGTAACATTCATTTTCTAGAATGCTCGCAGCTTTTGGACTTACTCCATAAAAGAAAAGAATATTTGTTTAGTGTTGATATTTGCAGGTAGAGGGCTGCACTTGTCCCGACAGGGGGCTGAAAAAGGTCACAAACAACAGCAAGAAGTCCTAAAACATGCAGCACACCTCTAGTTTTTACTGAAGCCACTTATGGCTCACGATGTCCTCCTTCACCAGACTGTGTAACTTAGAGAAGGACGATGTCAAACTTAATTCAGATGTTGAATTAAACTAAGAAACCACAAGTAAGGATCATCAAAAGCAGTCAGAAACAGAAAATTCTTAAAATAGGCATACAAATCGTTGGGCTGATTGTGGTGAAAAACCTTACATGATATTGAACACGGCAGTAAGGCACTAATATTTCACCCTATGGGCCACAGGAAAACAAAAAGAAAAGTAAGAAAAAAAAAAAAAGCTCTGTTCAGCAATTGTCTGTTTTCCAATGAATATTCTGTCTCCCGGGCAGCCTCATTTTGATTTAGGGTTTAAAAAACAAATCAATAAACCTGCCAAGGAGAGATAGTAACTTCTCTTTTCCTCCGTATCTTTAAATTAGATGGGCGAGAGCGCTTTATACATTGGCCTCCACTGATTGCAGCAATGCTGCGAAGTCACAAACATTTCATTAAAGCGGCCCTTCATATCGCATTAACTTGGCTCTTCCAGATCTTTCCTCCAACCGCACACTGCGGCAGAGATGAATTTCTACCCCAAGCGTATCCTCAACACTGAGGCAGAGCCTGCTGAGACTTACATATCCAAAGTGTCCTTTCCGGGAGCAGTTGTAGCAGTACACCAAAGCAGAGCGCTCCGAGTGAGAACTGGCCACCTTGATTGGTCCTGGCTTTGTCTGAAAGATGGAAATAGGCAAGAATTAGGTCTGGCAGTATTCCGAATGCAGAATTAAAAAAAAAATTAATATTACATAAATATAATTTTATTATGCTTAAATCAATACCCTGCTTGCTGTTGGAATGTTAAGTTTGAAAAGGAAGCAAGTGGCTCATATTACTGTAATTTTGCAGAGCAAGGTTCAGCCTGAGCATCACAAACGAGGTGGGAAGAGGCATCTGCAGCATCTCTTCCACCTGGCCATGTTATTTCAGCTCCAAATACAAGAAAATAGGCTGCTGATTTATCTCTCTCCCTTCCTCCTTGTCTCCCAGCCCCTTCCCCCTCTCACAGATGCCCCGCCATCCCCTGGGATGGACAGGGCCATCAGATATTGCATCCACCAGCTGGATAGGCACATTTGTGTATTCCTGAACCAGTCGCACTTAAAGCAGTATGGCAAAGATCTGACGGGGACACGGGGCCGTCACCTGCCGCGTCCCCAGCCTGCACCCGCTTCCCGCGGCCATGCCCAGAAGCAGGCGCTGCAGGAGACCCTGACGGTCCCCCAAGAGAGTGGGCACCGGTCCCACTCCCAGCAGAGGCGACATGATGCTGCGGTCCGTAAGTTGGGGCTTATGCAGGGCAAAGGAACATGCAGCATGCTCCATCAAATCCAGGCGAACAGGCAGCTCTTGTTCTTTTCCCTATTTAGCACCACTAAGTGGAATAGGTGAACATATTTATTCCTTTTCTTTTCACACATGCAAAGCACACTCACCCCCTGGAGAAGCAACAGCCACGGAGCCCGCGCCTGGCATGAGCTGGCACAAGTACAAACAAGGGGTGCGTGAGTTCTGGCTAAAAGGCAGCGGGGCAGAAGAGCAACCTTACTGCTTTCGGCATCACCTGCGTTCCCTTCTCTCTGGCGCTAAAGCAGCATGGAAAAGTGGCCTCGATGTCAAAGAAATTAGTACTACTTGGTAAAGCTCATTACAGGAATTGCTTTTTTCTTTAAATCCGTATCACCACGCTATTCCACTGTTAGAGCTGCCGTGTTCTCCTGCAGAGTGTCTACAAGAGTGACAGCACTGATTGTAAAATATCCAGGAACAACAGAAATCTTCCAGTGCCATTTTTTATGAATCTGATCACACTTGCAGGGTCACCTTATTCTGAACCTCTTCAGCCTTGGCTTTAAATGTGTGTTTCAGATTCATGTTCCTCAGTTCATATTTACTCACCAGAAGGAGGGTAAAGGAAGACGAAGAAGAGTGACACATCCAACAGTGATTTGTGACAAAAGGCGGGGAAACGGGGAAAGGAAGGAAACACCGCCTATAAAGTAATTTGTATATTTCTCATCCATGTCTTACAGTGAGAGCTCTCCAGCTAACAGCAGTGTGTAAGTGACTTACTAAGCCGGCTTAGTTTTTCAGGTATTCTTTTGTGATAAATACACAGAACAGGCAAGGTAAAAAACCAAACAACGCCAAAATGCAAGCATTTGTATAATGCCCTTCAGGAAAAATCTGTGTTTTTAATTTACTGGATGAATCCCTTAGATTCTAGTTAGTTTTCAGCATGAGGAGTGGTCCCAGAAATCACCTCCACTTTGGACAGGGCGCCTATAAAGCAGAGATAAATCCTGTGAGTGATACCTTCCTCTGCCCTCCCACCACACAGAATTTTACTCGTATTAAATCTCTTTTCAAGGCTGATGGCCACTGAGACCCACACCAGGACATGGCCACAAAACCCCAACAGGTCCCTCCAGTCAGTCCCCACTGCGGATGGAATGCCAGTACAGTGCAGCTACCTGTCAAAAATAAAATCAACGCCATTATGTTGCTCCTCCGCTTTTTGCCAGCTGGGCCTTAAAATGAGCCATAACGTCAGTCTGAAAGCGACACGATTGTATTATTTGGTCTTTGCAAGGTGCAGTGTAACAACACCACGCCGCTACAAAAAAACCCATGTATTATTCCAGCAGCAGGATCCTTTACATTCCAAGATGTCTGCTGGAACGCCCGCTGAAGTCTGACACCTTCCTCTGCTGAACGGTCATCCTCCAACGTAAATAATGATGATTCTGGTCATCGGTAGTGTTCTTATTTTGCAACTCGAGTAAGATCTGCACTGAGTTCAAAAAACTATTACTTTTTACAAAAAAGACAAGTAAGACCTTGCACAGTTTTGAACAGGGCTTTTGAAAACAAGTGCCAGTGGTATGGATGTTGACGACAAACGGAGCACGCTCAGAGGGCGCCGCAGACGTTCATCGGACTAAACTAGTAAGCGAAGAGCCTTTACACACGCCTTCGGTACGCGCCTCAGTGCAACCTAGAAGCTGAACACGCAGCCGGAGATGGGAATAATGCACCCGACGCACGAGTGACGCGCAGCGCTGGCGCGCAGGTACATCCCCCACCACCCAACGCTCGCAG
>NW_009647428.1:135171-141170 GCF_000708025.1 Charadrius vociferus | reverse complement strand
TTTTGTTTATTTAAAAGAAAAGGTGACATTTAAGGAAAGAAATTAAACTGAATACTTGCTGGTCAGATTACAACTCTACATAACTTTACTCTTTTCCAAAGCCAAACAAAAATGAAACCCGTGTGTTATAAACCCTCTGTTTTCTTATTATTTAAGGCTTAAAAAAGCATCTAAAGACTCCGGCCATATGGGTACAAAATAAACTATTCATGAACGTAGCTTCTTTATGTTATAGTTTTTTTGTTACAAACATTTAAATAATCTATATTTGTAGGGTGATATCTTGGAGATTACTTCACTATCAATATATAGAAGTAATAACCTGGTAGATAGCATTACCTATGAAAGGTCCATCCCATCTGCTATTCTTGCTGAAAGCTTTTCATGCACCAGTAAACTCAGTAAATATCAGAAGATAAAGCATAAGCCTACCACGCCATGGATTTACTCCTAATGTCTCCTCAAAGTGCAGCCTGATGCAACGATTACAAATGATTTTTCTTCTAATGTCATTTTACATAACCCTTTTTTCTGCATGAGTAGTTAGTGCGGAATGAATGAATGAATGCCATTAAAACAGTTAATCATTATCTGGGACACTGGCCTTCCTCCCTTCTCAACTAGGAATCTCCATGACAAAGGCCAAGAGATCAAAATGCCAGGGCTGCCGTGCTGGCCTATTTCTGACAGTAATTTTTTATGCAAATGGCCCTGCTGGGCAGCTCCCTCTGTGACCTTGAGCTCCCCTTATCTGCACTGACTTTGATCCAATGAGGGCTCGCTTTTGTGCAGCTCATTACTACTTAGGATCTCCAATCTGGCTAAATCTCACTAATTAAGGAAAATCTTCTGACCTCCATTTCTGTGTATTTCTCTGCTCCTCCGTATTGCGCAACGTATGGACCTTGACAGTGCGGAGGATCGGAGGTGAGACCCTTTTGTGCCGCTCAACCTGCCCGTGGTGGACGATGCATCCCCCAGCTCGCCGTGCCAACTGATGTCTACAGTGCAGCGTGACAGGCGGTGGCACGCGTTGCGGTTCAGACGGTGCGAGGGCACACAGCCCGCCTCACTGGCAGGCAGGGGCCACTTTAGCCTGACCTGCGGAGAGGCATCTCGCGTAACTCAAAAGACGCACTGGACCCAAACTGGTGAAGTTTCTGCCAAAAGAAAAGATTTCCACCTGACCTTGTGCGCCACTGAAACCACTCTACGAACTAAATAAAATTCAGAAAAGTTTCTCGTGCTGCCCAAAGTCTTGTGACCAGATGAAACAAAGGTCGTGCCCTCCACTGACCCACCAGCATCCACCAGTGACCACGCTGCCTCCGCCTAAGGCTTGCACGGAGTTCTGTTTTTTCGTTACGTACAACACCAGTTTGGGAAACTCTGTTTTGGCATGCAAGGGAGTAATTTTGTAAAGCCTTCACCGAGCACATCCCAGGGCGGGCTATCCACGGCTACTTACACCACCTCCAAATCACCCAGCACTGTTCTCGCGTGCTGAGAAGAGACAGTTATTTCTTTTGATCCATTATATCAATTCCTGTGCTCATAACTAATCTATCAGATAATTTTTTATGTTATTTCTTGTTGCACTCTATAGATAAGTAATTAAACAGTGGATTAAAGAAAGCAGTGAGGAGGGAGGACACCTACGCAACCCAAATGGAAGATCTGGGGCACTCCTTCCAACAACGTGCCCACCACAACCAATGCACGAGTTCTGCATACCGCGTGGTCTGGTTTTGTGTGACTCACTGAGACAAACAAGACATAAGGCCGGGAGTAAAACTCATTAGCAGTGATGTTTCACCAATTTCTTGAGCTACTGAAAGATGATCATCAAGTGAATCATTACACACTGCAGGTTATAGACGCGCGTTGGACAGGGAAAGGGTCAGAACAGCTCTATCACCGAAAAATATACATTTATTTTCCCTTTACAAATTATCATAATCTACTTGCATAGCAGCTGAAACAATGGCTGGTTAGCATCATTCCTTTATATTCAAAATTGACAATATAAGATATCATGTAATATCGTAATTATACTAAGGGTTTTTGTTGTTGTTATTTTCTTTAACCATGTCATGCACCCAGTAGACTTGCATTCCATTGGGTAATTCCTTAATTAGGCAGATTTTTGAAACAAGAATTATGTACACAACAGACCGGAACGTCTCCTTTGGTGTCTTCCTAGTCTATCAGGTGATTGCATCATTAAGCCACACATGCTACGTAGTAAAAATCCTTATGAAAATTCATGACAGAAACATACTGAGCTTGATGCATGCTAATAAATGAGAAACATACAAATTTGGTATTTTGTCTTTTAACCCCCCCAAACTCCAAACAATTATAAATAATTTCTTTACCAAATTTTATTTCTTCATTTTTTCAGCCATCTAAAAAAAACTTGCTCTTCCAACAGAGACTTGTGGAGGTCACATCTGAGTATCGTTCCACAAATTACACCTTATAATTGAGTTTACTAAATACGCTTATAACAGTGTCCCCACTCTTTTGGGTATCAACAAAACACAGCAAAATAAGCAAGAAAACAGTGATTTAACTAAACTTTTAGTTGTGGCTTTTTTTTTCTTTTTTTTTTTTTTTTTTCCCCAAGCAGATGAGACACAGTAAATTAAAAATCAATGGACAAAGTTTTATTTTTTGATGGCACAGTCTGGAAAACCAAAGCCTTTCCCAGAAGAAGGAATTTAACTTGTTTGGTCTGCAGTACAAGCGCTGTGAGGTGGTTGTTTTCTGCAGAAATAAGACACTCATATAATGCATTTTAAATAGATGCAAATAGCATCTACAATTGACTGTGAAAACGTTAAAGGAAGAGACAAAAAGTACAATATTATATATTTAAAAGAAATGAATGTAATCTTTTGATACTCTTAGAAGCAGAGAAAAAAATACTAAAATATTAATTCAAAAAGTCTTTTATGAAAAATGGACAAAAAAATCTCAAGTTCATAGAGAAAATGAATATATGCAAGATAGTAAGGATAACAACAATACAATCCCTGAATGCCTCAAAATCTTCATGGTTTAAAAGGCATCCCAATTTTCTCCAAAGGTGGTGGCATCTATCCAGTCGTCCATGGCTAATTTTACACGGAATGCAAAACGTTATTCAAATAGGACGGTGCATTAAACTTCAACTATTTCTGATGTAGCTCTCAAACTACAAACCTATCTTTCTTCTATTTTAATTTTAAAGTAAGTTAGCAAACACTTCCTTCTTAATCCCCAGAGACTATCTATAGAGTGACACAAATGCACAAATTTATGACAGTAACATAAATGCTCCTCTGAAGTAATGTGCAACATTAAGTGAAATCGTTTCCTGGAAAGATATTATAGGTATCTATATTTTATTTGCCATCTTAAACATATCTGGGTCTTTATGACCTTATTTTTAAAATGTATTTCCTTTTTACATTTCCTGGTGCAAATGGACTGCATAAATAAGCAATGTGCTATGAGGCTTCAGACTAGCCGATAAACCCTTTCAATTTTCATGCCAGCTTCTTCTTTTGTAATTCAAATCTGGCTGAAAACTGGCAGCTCTGAAAACTGAAACAAGCACTGCCACAAATACCTTGTAATGCTATCGACCTTGTCTGCCCATGCAGTGAGAAAGGGGGATGCATATGTGTCTGCAGTCATCCAGATAACACAACTCATTTTTTTGGGGGGATAACAGAAGCCAGCCCCGGACTGTGCACCAAAAGCAGTCATTACCAGGCAAGCTGGAGAATAAGTCTCTTCAAAATACACAGCGCATTTAAAAACCATATACAGGGCTCAGCCACTGCTTTCATTACCAATTTTAATTTAGCTCCTTCAGTTTGCCAGCCAGATAAACTCTTTAGTGCTGTTTTTTAATCTATTTGCCACATTTTATGTTTAAGATTATAGTAATATGGGACAGGAGAAGGAATCACTTTTAGAGGAAATAAAGAAATAGATCCGCTTATCAGCGCCCATCAGAAAGTTCATTAATCAGCCAGGCTTTGTGCCCCCTAAATTGAAAGGTTAAATAATCCTCTCAGGAATATTTCTCGGCACCACCGCCAATTGTCCGGAGAGAAGCTGCCATTCACAGCACTCTGGATCGGTGACAGGGTATTTTACCACCGTTTGGACCCCAAACAATGATGGACAAATGGCCTGGCTTACAAAGAAACCTTTTAGTACAAGGATGGAGAAAGGACCACAAGCTTTGAAGTGGGGTGGGGGAGGTGGGTGCCGGGAAGAGGCCGGCAAGGAGAAGGAGGAGGAGGAGGAGGCTCGTGCATGGGGACACATATATTTTATTTGAATGTTTATTAGGAGACTCGCCCAATGCTGTTCCATGCGTGCCCAGGCTTCCGCGCGCAGAGAGCACGCGCGGGCAGGCACCGCACGCACGCACGCTCGCCGCACTAAGTGTATGCATACTTACACATACATTTATACATTAATCTGAACACAAACATTTGCAAAGCCTGTAAAATCAGAAGATGAACAGAACTAAAGCATGGTTATATTTATTAGCTAATACACCGGGGAGCCCGACAAACCCCAAGGTTTTAATTTTTACTGTCATTCTAGATGATTTACAGCTTCCTTTCTCTCTCTTTCTCTCTCTCTGTAACCTTTATGTCGTCTACTAATCACCTTCCACCATCATGTGCAAAAGGAGGAAGCAACACATTTGAAATAACTTTCTTAGGGGGGCGTTCTTAATAGGTATTTAATTTGAGATGATTTCTGATCACAGCCAAAATTGAAGTAAACACAGAAAAAATACTGTGCTGCTGGAGGATGAGAGATGCCAGAAGAGTGGTGCATCAGTTTTTTAGCAGTGAGTTTTTGCTGGGGTACCATCTAAATTAACAACAATTCAAGTTTTTTTCTTTGAACTTCCTAGCAGCTAGGCTTCACTCTGTAGCATCCTTTACAGATGGACAATTTTACAGAAACATTTCCCCTACATTACCAACACGTTAACTGTGCATCTTAATGTTTATCAATTTCCTCATAATTTTTTCACGTATTCTGCATTTAAGAGCATCATATATATATATATATATCTATTCAGTAATACCATATTTATTTTTACCTAGCTGTATAACTAGTGACATTCATTCAGAATACATCCTCGAAGAAATGTCTCACCGCCTATACGCAACCGTTAACAAACAAAAGCTTTTCCATGTCCCTCTTGCACATCTATTTCTTTAAATGAGTCTCAATTCCACAAAGTTTTCACGTTAATATGACTTGGGACTTTATCTGAATAGTCCACAGCGTCTAAAAGATGCCAGGTTTCTCCTCTCTCACATCACATAAATATGCCATTGATCAAAACTGTTTTCTCCAAACCAAGTTTTGAGTATCTCAGTGCTATTATTTTCCCTCTGTTTCCCTCGTCACACCATCATCAGAAAAGCAGAATTAATTTAACCAGGGTCTCATCTGCCATCAAAATAAGTCAGACAGAAACTGGGTATCACGTGCAAATCCGGTGCCATTAATTTTAAAGCAGAAGATATTTCAGGGTTATTACACAGCCCACAGGAATCCTTCAGCGTTTGTGTATGCTCGTGTACAGGCGCTCACCACTCAATTTTTTAGGTGCTGAAGGAAGTTACACATACACCTTAGAAACAGAACTAACTGCATAGTAAAGAAACAACATGAAATTCCTTTCTGTTACCTACAAGATGAGTAGTTACCACAAACAGAGAAACTGTAAGTTTGAGGGGAGAAAAATAAAAGAAGAAGGAAAAAAAAGACAAGCAGCTTTTGGACTCGACGCTGATTCTGAGCAACTTCAAACCCAGGCAGTGACCATCCAGTTCTTGCAAATGTATCACCTGGTTTGCTGTAAAAATAGTACCTCTTCCTGTAAACGTTGCCGTCCCTGGAGAGGCGAAGCCGCTGCCGAGGCAGGGCAGCATCGCCCGGCGCCCTCTGCGCTGCTGGGGCCCGCCCAC
>NW_009647428.1:122129-135035 GCF_000708025.1 Charadrius vociferus | reverse complement strand
GCGGAAACCTGGTCCCCCCCGGGGGGGGGAAAACCCGCTGCCGAGGCAGGGCAGCATCGCCCGGCGCCCTCTGCGCTGCTGGGGCCAGCCAAGGGGCCTCGCCAGCCCAGGCGCCGACTGGCAAGAGCAAAGCACCCAATGCAACAGCACGTAAAAGTTCATCAACTTCTGGCGGCGAACAGAACGCCAGCCGAGGCGACGGCGCCCTGGGCTGTTCCAACGCGCGGCGCTGCCAAGAGCGGTGAAGAACGGGGCGGCTGTTCGTGCCCGTGTCAGTCATACCCGCGGCCCTCGGAGCATGTCTGTCAAACGCTAATTTAATCCAGAATTAACAGTCATAACCAAGTTAAAACTGAAGGCCTGACTTCACTCCCCCGAAGCCCAAAATTCTGAGGCATGACTTTTTCCTTTGCTATATGTGGGTACTATAGCATATATGCATATATCATGCAAATGACCCACTGCTCGGAGACTTCTCCAGCGCTGCAGTAAAGTTGTACCCACTTACGGCACATGGCTCTACACTACCGATCGGTTTATATGGGTCTTTGGTTCCTTTTAATTCCCTTTATGCTTGATTTTTCAAAATTTGAAGTCAAAGTCAGGATAATTCTGTCAGCGGGATAGTAACTTTTCCATTCACATGACAGGAGCTAACAAGATGTATTAATATTACTGACATGATAGACCCTCTCAGAATTAAATCAGTGAATACTTTTAGGGAATCCTAATCCATAGATTATTAACATGATCAAGCATAACTTGAGAAAGTTACCGTCGAACCGGTTATTGCTGCTGGCTGCTCCTAACGCACGGATCATTGACAGGACGCATTAGCAGCTCTGGCAGCGACACGGACGATCGCAGGCGCTGCTGCCAGCACAGAGCTCCACAGATGCCGCTGCTAAATACCTGTGACGTTTTAACGTGCAAAGTACTTGTATGATAAAATGCAGCAGTTTCAGTACTACTAAAGCACATAATTTATTGAGTGGACACTGGACAAGCAAAATGCTGCTCCTGCTGAGGATGTACGTGCAAACAGTTCACGGAGATTCATGCTCTGCTGACACTTTGCATTTTTTCCACTTTGCAATACAAAAAGGCACCAAAATACATTTTATGTCCCCTACACAAAAGTATAACTTTTATATGTTTTGAAATGTCTGCTAGATCACAGACATTTTTTTGTTTCCTATGGAACGTTGAAACCAACCCTAAGTTCTAACAAAAATGAGAAAAAACATCTTCATATCAAGTTCAGAGGAATAATTTTCACTAATATACTGTAAAAAATTATTCAGAGAGATAGTTTTCAGGAATAATTTTCAGGAAGTTTCAGGGAACTTTAATATGACTATTTAGACACAGAATTCACTGCAGAAAAAGCGGACAGAAATATTTAAATTTTTTTCTCAAATAAACCCTTGCTTTTAAAATGGATAGCAAATCTCACTCTAGCTTGAAAATTCTATTTTCCTTATTTAGATGGTTAACACTTGATATAATAAAAATTATTTAAATGATCGTACAGCTTCACCTTTTCAAACTAAAGGAAGGAGAAGTGAAAATTTTACCAAATCTGCAACCACCAAAGAAAAGATCATCTTAACCCTCTTGCTTAAAAGCAGTTATGTATATGATGGGAAGACATTTCAGCAATGACTCTTACCATGATTATCCTGTTTTCTGTTTAATTAACCACTTACCCAACACCTTTGGTGTAGCACAAAAACATGTATCCCAACAGATTTGGCGTATGCTGGGCAAAGGAGGGATGCACATGGCAGTGTCCGTGCTGAGAACAGAGCAGTTCCTGCCCACAAGCATGCGTGGGAAGGAGCAGCTCCCTCCAGTCTTTCTCCAGCCATGAGCACATCTCGCCACCAGGACTGCGGGCACAGCACTTGAAAATGTCACGCACCGCACAGATAGCTTCCCGGGCACGCAGGGGTTAGCTAACCACAGACTTAAACATTCAAAATATTAAAATACATTAATTTCCATCGCCCTTTCATTTCCATCCCCTGCTCTTCTTCCCCTTTTCCCATTTAAATGCAGGGCCAAAAGGTATCGCTTTTGCAGAAAACAGAGTTCCTTAAAGAACAGTACTGTGCAGATTGAAGTTGGGGATCCTCTGAAGGATGCCCCTTCTCAAAGACAAACACTTTGAGGAGATTATTTGGCACCCCAAAATCAGAGAAACGGAAAGCCAGTCAGCCAAGATTTCTGTGTCTCCCCCAGTCCCAGATTGCTTCCAGAAATACATCAAAATGCAATTTCTGGCCAAGACTCCATCAGTCTTCAGCCCTCAGTTTAAAAGCACCTTCTGTTTTGTTTTCTGGGGAGGCAGATGGGGAGGAGCACGAGACAGACAAGCGCTAGAGAAAGCCGAGATGCTTTCTACCACGCTTACAGGGGGAAGGTGAGCGGCAGCTGACGACGGTGCTGGTGGAAGGTGACGGAGCCCACCCAAAACGGCCTCCCGGGTCCGCGCAGGAGCCTGCAGCTTCGTGGTGCAGCGTGGCAAGAGCCGGACGCTGAGCTGGGGTAACGACCACAACCCCGGCGCAGAAACAGGCACTGAGCAGTGGTCTGTCCTCTGCAGTAAAGAGGTACCAGGACACCGTCACGCTGCCCCAGGGAAGGAAGTGCAAGCGCAAAGTCACGTTGGCATTTTTACAGAGAACCACTCTGAACTTTCTATTTCAACTTAACCGACACACAAAAAAAACCCCTAATTATTCAGTACTCGTAACTGGCCAGGGGTATTAGTTAAAACCCAACATTTTCATGAAAAGGCAAAGTCTAAACAGTATTTTTGTAGACATTACGTATTAATAGAAAGTTATTGAAGCTACTTCTTTTTCCTGTGGTATTTTAAATACAGTTCTAAAGTAAAAAAGGAACTCTGTCCAGCATGTTTTTGTACTGAAAGCTATAGCATACACTTTGTACTCTTAAGATTACACTTATTTCAGGACCTGAAATTCTGTTTTCTGTAAAAAAAAACTATCAGAAAGAATACTTTCTGTTGTGAAATATTCCTGTGCAATAGAAACAAATTTTGGGTTTAGGTCCCTGATAGCTGCAAAGATACCTGAAACTTGAAAGAGAACAATAATGTGGGACAAATTATAATTAGTAGTGGAAAATAAACATAATGTAAAATAAAATCCAAGAGCCCTTCTAGACAGCACACAAACCACTACTAGCGTCCTTATTTTCAGCAGAATAACCGTGCAGGGCAGGCAGACATTTCAGAAGCATCACTGTCACAGAACGGCACTTGCAAAGGCGGTAGGGCTTGGGCTTGAACAATGCAAGTAGATAATTTAAACGCAAAATATCTGCTGATTGTTGCCCAAGATCTGCCCTACCTCCTCCCCCGACTGAAGAGGCCAGCACGCATTTTCAGAGATGAAATCTTCACGAACCCAAGCACCAAAAAGACCCCTTTCCCTCACGGCAAGCGTGGGGACACCGTCATACTCCAGCTGCTTGTGTTCCCCCACAACCCACAGGAGGCAGAGCCATCCTTACCCTAAATTCATATCCCTGGGAATTTTGGGTTGCTCTCCCTGTGAAATATCCCGATGAATGGCTACTGAAGTGCTGGCACACGAGGGCCTGCTCTGTGATTCCAAAGCATGCAAAAAATACGCTGCCTATAAACAAAGTGGTATTTTCACTACAGTCAATGAAAACAACCTTAAAACAAACAGAGAGAAACTGGTCAAGTGCTGAAACATTTAACACGACCGCCAGGATCTCGTGGTCCGCAGCTTTGTGTCGTGCCAGGGCCGGAGGAGCTGACGCTGCAGCCCCATCCCTGCGCGTGGGCAAGTTGGGTTAATCTCCCCCCGAAAACACTTCTAAACCCACCCTCTCCCTCACCACGCACAACCTACAAAGCTTCTCTGGAAACCAAATGCTCTGTCTCACAGGGTTAAATATTTTTTGGCCAGAGTCTCACGCTCTAAATTTTCTCTTTCTGAAAGTCACATTTTAAAGGATACAAATTGACTTTAAGCAACACTGCTTATGTTTTCATTTCAGAAAAAAAAAGTGGCAGGCCCTGAGGAATTTTAATAACGCACACAAAGAAATCCGAGCGCAAAATTTAAACACAAAACGTGCATTGTCCCTTCATGTCTTTTACGCACAGAGGCCAAAACAGCCGATTCCTGGTTCATCTTCTTTTATGTAAGTGGATTAAAAGTAAGATTAACAAACTGTCAAAAAGCATGTTAAATGATAGCTCCTGCTAGTTAAAAATTCTGATGGTTCTAAAACTCTGTTGGTGGCCATCTTGGCCCAGCAGCTTTAATATAAATGAGACTGGTGAAGGCAGGGGATGGGGGAAGGAGTGCTTACGGCCAGAGCTGTACAGGGGGAGGAAGAGGTTATTAAAAATGAGCAATCTTTACAGAAAGAAAACACATAATCCGAGGAGGATTTGTGTTTTAACAAATGCATCGATACTGATAAACACATTAAAAAAATTAAAATTGCGCTCTGCCCATTTCAGGGATGGAATTTCATTACTCTGTAGATATTTACTGAAGAAGATACTAATGCTTGCAAGGTTAATTCCTATTTGACTATTGTATCCACACCTCATTCCTGAGCTGGACTGGCTATGGTCATTTCTGTGCGCCACGACTCCCTCTGAACAATGCAGCAGGCAGCATACATAAGGAGATGATGCCACATTGTACCAAAATACGGCGACAGCCATTTGCACGCCTTCGCGGTACTCCCAGCGGCGCCACCACACAGAAGGGTTTGGGTCGCACGTCGGGGAGATGCACACAGAAGGCGTGCAGCTTCGCGCCCGACCCAAAACATGGGTTGCTATGCCCTGAAAATAGATTTCCTCTTTGTCCTCTGGCGATGTCATCTGTTGGGTGGAAATGAGACAGCTCACAGCAGTGCAATTTCTACCCTCAGTTTCATCGGGCCACATGATGACCGGCGGGACGGGAGCAGGTCTGGACCTGCGCTCCCATCCGCTGGTTCGGGTCCCGAGGACGAACGGTTCCTCACACGGCGCGTGGCCCCGCGGAGGGCCAGCGCCAGCCCTGCCATCCACCCGCAGCCCCGAGCTGTGAGCGCGTACGGCAGTGCCCGCATTTCGGAGAAGGGCTGTCCCCCGCGGAAGGCACTGCCGCCGGCCCCGCACCGAACCCCCGAGCCGGGGTCACGGAGGAGTTGCTCTCCTCCAGCACGCAGACCTACCGTGAACGGGAGCTGCCAGTGGACACGCAGTCAGGCGATCGGACAGCAGATCAAACTCAGGTGGATGCTACGGTATTTTTATTAAGAACAAACTGCACAACTCAACCAAACGAACGAAACTCATAGCGTGCCTTAACCTCACAAGTTTTTCCACCAACTTTGGGATTTTTTTTTGTAAATAGAGGGCTATAAACTGGCCTCCACTTGAGTACAAAATATTTAATAAAGGCCTCTACCTTTATAGCTGAAATCCAAAATGACAAGAGAAAGAGAATGAAAAAGAGACAGGCATTCTGAGGGTGGAAAAGCACTGCCATGAGCACCCCCAGTATCCTTACGATGTGGGAGAAGGGGATGTGATGGCAGGTCCTTTGGAGCACCAACTGTATTTCTCTGTGTCTGCGGAACGTTTGAGAAAGACCAAGTTGTAAGCTGGGCCTTCTACTAATCTGGAACAAAGAGCTTTACAAGACCTTCAAGTGTCTTGTCTGTGAAAAAATTACATGTATTATTATTTACACTGCACTAAGCTATGATCAAAACTGTTTATCCTGGATCTGCAAATGAAGTCCTTGTGTTATTATTTGAATGGATAGTAACACCTTTGATAAACGTAAGTGGGTATCAAAGCCGACCTATTTATTGCAAATAGATACCTATGTGAAGAAAAACCTAAAATATGTTTTGACAAATGTAATTTCCCTCTTCTGATATAGGAGAAACACACAGAGAGCAGGCACAATGAAAATTATTTGTAAAAGTTTTAAATCACCATCTTAAAGAGGTTATTAAATATTATTTTAAACCTCGGTGGGAATTGGATTGTTCTGCTGACTTTGATTGGTTTTTTGCGGAATAATTTTAGTTAACAGAGTTGAAAGAACAAGTTTAAAGAAACTAACTTCATCCAGTTATAAAGCTTTGATTATCATAGAGCCTTTAAATTTAAGCTTCATTGAATACAATATGATAATCTTTTTTCTATCAAAAGGCAAATTAAAATATTCCGCTTATAATCCTTTTTGCCATTTCAACTGCTCGTAAGATTTCTTGCACTGGCAGTCTATTTTGGTTAGAATAAGACATTTCTGCCCATATAACAAATTATTTGTAATGTGCCAAAATTTGTCACCACAGCTAATGTAAACAAAAACCTACCACCACCCATAACAGCAGAATGGTTTTATTATTTAGTCATTGTTCTAGTCAATTCGTGTCTCTGTGCAGGGGCTACAAGAAGTCAATAGATGGCAGTCCATCTCTTAGGAAAGAGCCAGATAATGAATAAAATCACCAAAGCTTCACAAAAGAGAAAGGTGGAAGGCTGTGTGGTTTTTCACAAGCATTCACAGTAATTAACTAAGAATACTTTATATAATGCAAAACATTTAGACGAACTTTGTAATGGCTGTCTCTAAGCAATGTTATAAAAACAGTCTTTTATTACAAACCTGAATGCCTCGTTTTATTTGCGCTTACATGTACCTGCATGTGTGACACTTGTGATCAATTTACCAAAATCAATTTAAATCTAGTGGTTGCATCCATGGCTAAAGCAGAGGAAAAACTCACTGTAGCCTTAGTCTATTTGCTAAAAATCAGGCAGCCTCTGCAGCAGAGCGACAACCACAACAGTACTTCTTTTTAAACTTCTATTATTTTTCTTTAAACGGTTATCCCGTTTGTAGAGAAATATTTATTCTAAACTACGAAAATTATAAACTAATTTCTATACTGAAATACCACCACGCTGATATGAGAGTAAAAGATCTCGGCATTTAGTTATACTTCTATAAGTATGTATACAGTATACATCATTCTAACAGAAGTTTTGATTCTTGGCGAGAACAATATTTACTTCTGTTCTGCTCTGGGTACAAAAAAGAATATTTAAATGGAATAATAAAAGCTGGGACTCATACATTTAAACAATTCTGATAATGCAGTTTCTTGAGATACAACTTATTTTAAATATCAAACGTCTTTTAGGATGCAAAATTTTAAACTCCAGGCTTAATCTGACTACTAATAGTAACTCTGAGTCAAAGTGAGTCTTCCCATGGAAAAAATGGAGACGTGGAAAGCATTTCCCACATATCAGAAATGTGGATAATCTGCAGTTCACTGCAAAAATAAAAAAAATATTTATCAGTAGCTAGGGTCTGACTCAATGTCAGTTTATCTTCGTGTGACCATGTTTGTCCACATTTCAAAACGTCCCTAAAACACACTAAAATTTCCAAATGGGTGCTTTTAATAATACACTTGTATTCGTAACTACCACATTTCCTAACATGAGCTTGTTTTGACGAATGTTGTTAGCTTTATACTACGCAGAGTGTAAACTCAGAACAATTTCTACAAAATTCACAGATAAAATTTTCTGCCTCAGATACCTCAAACACTGGCCTAGTAACCACTGGGTCAGGTTTAAGCTCCCCCCCACTTTTTTACAAAAATAAATATTTTCTAAATGTTGATAGCAACTCACTTTTAGAGGAATTTTCAATGGCAAGCAGGACTAAAATCAATTAAATCTTACACTTCAGTAAAAAACAGAACCCAACATATTACTACATCTAATATACCTATCTGATTATTAGACTCCAAATATCATAAATATTTCAGAAATCGTTTTTACATGTACCTTTAGGGATTATAATGAAAGACAGTATTTACCTTTTTCCTACACGCAATTTTAAAAAAGGAGACAAAAATATTCAGTGAACGCACCTTTTGCTCATAATGGTCTTTTAAAAGTCTATGCCAATTCTGTTTAAAATAAAAGTAAATGCTTAGAGAGGGTGGAGGATCTCCAAAACAGATCTTTTTTAAAAAAATCATTATGCAGAAAACATGAGCAAGAGGTTTTAAGCACAGATTTCCCTATTCATTGAATTTAGAAGCAAAAACAGAAAAAAGAGCATTCCACTACCGTGAAGAGGTGGAGGCAAGAAATTATAAAGCACATCCTATTTATTGCTCAAAAGAAAAAGTCCACACCAAAGATCCATAAAGAAAAGTAGTGGACAAACTTTTCCACTTTGTTTTGAACGGACAGTAGAGATTAATTATCTGTAACAGCTAAATACATATGAGGTTGATCTGGATAGCAGTGAGAGCAAAGACTCAGATGAATGGCAAAAATCCTAATCTTTAAAGGGTTTTTTATGTACAATGATTTTATAAAAGAATACCTTCAAGATTTGTGATACCAAGCCACTGAACATTGTCTTAACCAGTTAAATATTGTTCCAGGTATTGGTATTAGCCGAATTTGTACGCATCTGGTTTTATTTTTATCTCTATTTTACATGTGAGGAAAAACCTTAAGTAATATACTGGTACAGTTCACAAAGTTTTCTTTTCTTGTTTCAATGACTAAAGATCAACTAAAGCAGGTGAAAGAAGAAGTTATAGCTATATCCTCACCAATTAGAAATTATCTGCAGAAGTTTATAAAGTGTATTTCTCAAATAAGCATCTGCACTCTAGCTGAAACTTATTTTACACATTTAAAAAGAAAGCTTTGTCATACACAGTGATTAATTACCAGCATCTGGGATATCTGAGATGGGATTATTGCTTCTGCTATGCATATCAACTTAAAAATTTAACCCTCTTTATGTGTGTAAATGTAGTCACTGAGAGGAGACAGTGCTGCAAGGCACTCATTTAATGACTACAGTATTAAAACAAAATCCTAAGTTCTAAAGATGTTTAAAAAAGAGTGTTTCATTGCATTCTTCAGTTCAAAAAACTCTTCAGATGTTTATTATCTTCTCGGTGAAGATGCTTGTCTATATTTTATGGTCAGCAGTTCACAGAAGAGTAAATAGGTTGGGTGTAGAAGAAAATAAAAAAGGTGTTTCTACTTACTGTTAGGTGATACTGCCTCCATATTTCTGGGCAAGCCTGGAAAATAAAAATATTGATCAGCTAGGAGCATGAAACAAGGTGCTTTACAGCCTGTTGGTTTTGGCATAACACAGTATCCACCGGTGTCGGTCACAGGAAAATAAGAAGCTTAACTGAAAGGGTCTGCATTTCAGCTTCAAAAACCTGGCTAGACAGTTTAATTGAATTTTACACTGGTTTAACACACTCCCTGCCATTGTCAGAAAGCCAGTAACAGTTTTCTCTCACCCCTTCTTCTCTGAAGGTTAGAAGTTTGGGAGAGTAATGTGCTCTTAACTCTAGTAAGCATGAATACTAAAAAACAAGCAGAAATGAATTTAAAATCTAAATTTTCTGACATCTTAAATTTACATAATGCTTCGGAAATTAAATCACAAAGTACCTTCCTTTCATGTAGGAACAGAAATATTTTACTATTTTTGTACATATCTCTATCCTAATCAAAATATAATTGTTACATGTAATAATCCTCAGTAGCCTAATGTCAGATGAGTTGTAAACAAGAAGCATAACAGATTGCTTTAATGTTTCTATTTTTACAATGGCTTGCTTGATTATTTTTTTTTTTTAAAACTTGCCAGACTTGCACACAAACTTCTAAGTGCAGCCCATTGTAAAAAATTTTACAGGGCAGATTTTTGAATCACAGCAATAACACAATAGACCTAAGGAATACATAAGAGACAGGCAAGAGGAAAATGTGGATCTTCTTTAAACAAATCAGAATGTGTCACTGATCAATGAGACAGAGGTTCCTTTCTCAAGGTTTCTTAATATTTTTACAAAATTTACAATACTCCTGCGTTCTCCTATGACCCCCAAGCCACAGACAGACACAGAAATAGTGTTACTTTGCCTGTTAGCCATTTTAGTGTTTAAGAGAGTGTGCGCACAGTCACTTCAATGGAGGTCTTTCACTTCTGTTTAAACATTTACTGTTTTATTAAAGTAGCTCCTTAATCATTTGAACAATTAGCGATTTGCCAATCTCAATTTTCAGTATTTTAAGAAGAAATATTAGACATTCCGTGGCTTCTACATAATATGCTGTAGCTCTGATTTCAAACATTGAAGCCCCATGACTACTTGCAAATGAGTACTATTAACATTTCTTTAGATTTTGAATAAATTTTTCACTCATGCCTAAATTCTTGCCTTCTTTTACTCTGACAGAGCATGTTAATTAAAAAAAAACCAAAACCAAACACCCGACACAACAACCAGAATTAGGAACTGAATCTCTCAAAAAATAGTCCAAGTTTCTGACGGTCACCTTATGGCATATACAGTATGTTTATCCTGGACATGATGGAAATTATATTATTTATTATTCATTCTGCCAGTAACACAATTTTCTGGAGAAAAATCTACAATCTGTTCTGTGTAATGATTCGACATTTCTCCTCTTACTCAAATACTGCACGTAAATATTTGAGTTTTATATTAATATTTCTATAAAGAAAATGCGTGAAGTACATCACATTTCTAACAGAGGAACAGACTACAACATTTGACAGTTTGAGCACACTAGAGCTGTCTTCGAGAGCAAACAAAAGGATTTTCCTCCTTCACTAACTTACACAGGATTCAGAGGCGCGATACATAAACACTCTCTGGTGTATAAAAATATTGTATCAGAGCCCTCGCCTTCTCTCTCAAACCTGTAAAAGGCTTCAACTGTACACAAGACTTCTGCTGGTTTAGCACAGGGGTAGCAGACAGTTATTTATACATTAGTTCTGGATAGTTTTCGATTACCACAGTGTCCCCAGACTAATATGGTTGAAAAATCGCAATCAATGAGTTGTCATATACTGGCAAAATGCCACTCTGTGATATGACCTTTACTCACACAGTAGCTATTTAATAATAATTAAAAAAAATTACTTTATTTTTGAATAATAGCTCGGTTGTTGGTGTTTTTGTTTCTGCTCTGGACACAAAGACATCACTTCCAGCGAAAATCTGTAACTCAGGGTAGGAAACTGCAGTTGGAAGAGCTCTTGCCAAAACACGGGGAGAGGCACGGTCCCCACCCCTCAGCAGTGCTACCAAGAGGTAGGTTTTATCATCATTGTCTTCAAGGACGTTTTAAGGCTGTGGGAAACTTAAGGGAGGTAGGAAGAAGGTGGCAAGGGAAAATGGGCCAAGCATATTTCTTCATTCAGATGGTGATTCAGTGCAATACTTTTCATCGTCACAATGATCACTTACCAACTTCAGGAGTTGAATACAATAGTTGAAAACGGATGCCTGGCTAAACAACAGCTTTTTAGAAATGATGCTTTTAACCAGGAGTCCTATTACCTTGCATTGGCTCAGAGTTATTGTCTGTATCTTCTATCACGGAATGACAAAAAATATAATTAACAATTACTGCTGAATACTGGCTTCTCAAATGAAGCAAAGAGGTTTGCCATGGAAGAGAGCATAACCAAATACAACAACCACCGAGCCCGAGCTTTTTCTTATTTATTTAAAAGTACTTAACCATGAATGGCCCTCATTTAAAGAAAAGCCCTTGCGGTATACAAGTACGATGGCAGCGTGATGAACTACATTAAAATAAAATTGCATTTATTTCCTGCCCCAGTGGTCTGACCTTACTAGCATTTAGATGTACCAGCACAAACGGCGCCCGCGCGGTACGGCCGTGCCACGCGCAGGCGAGGTGCGATCCCCACACCTTTCGCCACGTCCGCACAAGTGCCTTTTCCCGCACAAGTGCCGGGCAATTAATTTTCCCAAATCTGTTGCTGGTTTGTGGTTTTTTTTTTCTTTCCCCCAAATCCGCTGGTTTTGCTGCGGCCCACATTCGGTTAATTTGGAAGGGTGATTATTCGCACCCCAGCCTGCTCCGGCTGAGGTCGCCACACCAGATGAATCCAGGCTGGATCCTGCGCATTTTGACCCGAACTGAATTTTATCAGGTGCTAATTATTGTTTTACCAGAACAACGGCTTAATGCATCTGTTGTTTAATTCCCACTTCCCTATTCTCAAACGTGAACATCAAAGAAAATAAAACACTCAATCTCAAACAGCCCCTGACAGCAGACCAGGACTCGAGCGCTCAATAGACAAGGCCCTTGCCACCAGTTCTCATATTTCCACAACAATGAGCAAACACAAAAACAGCACTAAGCGGCCTTTCCTCCTTTCCGCTCCCCTTGGCCGGTCGTCTGCCTTGCGCCGAGAGGGCCCTCGACGGCCGCCCTGCTGGGAGCGCGGCGCGGGGGAGAGGATTAGCCTCGCTAACATGCGAGCATTTGCGAGAGGGAAGGGAAAAACCCCGCTACTGTATGTGGCGTATGAATAACCAAAATGCACGCGGCGCTGACAGGAGACCGGGACGGGCCTGCGGCTCCCCGGGAGAAAATGTAGCTGTGATGAGTGACAGGGCTTTCAGGAAATATGTTCACAATCACAGACAGTGAAGGCCATGACCTAGATCGTTTAAGAGCTTGTCTTGTCAAATTATCAAAAGCTTCTTCCTCTCTGAATAAAGAGTGACATAAGTGAGTGTCAGAAAGCTGCAGGCTGACAAGCCAAGCATACAATAACAGCATGCACGTCACATACTTGCCGAACACCGCCACGGCTAGCGGCAAATCTTAATGAGAGCGCGGCTGGCCCAGGAGACTTGGGTCCCTGCTGGCACAGCTACTCATCTCGCAAAAATCCTTCAGCTCCAAGTCAGTTATGGTCTGACACGACGACTACAATTACTAAACACAACTTTTTAACA
>NW_009647428.1:111208-121623 GCF_000708025.1 Charadrius vociferus | reverse complement strand
CCCGCAAGTAAAGAAACACAATACAATTCAATTGCCTGATGTGGCCTCACGTTGCCGGGAAAAGAAGGCTGCCAGCCTCACAACCAGTACACCCACCGTGAGGCTGCAGGATCAACTGATTCATTTCCACGCAAACAGCGATGTCAACTGCCATGCTCAGCCCAGCGACAGTACACAGAATCACAGAATCACAGGATGGTCAGGGTTGGAAGGCACCTCTGCAGATCATCTAGTCCAACCCCCAGATGAGCTGCTCACTGAGCAGCCGTTTTTTCCTAAGTCTGCAAGGAGCCTCTCTCCTGCCCGCCACGTTTGCCTCCTCCCTGCCACAGCACACTGTTTGTGAAGGTCTTCTCCCGCCCTTGCAGCTGGCAGGCGAGACCATAGACCACAAACCTCATGACACCCACCTAACCGCCACCGAACCTGCACAACACAGGACGTTCACGGCATGGGGTTTTCAGCTTATACATATATAAGCGTAAGTATATATACGGACACACAGATATATACAGGTGCACACCTATGTGTGCACACAGTGCTGCAGGAGACTGATGTGCTCTTTCCTGGAGGGAGCAGCAGACGGTCAAACAGAGCCACGCTTGAAACTTTTGTACAACACGCTCCTCTGAGGATCTTCCCAAGCAAAGCACAGGAGGCTGAGCTTCTTCCAACACAACTCCATCTAAGGTGACTCCATACATTCCCTGGGCTGTTTCAGGAAAAGTGACTGACCTAACGGATAATACATTTATCTTCCTGAAAATGTTTTAAATAACTTTGAACATTTTCAAATCAAACTAGGCAAAGTACCTTGAGCTGCTTTGAGTTAACTTCTGGACAAAAGTGTGACCATGGAGAGTCACTCTGACACACACTGTGCGCAGGAGCTTGTTCTGCATCCTTTGTGTCACAGTGAAAGTGAGTGAACTTTCTGTGAAAGACAAAACTTGTTTTGAGCATCCAAAGTATTTGATAAAAACTAACTAAAAAAAAAAAAAAATTAGAAAATATATTAGCCTTTTTCCCAACACTGTATTAAGATCTGCTCTGTGAAGGCTGCACTAATGTTTTCAGAGTATTTTGGAGAACTTTGGGCAACATTTAGGCCCAGGCTCAGAGCAAAACCTGTGGTCTGCCTCCAGCACCTACAGACACCAGAAACTTCCCAACAAGCAGACTGATACAGAACAGTCGCAGTAACTGGGCTTGGTGAAAAACTTTCACGTTTTTGATAAAATGCCCTGTGGAGGACTCGTAATTCTTCACAGAAAGTAATTAGCAGAGGTACAGACATACAGACCTGTCATGATCAGTTTACATAGCCTGAAAACAATAATGACTACACTGCATCGGACCACCAGCCCGTGGTCTCCAACTGTGGCCATAAGCCGATGCCTCACACAGTTTAAAAACAGGGCAAGCACGCATTTTTCGCTCTTCCACACTCAACTGTTTTAAGCTCAATGACTGTGCAAGCTGCATGAAGTTTCTGTGTGTTCAGTAAGCTTCCATGGTACACTCTTCCATGAACTGCCCCTGTCTCCTCTGGAAACAGAGCAGACCTTCTGCATCTACAGCACCCCTAAGTAAGGAGTCTCACAGGTCTGCCAACTATTGCACTGAGGAGTCACCTTCTTCTCTCTCTTCTGAACCTATCTCCTACTGCCTTTGTCAGATGCCCCCTAATTCTTTTACTGGAAGAAATTATGAACAATTGACGGCAAGCCACTGCCTCCCATCACGGATGATTCTGAAGCTCTTTACAGATCCTTCTCTTCGTCATCTCTCTTCCAGGCCAAACAGTCGTGGTTGTGCTGAAGGACACAGAAGAGAGGGACCAAAGTTGCCCCTAGGTGTCCATTTTCCTGCTGATTCCTAACATTTCCCCCACTTTCCTCCCACTGCTTTTGAACACCAAACTGTTTTGGGGGGGCTGATCATACTGCGTAACTCTAAAATTTGAGTCCTGAATGGTAACAGTAAGCCCATCAATCCATATGCAAAGCTGGGATTATTTTTCCCCAGGTATTTTACATTTATTGCCACCCAAGATCATCTGCCATTTTATTGTGCTCTCCCTCGGTTTCTTACAGTCCTTGGGCAGTTCTTCACAGTTGGCTCACAGCACTGACACTCTAAATAATTCAGTCTTCTCAGCAAATCTTGTTGCCCTATTGTTCACTCTTTTCCATGTCACACTAGCATATCCTACCTTTATCCTCTTATTCCATGCCTGTTTAGTTTCCTTAAAAGCTTTTGGTCAGGAACTTTGTCAAATGCCTTTTGGAAATCGTAGACTATGTCAACTGGATCATGTTTACACACATGCTTGTCGACTTTCTCCTTTGAAGAACTCCAGAGATTTCTGAGAAGTGGGATTTCCTTTACAAAAGCAATCTTGAATCCTCCCATGTATATCATATTTATATAACCATTACCACATGCCGCTGCTATTGCATTCTCTGGTAATTTGCTTGGTGTACACATCAGGCTGGCAGGTGTGGTTGCCCAGCTCTCCCTGGGACCTGTTTAAAGCATTGTCATTGTATCTGCCACTTCAGTTACCAGTCAAACGCAAAGCAAAAGGTTACACGCTGCCGTCACTAATACAGCTACTTCACCTTCCAGCCCCTCTGCAGCTTTTGGGTAATCGTTATCCTGTTCTGGTAACGAGTTAGTATCCATAGGTTAGCGGTAACCCAAACATCCTCTTCCATTTCAGAGAGATTCTCTGATGATTCCCTCCACAAATAAGATTTCAGTGTGGCAGTGTCCCCAGTTTCTTCCACTATGAACACTAGGTGCCCCAAAAATATTTTTAGGTTGTTAGCAATGGTCTTATCTTGGCCGAGTGTTCCTTTCACATCTTGATCATCTGTTGGCTTTACAGGCTTCTCGTGCTGATGTGAAGAAAGATGTACCATTGGTTTTGATTCCTTTGCAAAATGCCCTCAAACTCTGTTTTAGCTTCAGTTCTGCACTTTCACATTTAATCTGTCAGGGTTTACAATTCTTTCTGTTTTCTTCATTTGCATACAGATATCAGGTTTTCCAAGGATACCTTCTTGCTTTTCGTAACTTCTCTGACCCTGCTGCGTAGCCTCACAACCTTCCTTTTGCCCTCTGCAGTTCTGCTGTGCCATCCTGACGTCTTCCTTTCCAAGGACGGGGCAGATGAGACCCTGCTCTTACACTCCAGCATTCACCACACAGGTAGCATCATGCCTGTCAGGTGGAAGCGCAAGAGAACTGCCTGAAAGTTTCAAAGACAAACCTTTCTGATTTAAGGTGGGCCCAAATGAGCAGAAAAAATACATGCGGTGATGTTCTTCATAACCTATACAACTTAGGTAGGATTTAAATTCTGGGATGATAGAGGACTCAGAATTCTTTACAGAAAAGTATATTATTTTATGAGAACCAGCTTCATAAAATGTGTAAAATAGAAAAGATGGGAAGAGACACAAAGAAAAGATACTTAAGATTACAGTTCTGTCTAACTGCTTACCAGAAAAGGGGTGCAGAAATATGCCGTTCATGTTCTTTAAGGTAATGGTACAGTGTACACATTAGCTATAAGCTAAAAAAAGGTAGGGAGGAGACATTTAGAAAGAGATTCAAATATTTCTGAATTTCAAAAACCCCCAACGTTTAGGGGCATCAAACAGGTGTGTTCGGAAGTCAAACATTTAAGCCCTATCTTTAGATAGAAAACGAAGTAGGAACATATGCTGATGTTATCACAGCGTGCCTTTTACCCTCACCTTTTTGTGTTTAATTTGAGAAAAAAAGTAGTGTAAAAGGTTAATTGCTATGTACAGGACTGAATTTCTGGGACATGTAAAACCATAATAATATCATACAAGCTAAAAAAAGATAAAAGCACGTTTAATCCACTTTAATTTTCATCTGTGTTTTATTTTAGTAAATTTTTATTTTAGTAAATCAAACTCAAAGACCTTTAAACTACTTCTGTCTTTCTCTTCAGTCCTTACAGCATAACCGCCACTGCTACCGAAAATCCACAGGGAAATTAAAAGAAATGACACAGCAAGTCTTCTGACTCTATTTATGACATATGAGGACAAATCTTCATGTTACAGTCATACCCGAACCTCTACTAAACTGAATTGTGTCCTACTGCAAAGTCATTACCTTTATCTGGAATCATAAAATCGTTTAGGTTGGAAAAGACCTTTAAGATCATCAAGTCCTACCGTTAATCTAACACTGCCAAATCCACCACCAAACCATGTCCCTAAACACCACATCTACACTTTTAAAGGTCTTTTAAATACCTCTGGGGATGGGGACTCAACCACTCCCTGGGCAGCCTGTTCCAATGCTTGATAACCCTTTCAGTGAAGAAATTTTTCCTAATATCCAATCTAAATCTCCCCTGGTACAACTTGAGGCCATTTCCTCTTGTCCTAGTTCATATTTTTAAAATTTAATTCAGCACTATCTATGTATCTATATGAGAAGTACATACAATTAAGGGAAGGCCATTGTACACACACACACACACACACAAGCACATAAATACATGATTTTTCCGAGTGTAATTTTCTAGTATCACTTAAACTCATAAACCAGTAACATCATTGCAACATACTTCTGCCTGGTTGTAATCCCACATACCTTTAATGTCAAATACAGTTATTTACCTTGAAAACTTTGTTTTGCCAAACTCTATTATTCTGCTACCAAACTTACAGTTGCTACAGCATTCAGCACTTTCTTAAGAATATTAAAGAATGCTTTTGTAGAAGAGTTTCCTTCAGAGGTGGAACATTCTTGCCAAAATAGTTCATCCTGCACTGAAACTTGACATGAAATTATTGCTCCAGGAAGCAAAAATTCTAAAACCAGTGGTGTCTAGCTTTGAGGTACACCACACTTAAAATATAAACCAAAAATTGCTGGTTTGTGAATTCTCTGAGCTGTTACAAAAAACCTTCTGTTTATCTACATATATATACATATATACATATATGTATGTATTTTGAAATACTGATAGAAGCTTTACTTAGACTACATGATGTTTGTAATAATTATATATGTTCCTGTTCAAAATCTTCAGTGGTGCATGACATCACATTCCTTACATCCAGGATTCCTGGCAATTGCTATAGGACTGACCTAACATACTGTGTGACAAAATAAAATCAAAGAACGGTTTGGGTTGCAAGGCAGCTCTAAACATTTACTTCCACCCCCCTGCCCTGGGCAGGGCCACCTCCCCCCAGCCCAGGTTGCCCCAAGCCCCGTCCAACCTGGCCTTGAACACCTCCAGGGATGGGGCAGCCACAGCTTCTCGGGGCAACCTGCCCCAGGGGCTCACCGCCCTCAGAGTAAAGAATTTCTTCCTGATATCTAATCTAAATCTGCCCTCTTTTAGTTTAAAACCATTGTCCATTGCTGTCCTGTCACTACCAGCTCTGGTATAAAGCCCGTCTCTGACTGTCTTACATCTCCTAACTTTCACTAGCAGTAATAACAGCTTTGGGCAGACTGTCAACAGCAAAACAGTTTCTACTTGTTTCAAAATGCATTCAGAAGAATTGAAGAAATATTCTTAAGAAAGGAGAACGTGCACTGAAGCGTGTTTCCATCATGGTACTGTTTAAATGATAAAAGTTTTGAGAAAAAAGTCTCAGCCAAATGAAGTCCCATGACCCTAACTACCACCTGGTCTTCGGTGCTGAGAATACTCTGTATCTAGATGACCTTTAACATACTTCGGTATCCTTACAGTACTTGAACATTTTCAATATTTCCATACCTGGTTTTGTGCCAAAGTTACTCATTCACTTATCCAAGACAACTCTGAATGCTCAGTAAAATCTAACAGCAGAATGCATATATTTTATGGGGCCTTCATCTCCTTGTAAAATAAATGGAAACCTTCTCACATTGTGCCGCTCAACCTGAAACAAGCAGCCAAGCACCTGGTGGGAAATAAACTGAACGTTCAATCTTTTAGAAGACGAAAGGAGCGCTTCCATATTCCCACTTGACATTTGTACTGTGAATACAGATCCAAGCCTGCTAACCCTCTGAAACGCCGCTTTGCTAGGTACGGTGTGGAGATTATTATTTGCACTAAATACTTTCTTCTCTCCAGTGTTTGTGACATAGAGGCAGCACAACAGCATAACATAATATGAACGAGGAATTAGAGCAACTGGCAACAGGATCAGAGTGTCCGCCCAACCTGTATGAGCTGCACTGGTCTAAATAGAATGAGTTGGGTTTTGACTGACAGCGGTGAAGATGGAGAACATCAGTGTGGTCCTCCTGGGATTAAGACAAAACGTTGGTAGGTTCCAGACATTAAATGTTTCTATCAATATTTTTCTCTTAACAGTAGAGTACACAGTTTTGCAACTGTTCCACTACTTGACAAATTCTCTTATAGTACATAACTGATGCACCTGTCCATAGGGATACAGAAGTAGAGAGACAATTAATTTCATCATTGTCTTTCTTCTTGCATGTTCACAAATAAAGAGGACTCAACTGAAAAGCAGGCAGAAACTAAGCTAAGGCAGGTGAATATGGTTGTAGACCTGCTTCCTTATAAGCTAATGTCAGATAAAATTTTTATTCACCTATACTTGCATAAGAAATAAAGTGTACCATTTCCATTTTGTTCCTAAAGCACATTTTCAATGTGGTATACAGCACAGTTATAAATGCCTCTCAAGTCCATTTAGACATTAGTTTAAACTTCTAGTGGTATTTTCATAGAATCATAGAATCATCTAGGTTGGAAGGGACCTTTAAGATCATCAAGCCCAACCATCAACCCAACACTGCCAAAACCACCATGAAACCATGTCCTTCAGCACCACATCTACCCGTCTGTTAAATACCTCCAGGGATGGCGACCCCACTACTTCCCTGGGCAGCCTGTTCCAGTGCTTGACAACTCTTTCGGGCAAGAAATTTTTCCTAATATCCATCCTAAAGCTCCCCTGGGGCAACTGGAGGCCATCTCCTCTTGTCCTATTGCCTGTTCCTTGGGAGCAGAGACCAACCCCCCCCTCGCTACTCCCTCCTTTCAGGGACCTGTAGGGAGTGAGAAGGTCTCCTCTCAGCCTCCTTTTCTCCAGGCTGAACACCCCCAGGGGGCCCAGAACTGAGCACAGCACTCGCGGTGGGGCCTCACCAGTGCCCAGCACAGGGGCACCCTCACTGCCCCAGTCCTGCTGGCCACACTGGTCCTGGCACAGGCCAGGATGCCGTTGGCCTACTCGGCCACCAGGGCACACCGCTGGCTCGCATTCAGCCGGCTCTGGACCAGCACCCCCAGCGCCTTCTCCGCCGGCAGCTCTCCCCACTCTGCCCCAAGGCCGCAGCGCTGCGCGCGGTCGGTGTGACCCGAGCGCAGGACCCGGCACTTGGCCTTGCGCAACCTCCCACCACTGCCCTCGGCCCATCGGTCCAGCCTGTGCGGACCCCTCTGCAGAGCCTTCCTACCCTCCCGCAGACCAACGCTGCCGCCCAACTCGGTGTCGTCTGCCAACTTACTGAGGGTGCACCCGAAGCCCTCGTCCGGGTCCTTCATAAAGATATTAAACAGAACCAGCCCCAGCACCCAGCCCTGGGGGACACCACTTGTGATAGGTCCCCAACTCGAATTAACTCCATTCACCAAATTAATTGATGAATTTTCATTGATGAATACATGATCATAGTGAAAAAAATACGTATCTGGAACTCTTGGAGCATCAGAGTTATTCTTTACCTCTTGCTGGCATGCTTGCAGCATACCATGTCTCCTAATTTCAACCTCCCAACACCTTCCGTTCAACACAAATGAGGACGTTTTTCACCACCCTAACCAAACAAGACAAAACTAAACTAAAGAGTGGGTGTTTACAATGCTCCAGTTTGTTTTCTTTGAACCACTCTTCATGAAAACTGTGTGACTGTTAGATAATGACTAACTACAATATTTTTATATGCTTGTACAAATACGCACTGTATAAAATTAAAGAAAATATGCAAAGACTGTTTCTTGTAAATTCAACTGTTGACAGACAGAAAACCAATAACTGAGCTCTTTGCCATGGGCTGTACTCACATCAGCGTAATGCCCCTTCATATCACAGCGATTGCAGTGTTTATTCCAATAGGCTTTCTCAAGACATTCCCTGAAATAGTGGCCAGGCAAACAGCAGTTCAAACAGAAACGTGCTGGGCAACTGTTTTGTAGGTGATCTCTTCCGGCACACAGGCAACACGGGGGAACTTTCTACGCAGAAATAAAAAAAGAATTATGTCAAGTGAGAATGTTTCAAAAGAATAAAGAAAAAAATCAAAAGACGAAATGAAGAAGAAACCACCCCAAATACATGTCTACTGCTTATAAGGAATTGCAGGGATTATAAAAACTGTAAAAGCAATGACCTCCACAAAACAGACAGCTAATTTTATACAGTGGTGTGGTGGGTTGACCTTGGCTGGATGCCAGGTGCCCACTGAGCCGCTCTATCACTCCCATCCTCAGCAGGATGGGGACGGGAAGGGAGAAAACAAGATGGAAAAAACTCGTGGGTCGAGATAAAAGCAGTTTAATAAAGTCAAAGCAAAGGCCCCACATGGAAGCAAGAGAAAATAAAAATTATAAAATTAAAGAAAATATGCAAAGACTGTTTCTTGTAAATTCAACTGTTGACAGACAGAAAACCAATAACTGAGCTCTTTGCCATGGGCTGTACTCACATCAGCGTAATGCCCCTTCATATCACAGCGATTGCAGTGTTTATTCCAATAGGCTTTCTCAAGACATTCCCTGAAATAGTGGCCAGGCAAACAGCAGTTCAAACAGAAACGTGCTGGGCAACTGTTTTGTAGGTGATCTCTTCCGGCACACAGGCAACACGGGGGAACTTTCTACGCAGAAATAAAAAAAGAATTATGTCAAGTGAGAATGTTTCAAAAGAATAAAGAAAAAAATCAAAAGACGAAATGAAGAAGAAACCACCCCAAATACATGTCTACTGCTTATAAGGAATTGCAGGGATTATAAAAACTGTAAAAGCAATGACCTCCACAAAACAGACAGCTAATTTTATACAGTGGTGTGGTGGGTTGACCTTGGCTGGATGCCAGGTGCCCACTGAGCCGCTCTATCACTCCCATCCTCAGCAGGATGGGGACGGGAAGGGAGAAAACAAGATGGAAAAAACTCGTGGGTCGAGATAAAAGCAGTTTAATAAAGTCAAAGCAAAGGCCCCACATGGAAGCAAGAGAAAATAAAAATTTGTTCTCTACTTCCCATCAGCAGGCGACGTCCAGCCACTTCCCGGGAAGGAGGGCTTCGTTGTAATAACGATTGTGTCCCCCCTTCCCCTCCTCCCTTCTCTTAGCGTCTATTGCTGAGCAGACGCCATATGGATACCCCGTTGGTCGGTGTGGGTCAGCTGTCCTGGCCATGGCCCCTCCAAGGATTTTGCCCACCCGAGACTACTGGTGAGGGGGGTGTTGGAGACAGAGCCTGGATGCTGCAGCAGAAGCCAAACCCCTGGTGTGTTACCAACAAACACCTTTCTAGCTACCAATGAGGGCTGCTTTGCGGGAAATTAACTCCACCTCAGCCAGACCCAACACCCGTAAACTGATCTTGTGCAAACAATCCCTCAACCCGGAGCAACCTCTCAGTGAAGTCATAAACCGCAGAAGCAATGCCTTTAATGGCAAGCACAAAAGAGTATTAGAAACAAGAGCTGCATCTACAAGTGATTAAAGTGTTGCATTTACCTTTGGAGTAGGACAGTTTTTGGACAAATGACCTCGTCTACCGCAATTTCTACAGGTAACATTTTTATCAGCTGTGTAGTACCGCATACTGCTGTGCCTCACACTCGCATAGTTGGAGATCTGTGCCTGGAGCGACAAGAAGAAAAAAACGTATTTATCATTTGGGATTCTGTGGTTTAGTGTTTGTTAGAACTGGAAATTTGTAAAGGTCGCTGCTGGTAGTGGTCAGTTAGAAATCTATCTTTTTGCAAGTACAATTTACACATCCGGATTTGAACTAGATAATTCTGTTACAGAGAAACCTGCATTGTCTAGAAGAAAAGTATTGTCTTGTTCAAACTTTCACTTCGGGACATTCTTTTTTGCTGTTTAAAAGTGCAGTTACTGAGTTCTGCTTTCCCTTGATTAGTCAAGACACTTTTACTCAATGTTATATTTCATGATGAACTGGAATTTTTCCCAGAATACAAATATAACTAACATTAATTGCAAATGCAAGTTACATGTTCCCTTGCACACACTAAGGGAACCTTCTTGGACAATGTATAATGCTATACAAGTCTAGACCAAATCTGCAACTTATAATTGTAAAGAAAGATTTAAAAAGGAGAAAGAAGAAAAAAGGAGAAGCTGGAAACAAC
>NW_009647428.1:88903-111146 GCF_000708025.1 Charadrius vociferus | reverse complement strand
AAAGAGTTCGTTAATGTCACCTGATTATGCAAGCTTTACTGAACCTTGGCAAGAGAAATCAAAGGAGTTGGACCCTACAGCTGAAGCTCACCCTTCCCGGACGCTACGGTATCTCGCACGAGCCCAACCATACCAACTCCCGAGCCAAGTCCAGCCTCTGGGAGCGCAGCAAGGCCAACCAAACACAGACGGCCCATAGTGCCGGGATTTAGACGCCACAAAACAACTACCAGTCTCTGGACAGACTGGGACAGAAGAGCTGAGCTCCTCCTCACGGGGCCTGTGGAGGTTCTCCAGTTCCTGGCATTCTCTTCCCACTCTGCTCGTGTGCCTGCACCAAAAAGTGACCCTCTTCCTATGGCACCAGGGCTCAGGCTTTGACTGCCTTTGGGAGGACACCACTAAGGATGCCACACAAAAAACTACAGATGGATTTTTCAGTCCCTGTTATCTTACTTTGACTGTTAATAAACATAAAAATAAAGAATTATGGAGCAAATTGGTTATCTGTGTTACCTCTAAGTCTTTATTACAGATGGGCCAGTCCACATCAACTTCTCCTGAAAAACAGAAATAAAATTAATTATATTTAATTTATATGAACATTTTCCCATAATACATTCAACTTAATGATTACTGCACTTACTGAAACTGATATCAGACTTTGAATGTACCAAAGCGGAGAAACTATTTCTATCTTCAGTAAAGGAAAGCTATCAACCCGCCTGGCACCATCTGCCTTAGAATCAGCACATGCCCAGCTGCTGAGTGGACTGTATTTGACACCACCCTCTTGTCCTGCCCCCCAGGGTATAAATTCAGGCAAGGATTTAATGTCTTCAGAGGCAGGGACTCCAAAGCTTCCAATTCCAGCCATTTGAATTACCTCTGCCTGCACTCATGGGGACGCCCAGCTGAAGTCCAGAGGTTGCCAGAGTGGGAGCACATGGAACAAGAAGTTAACAGACAGCATAAAATACACTTTTCCTCCTTGCGAATTTGCAAAATCTGTGTCTTCAGCATTGCTTCCCGACTGCTGCATGCCAAAATGACTTTATGCATAACCACAGCAACTAAGACTGTAAGCTAAGTAACTCTATTTCAAAACAGGGTTTGGTAATGTGCAATAAATCAGGACGACACACTAAATTATCAACCGTCACACCATAACCTTCTCACACACAGCCTTTGGACTGGCAGAAGTAAAAAGAAAACATCAAAAAGGAAAAAAAAGAATAATAAGCTAAAAGAATAGGGATGCCGTTACAGCTGTTTAAAAATTCTGCATGTCAACACTGTTTACTTCTCTCATTGTGCAAAGACAGCTGTACCACCACAGCATCTTTTTCATCATTAAGGGAGGATTCATGTCAACAGAGGTGTTCACCTTACCTATACTCTTAAAGTAACCATTACAACTTCTGTGTAAATTAATTCTGTGTGTTTGCAGACATTTTAATGCACAGTGTTTCAACCTGCTCCCACAATCCAAACCTGAAGCACCTACATGTGTTATTAACACAAATCACAACAACACTAAGATCTACAAATAGTTAAAAAAAACAGTAAAAATTTATCCAACTGATTTTGATTGTACTATTCATTTCCAAAAAAAGGCAGATGACTAGAAATTGAAATCATACCATCTATACTATCATGCCTAACCCTTCATTTAGTGAAAAAAGTCAGTAGTTTCAGCTGAAGTGGGTAATGCAGTATCTGGGTACAAGGTATGTCATTCAAACGGGTGCTTTAGAGGATAATACCTGCTTGCTGCTGTTCTTCATCCAAAAGTCGGGGCTAATACTATCTGCTCTAACCTCAACAGCACTCTGGAATATTTTTATTTTCAACACTCACTAATGCCAACAATGCTAACGACCATCGCAGAGACATTAATAAAGATTTAACTGGTCTATGTGTAAAGCCATTTGAGCGATGTGTCGTACCGCAGTCATGGTTCTGGCACAGCCAGAGCTCCCATACACGTATCCAACGATCCTTCACCCAAGGACCGGTCTGGATAAGCAGCAATCACCACAGCGAGAGGTGGTACCATGCCTGCAGCCCTGGAGACCACCTCTCCCAGGCTCTCGGCTCCCGGCAGAGAGGACAGAAGGGCCAGCATCGCATCGGCCCTCTTCAGTGCAAGTGAGTCATGGGTATGCCCACGGGAAAATTAGGCCGTTTGGCGTCTAGTTATTAAAAGTAAAGAAATGCACTGACATATTCGAGTGCATTATTTATTACTTGGAAGCCTGTTAAGGAAATTCATTCATAAAGAGAAAGATATTTGTAATTCAAAACTCTGCCCTGGCAGTCAGTACCGAGCGCCGTGTTTCACAGAAAAGCCCATGCAGAATGGTTGACAGGTTACAGATCAAAATTACCAGCAAATTAACTCCTGTTAATCATTAGGCACGTCCTTTCTGAGGACAGACCAATTAAGTTTCTCTTCTTCCCTGTCGAAATCCCCTGCTTCACAGGGGAAAACCGTGATACAGTGATTCAAATATTCCTAATACTAGAAACTAAAACTGCTCAAATCAGAAAATAAATACAAGGGCTTTAATGCTGAATGAGATATTATAATAAAATCTCTTCACTAAATCTGTTTTGTGACCTAAAAGTTAAGTCTAATTCACAACAGAATGCATAAGACTTCGTTTTTAGTCACCATAAATTCTTCAGATTGAAGTACATAGGAAGAGTAACGCTTCTGCAACCAACTTGAAACCTGCCCTTGGAGACACGGAAAAATCTGCAACCATTTTTCTCATTGACCACAGCACTTTGTCCGGTGCTAAATCACGAAATAAATCACAAAACTCTGCTCGAGTTGACAAACGGCTCCGCTGCCCCCCTCTTAGTGTGCTTATGTGGGCGAATTAACTGTTCCAACGGGCGCTCCAGCCCGCGGAGCTCCGGGGTCCCCGCCGCGGGGCGCCCACGCAGGACGCTCGCCCACCCCACGAGGCCAGCCAGCGGCCTCAGACCCTCCTGGGACTGCGAGGGTGACTTCGGTCAAAGCGCAGACGTAAAACGCGTAGGCTGATGACTGGCAGTCACAAGGCAGCTGCCCCCCGGCACCCGCCAAGGCCAGGCCGGTACCAGGTGAGGCGTCCTGCCCTTCTGCTGGGGGGGCACCCACAGAGGGCGGATTTCTGCCTGAAGCAACGGGGCTGTCAGTACTTTCTTTTTAATCTTTACAGCACCTTAGGAAAGCAGCCGTTAAAAAACTGTTCAGATAACCTCTGTCAGACTTCCCTCTGTTCCTGTGAAGAAGTTGCACACGCAAAACTTACTTTACGTACAGGGTCCTGTGAGTTTTCACAGCGTATTAGCAAAATCCTCCCAGAACATCTTCAACAAATTTGTGCTTTTATTCTTTCTCATCTTCATTTGTTAGAAGCAATCTCCTTTTTAGGATTTTAGTATTAATTTCTATTCTTCGACTAAAAAAACCCACAACTGACTGGCATATAAACTTCTTGTATTTATACTTTCAAAAAATGTTTTTGTCAAATTGCAGAAGAGGGAAGAAGAGAAGGGAAAGAAGAAGCCAGAAAAAAAGTGACAGACAGGATGCAAAATACACAATGTTTAGATGAAAATGGAAGCTCTGTGCAAGGTTCTTCTTTTGTAAAGTATTATACTTCGGCTGTCCTGTGCCCCTACACAATAGGATGAATGGTAAGCAACAGCTTTGCTTTTATTTAAAGTAAAATTTTGAAAGATCATTGAGATTCACATGTATCCCTCCACCAGCATGAAAATGTAAATTTCCGAGCAGCACTCAGGGTGAAGCCAGATTTAGGACCACTGTTCAATGTGCATTCAAGCCTTCCCTCTTTCATTCCCGAAAGGGAGAGGAGGGGAGGCGGGAGGACGAGGACCAGCAGTCAAAACCCAAAATTGCCCGGAGGAACAATCCGTTTCCACAGAACAAAAAAACTGCCTTAGAATAAACAATAAACCGTTCAGAAGGTTTCCTTATCTGCTGCACCACCACCACGCCAGCGGCCAAGCGGGCTGCCCCGGCGAGGCCGCGCACCGTCGGGCACAGACGCACACCCCGCCAAAAGTCACACTTTTATTTTGCTCCTCGGGGCCGGGAGAGGACGCGTCCCTGCTCTCCCCGCGGGTTCTGCCTGCCCTGCAGAGCTTTATTGCGTTACCTCACTTAACAACGCCGAGAACTACCGCAGAGCCCGGACGTTCAACTTCGAAAACAAAACTCCACATTTTCTAAAAGGGGAGGGCAAGCGGTGCCCCCTCTCCGTACATGCAGACACGTATTTTATGTAGTTTACTCCAGGATCAGTTCACTGAAACAGGCTGCTCCAGCCTGTGACGGTACGATATGTAGCCTGAAGGATAAATACGTTTCAAAACTGGGCTTTGAAAATTGGATTTTGACTGCTAATTAATATAGCACAATAAAGAAACCTAATTACACTCTACTGTAAGACCTCTGTGGCAAGGACTGTTTCAGTCTGAACAACATTTAGCATGTCAGGACACAGTGTCGGGCTGCTACTGGAGTAACAAATAAGACTCTAAAAGGATAAGCCTTAAACCCCTAAAAATGATCCGCATCTGTAAGAATTTCACATTGTGACATTTTGCATATATCTGAAAATTCCTGTTTATGTTTGAACCAAAGTGATTTGAGTCTTACTGTAATCTAATTTGCTGTAAGGAGTTTCACACTTTTTTGTGTTCAAATAGCCCTTGTTCCAAAAAATAAGGAATGGAAACACAAAGTGATAACAACTAAGCAGTGTCCCAAAACAGAAATCAAGATTCCCTCCCTACATCAGATTTTGCAAAGCACAGGAATTGAGGTTTCCATGCGCTATGATGCACTACACGTTTCTCTCCTAGAAAGCTGTATTCCAAGTACCCATATCCATATATATATGGGTAGGGGTGTGCGTGTGTGTATATATATGCATGTATGTCACCAGAAGTGTTTGAGATAACGACGTCTGCTCTACAGCCACCCAAGACCGTGAAGTGGACATGGAGCTGGTCCTCCGCATGCTGCCCACATTCCCAGGGGCGCAGGACCCCAACACACGGCTGTTTGGAGGGAGAGTGCCGCAGGTCTGAACGACTCCTCCTGCAGCTGGCGGATCTCGGCACTGTCCCGAGGGACCAGTCACAGACCCACACCACGGACTCCCGGTGCCGCGCAGTTCCAGCTCCATCCCGACACGGGCATCTCCCTGCAGGCAGCTGGGCTGGGGGACGCAGAGCAGCCACAGCGGATGAAGCCCCCTCCGCATTACCCATCCTGCAAACTGACCCCTGCACAGGAGGAATGGAATCAACTGTGGTGGTGTTCTTAGACACTTCTAGGGATTTCTCAACTTTGATTTGACAAGGGAAAGGTGATTTACTTAAAAATAATGGATTACATGTCAATACCTCTTTGAGGCAACTTTAAAAGAGATCCATGAACTCCCACAGAGAAATCAGTCGATGTAATCATTGACGGAAGCTCAATTTGAGAAATTTTCTCATGGTGAGGAAAGACTCTCCTGCCTCTCCCCTTGACATTCAATATATACGTATATATATGGGCAGTAATGTGCATATTTTTTTGTCAGTGAGAAAATACCTGCAACACTTTATTTTTAGCAACCTTTATCTGATCCAGCATGACGTTTTTGAAAAGCAAAAAAAAAACCTGGAAAGACGACAGTGAACAAACAACAAAACTCAACCCATTTTGAAATGAATTAAAATGTACTAAGTTGACTAAAGTAAAGGCAGCATTGGCCAAAAGCGTATCAGAGTTTAAAAAGAAAAAAACCCACATCTCTGAACAGCCCTGCCTAAGTGAAAAAAAAACCAAAACCAAGACCTATTAAAGGAACTTTGAGCAAACTTAAGCAGCCATTACCCCTGGGAGAAGACTTAACCGTCACTGCCGGAGAAGAAAAGTCTGACGGTTGGGGGCTACGACATGGTACTTATAATCCCCAGGCAGCATGTTTGGCTGGGGCCCGCTGCAGGGACAGAGCTGTAGTTTTCAGGAAGGCTCAAAGGTCACGAAGTTTAACACATGTGAATTAAGAGTATTTAACCAAGCAGAGGCGCGCACTTTTGGTATTTAAAGCAGACGTTAGGAAGTACAAGAAACACCCAGGTGTTAGCACACGCTGCCTGTTTTCACGGAAGGTCGGGCATCCAGGGCTGCACTTCGGCCACGCATCTCTCCTCTGAGCGCCGGACTGCTTCACAACTCCTCTAACAGTAAATCCTGCACCTTCTTCCAACCGCGTGCCCTTTCGCGTCTACCTCAACCCCACGTATTCCTATGGCTATGTACGGGCAAGGTGCTTCACACACCAAGTGGGAATAAAAATGCGCAGTAAATGTAGCAAAAGATAAGTCTGTAAATTGTATTCCTGAGGAACACGTATACTACAAAATTGCTAAAATGCACAGGCACATCTTAAAACACATAGTGTGCTTTTTCTATTGTGTAAGTACGCATAATTTTGTCTGTTTTTTGTCTCATGCTATAAACGCTGCTTCCTTTAGTCTTGACCACTGCTAGAAATGTTAATTCACAAAACTCAGTGGCTCATGATTTTCAAAGCTTAGCGCAACATTTGCAGAACAAAGTAGGTTTTTCTCTCTTTTTGGTGGGTACAAGTATGGGGACCACAGGAACAGTTAAATTCATGGCATGGTTGGTCTACCACACAGTCGGGGGAATTCTTTAAATAGAGCCTGTCACTCTCTTTGCCCATCAATGGGATTTCCTTCTCAAACTGCTGATTCGTTCAGGTACACAACAGAGGAAATTTCAGTTAACCTTTGTTTCACCCCGGGGAAAAATCTGTCTGAAAAGTATAAAATGAATAGATTAAAAAAAAAAAAAAAAGAAAAAAAGAAAGAAAAGCTGCAGGTTTATTCTTCCTAGTGTTCACAGCAGTCAAAGTTAAACAGAGAAAAGGAGGCAAACATGAACATTTTATTCCCACCAGAGAATAAGGTATAATATATGATTTAGAAATTCCATTGTCTATACTGTGATTTCTAATTTAGAGAAGGAAAAACTGAACACAAATCTATTGTTCTCATCGGGTGCATCAAGAATTCACTTTTTTACTATTTCCTGTATGACTGAAAACGAAATAATAGGTTACTCAGAAGAGAAAGCCTTTTTAGCTATTTGATTAAGTTGTCTTAAATACCTTTTAGATTCCAGCAATCCTTGGTGAGGAGAAAATAATAAATGCTAACTCGGAATTACATGTGAAAAAATGCACACAGAGATAAAATCAAAAGTACAGTCATAAAATAAAGAGATGTTTCAGGATCGATTACTGCCAAAAATGGCCTTAGACTGTTCTAAGTTATTCATAAAAAAAGCTGGTTTGAGATACAATTATAATTTCAAAGTAGGAATAATAATTTTCATTTTCTAGTGTCATTCATCTGACAACACGCCTGTAGTATTCACTCCGGTATCAAACTGAGCGCTGCTGTAAACCTCCCCCCCGGCCAACCTTGGCGGGTCCGGCGGCCGGCAGAGCTCGGGCGCTACAGTCAAGGTCCCGGCGTGGCAGACCGGAAGGTCTGAGCACATTTAGCTCCAGTGGAAGTGACGTTCTTGACATTTCTTACGGGATCAACAGAATGCCAAAAATTGATTCTGATGACTTCAACATCACGAGACTATTTCTGTATTTAAGTGATCGTCACTTAGCAGCAGATTTTGTCAGTGGTGATACAGAACTTAACTGAAGGAGGTTGTAAGGGAAGCATGAGGCTTCGGCAGCTGTATAACCACACGCAATCTTCACCTCTTAATCAGCCCTTGAAGAGCAGAATCTATTGTAGTTATCAATATTAACTATGACAGTCCAGAAACCCACCCAACGCATACACTTTGTTTTGATGATTTGCACAGATTCCTTCATACAGTCAGCTAAAACCATACTCAATTAACGGCTGAGGCTGGAGCCTGAAGAGTGCTGTTGCTTCACTTCTCAAGTATCACTTAATAGAAAATCTACAGTTGCATCTTGGGAATCTATTTTGGCAACACATTGCATCTTTTTCTACCAATGCAGAATGAAGGAGATATAAATATAAAAGAGGAAATAAAGTCCATGGAGCTGTGTTCTACTGAGGCTTGTGGTGTCTGATCTGGTGAAGTCACTGGGCCTAAAAGAAGCCATGTAAGACATGTGCCATTATGCTAAGGCCATTATGCTTCTCCCTGCCCTGGAGAGGAATCCAGATTTAAAGCCTCCATATTTTAATGCTTCAACTGAATCACAAACCTAAACCCATCTACCTTCAGCTGTATCCCAGAAAAATAGCTTTCTTGATGCTGCCATTAGGATGAAATATGGAACTAAGAATACCGCTGAATATCTCAAACTTGTAAAGCTTAATTGGGGGCTCTTACTTGCCTCTACTGTTGCCACGAAATTCCAAAAATCTTTAACCCAGAAAAAAAAATAAATCACATTTCAACACAGGCTAACCGTCAGCCTTTGGGTATGGGCTAGAATTTTGGTTCAACTTTCTTTCATGCTGATAACCTGGCCCATTCGGCAAAGGCAAGCTAAATCATTCCAGTTCGGACAATTCCTTCCCACCTTCAAGGTCAGACCAGACTCCCACATAGCAACATGGGAGAAGAACAGCTCTTGGAACACAGGAAGAACCACCATGGGGTGTCCGGTACAAGGCAGACACAGGGTGGTCACGCTGGAACAGCTCCGAAGGTGGGAGTTCTCACTGCTTTCACATTCTCTTCCTGGAAGCATTCAGATGAACTCTGCAATAACTAAACTATCTCTAGAGAACAAAATATAACAACAACTAGACATCGTGGCTTGATTCTGATTTGGCACTTTGGCTGTCCTTTAGAGAAGCAATTTATAAATTAACACTAACAGACTTAGACCATGGCTATAGCTTTCCAGGTTTTTTAAGTATTACACATCACATGGTAGCTTCACAGGTATGAAGGAGGAAAACCCTCAACACTTCTAAAGGCACAGCTGGAAATGTCAACGCCCTTGTACTAAGAGGTAATGCTACCAACAAAGTTTTACAGGTATCAAAGTTATCACAGAGCTCAAGCGTGATCAAAAGCTGTCTAAAACAACACCAGAACAGAGAGAGAGGTGTTTACACTGATGTTACCTCCAGATGAAAAGAGTCCCCAAAAGCCTGATTGAAACCAGGACGCAGGAGATTGCACCACCGAGCAGAACTGAAGTCTGAGCTAAAGCCGACAGGGAGACCTGAACGGGCGAAATCCCATTGGATATGTCCCTAGTTCCTCTTTGCTGTCTCCCTGAGGATTATAGCAAAGATGGAATAGCAAATACATGCAGGAGGCTCCTGAAAAATAATTTATACTGAAAGGAATAATTCTACAATTCAGGAACAGAAATTAATGTCACTCCATGGATTTCCCATAGGCCGAAAGGTCAATCTGAGGAAACCTCCCCACTTGCCAGGTGCGAGGAGTACAAACAGCACCCTGGGAACTACAGTGCCCTTCCACATTCCATCTTCTTCAAACTCGCGCTTGCTGGGAAAACGAAGACATGAGAAGTGATCCAGTATACGGCAGTCTAAACAGTAAGTGGTAACAGCGCACCAATGCAGCTGAGGGTGTGTAACAGCACGTAGTGATTTTAGGAGAAGAAAACTCAGGTGTTAACACTCTGCTCTAATTTTGGTCTTCCTGAGCTTTTATGACCTTATTACCTCACAGGCAGATTCTTGAGGACATATCTGAAGGCAGCACAACAAACACCTCTGACCGCAGAAAGAGGCCAAAAGATCTCAACACCTTCTTGGTTTGTGAGCAGGCATCAAGATGGTGTGGTGGCTCTTCTGAAAGTTGCTGTCATGGAAGGTCGTAGTTTGTCCTGGCAAAGATGATACACTGCTCTCGACCAGCCATGAAGCTCTGTAGACACTTTGAACGCAAAAGGACCAAACAGCGTTAACATGCTGTGGAGATGTTGAGATTCACACTTCTTGAGAATGACCTTACACCAGACTCTGAGGGGCGCAGATTGAAATGCAGCAAAGAATTCAAAAGAACACACTGTCCTTTTCCATTTGAGTCTTCATTTTTTCGCATACTTTGATCCACACGACAAAGACATCCTTTTCTCGGGAACAGAAAACAACTAAGATGAACAACTTCGCAACATCATTCTTCTGCTTGCAATAGAAAACATAGAGTTTTCCAGAAAACACGTAATTTCCATACCAAGAGACACAATTGTAAGGTGATGAAAAATGAAGTTGCCTTGCTAAAGAGCTACTAATTCTCACTGCCTAGGACAGTTTTGTCCCTGCAACAAGGACCACAGCAGAAAAGGTGTCACTGTCTTTCCTCCTTTTCCCAAAGAAAACAGAAAGTGGGGAAAAGGAAATGTGGTCTCTACTCATAATCAGCAAATAAAAATTCCCAAGGAGATAATTCAATTTTTGCTTATTTAAAAATGATTCAGTGGTACAGGGGAAAAAAAAAAAGAATTTGAGGTCCCTGATTTCATCTCTGTTTCTCCTGTAGACCAGCGCAGTGGTCTCGACAGCAGGTACACGCACCCATGGGGGTGTGGAAGACATTCCGCTGCAGGGCGGGAAGAAAATATTTTTTGTGCCATTAATAAATGAGATAAAATGTATTTTAAAAATAGTGTTTACTTAATCTTTTTTTCTAATACTTTTTGTGTATGGTTTATAATGTACATAATATATTAGTATAGTACTACATGCGTATAATTTATAAATAAATAAACAACCCTATGTTGGGTGCGGTGCTCAAAAATTTTTTACAGATAGGGACGTGTGATCAAAAATGTTTGGAAACCACTGCACTAGAGCATGGCTTTTACAAGTGGCCAGAGACGTACCAATGAAACACAGCAAAGTCAATTTTCTCTACAAAAGCCTGTGATGGATCAAAAAATTGGGAGTCCTCACACTGGGTTTTTTCCAGACCTGCAGACCCCACGTTTAAAAGATCGTGTACATTTAGTACACACACTCTCTTTCATTCTTTCAGGAGAAAAGCTGGAGTCCTTTGACTCTGGAGGCAGATGCAGTGTAACCGCAATTGACACTTAAACAGCTGGGTCAAAAGCGCCTCACACAATACTAAAGAGGCATTTATTTACACTTTGAGTATTTGTCTCCATGGTTTTGGTTTCTTCCTTTTTTTCTTCCCCCCCAACAGATACCACAGCAATAGGAAAAACCTCCTCACTTCTACCAAAACTCATGCATATCTTAATTACGCTACTGTAATGAATGACAACTTTCTTCCAGATCCACTAAATTTAAGTTCTCCAACATGATGAGTTTTCCAAACGCTTGACGTCCTCGGTACCTGCACCCCTTCCCACAGCGTGCAAGGACGCGACGTGCTCAGCAGCCCTGAGCCCCGCGGCGCAGAGCACACGCAGCGCGACTCTGCTCTGACCCGCGGCCCCTCGGCCCACCCTTTCGGCAGGGCTTCGGCAGGCTGCCGGCACCGCCGCAGTAGCCGGACCGTCACCTATGCACGGCACCTCTCCGCACACTCAGCAGCTGCCCAGCACACGCAGGAGGGGCTGCGCCGCGTTTTGCAGCCAGGAAGGTAAAACGCTGTGTGCTAGACCAGCCCAGGATCGTTGGGGTCCGAAGGGCAGACACCCAATTTGTTTAAGAGCTCAAGGACCGATGAAAGAATTTTACCGTGATTTCCTCCAGCACATGGAGACCAAAAAGAAAGGGATCTGGTTTTGAACTCGTGCATCGCTGGCAACGCCGCGGATGTGTGTCAGAGGAAAAGTCAGCCCCTGTTTCGCTGAACTGCAGTTAGACAATAGCAATACTTGTGCTCTGAATGCACTACTAACCAAGTTTCAATAACCAACAAGCATTAAACTAGAACCGTAGTGCTTTTAGGCCCAGATAATGTATCCTCTGCTCCACTTTCTACTTAGAGAGAATTAAGTTATAAATATAGTTTGTGCTGGATGTGGTTACTGCCCTAATAACCGTACTGCAACCAATCTGTACTCAAATTCACAAGTGCTGTTCTATAAAAAATCATTGAAAAAAATTGCAAGTTGTCCATTCGGGTAAGTAACAGAGGGGGAATAAACATGAGATCAAGGAAGAAGTGCCCGAATGGTTAAGCGCTGTATTAACTCTAGTGGATGCTGCTCAAGTATTTTCACAGCCTGTGTTGATGTGCTGAAGGTATAAAACAGTTACATGGGGACGCACAGAGCTCTCAAGGCTGATTTGAGCTTAAGCATTTAAATTCTGATAGTTTAACAAATCTTTGCTGAAAGTGAATCAGACAACAGAAGTACTGAATACTTAAGGTGCACATATTTATTTTCAAAATAGGACTTTAAGACGTTTAATAGCACTTTTTCATGACATTAATAGAACTGGAAGGCGTATTATACCCCAACTCTACCTACCTGAATTTCGAGTACTGCAGCTCTTAACTTTTTCTTGTTCCTGTAGGAAACTGTTATGCACTTCATATGTATAACTTTTTATAATTTAATTTATAATGTTTTGTTTGAGTAAAGCTTTTTTTTATTTCAATGTTGATTTTTAAACACCAATATTCTTTAAAATATGCAGTTCTTTAATTCATCTCAGTAACTTCATGTGTGGGACTGCAACATTTGTATTAATCTGAGAAAGCTAAAACATGTTTAAAGTCGTGATTTAAGTCATTCTTTTCTGATAAAGAATGAATAATCTAACCAGTTTAGGCTACATACCTCAGGTAAAAGTCCCTTACACCAGTCACTGTGGTAGAGTTATGATTCTACTGTGCAAACTTACTGAATATACTTTCCATATCGCAAGTCAGGGTAATAATTTCTGAAATCTTTGATGCAGGGTTTCCCCTTCATCTGAACAAGAGCAAGGGATGTCTGGACTGATGATTAAAGGGCTGGTTGCAAAGCAGAATCTGCTTCTACCTAGCAACACTCAGAAACAAACAGCTAGTCCTATTGCTGAAAAAAATTATCAATGCCTCATTTAAAATGTGCAACCAACCAAATTTCCTGAGCAGTGTGGTATCTCGTCACTCCTTTAAAAACAAATAATACAGACACTCTCTCTAACTCCCACCTTCTTTCACCAGGCCGTAAGCACAGAGGAAGGACACAAGAAAGGCAATAAAATGTCACATCGGCTGTTCTGAACCCTTCACCTGGGGACAGACTTTGAACCGGGAAGTGGAGCCACCACAGATCGCGCAAAGATCAATCCCATTTCTAACAGTCTTGAGGAGCTGGGGAGTGGAAACACAGGACAAACATTGCAAGAGATACCCACGAATGGAGATGGCAGCATTTAAGATGCAACTTTAGAAAAAAACAACTAGACTTTGGAGAAGAAGACAGAAGATGACTCACGTCTACCCTCCTGTCTTCGGCTGGTCATGGAGCACGGACAGGACCAGCACGTGTGGGGCACGGCACCAGAGGCCATTCTGGTGTTTGCAGAGGCTCTCTGAATACACACAGCAGTTCTGTCTTACTTGTCCTGTCTTCACAGTGGAACAACATCCACACTGGGCAGGTTTCATGTGGTGCGGGTCTAGCAGACATCGTACTACCAAAAGCCCGTAGTGTAGAAGGGGTTTGTTGGCAACACCGTTGGTTTTGATACTGGATCAAGCCCCAGATATCTTCACCTGAGCCTACAAGAAACTATGGCTGGTGAAGGTGTTTTTGCTGGAATAACAGCCCACAGCAGGGACTGCACTGGTGAGGAACTGCATTCCAGTGCACCGCCAACAGAAAGGCACTGGCACAAGGGTGCCACATGGTCCCACACACGACTAGTGCATGACTGGGCACTAAGGCCATTTTACACACGCGCTTAGCTCTGTTCTGACGGCCGCGAACTGCCACAAGGTTTGGCTTCAATGCTGAGTGCACGTGGTTTAGAAAAAATAAGCCAAATCTATATCATCAATCAAAAACCCGATTTACTGTATCCTTCCCGTATACTGAACTCCTAGAATGACCACAAGACCAGAGGCAGAAAACTACAAAAATGTTACCCCTGCTGTGTGGCAGTTAGGACCTCTGCTAAGAACAACCTCAAATAATTTTATTTCAAGTCCTTGACATATTAGCAATAAAGAGATGCCAGGATGCTAGAGCTTGTCCCTCCTTTTACCGTCAGTCAGTGATTCAGCAGATCTGGTATGACTGAATTCAGACTTCATTTTGCATCTACTGCACAAGTTTGAACATCATATATTTATTTTCAAGAAAATCTGAAGACAGAATATTTGAAATGCATTATTTGTACATTTGCTTTATTTTACTGGTGTGTTTGTATGGGATTAATAGCTCAACGATGCAACAGGAAAAATGTGATTGCATTATTTTTTTTTAACAGAAGTGTAAAGGGAAGTATAAGGCAAAGATCATCTTCAATTTGTTACTCAGTAAGACTCTTCAAACGATTTTAAAAAATGAAAATGCAATATGAAAGTAGAAAGCCAGCTACTCAACATAAATGCATTCAAGTAAAAAAACTATTTAAACAAAACAGGTTACATCACTCTCCAGTAACATTCAAACATTCAAAGAAAATGCGTGGGCCAACTACTTACTATTAATCAGAGAAGGGAATGCACAACTAGCCTCCCTCTCTTGGAAATATAAAGAATGACAAATTAACTGGCCGCTTGAAAAGAACATATCTAAGGAGTTGTAGAAACACTCGCTTCCTTTTTTGCCATTGTCTCTGATGACATGCTTTTTGAATTACATACCTGCCTCCAGCCTTCATTATTTCTATGTTTCATTATAATGAAGATTATACTTGGACTTCCAAGACTGCTTGCCATTATAAAATCCTGTAAAACCTTCCTTTCTGTTGCAATCTTACAGTGCCATAATGAAAACAACACACAATTCTTCCACACTTGTTTTTACCCATAACACCACTCCCTGCCACCACACAAAAAACCAAACAGTGTAGAGTAACAAGGGCCCAAGAAGTCCACAGCAGATGCCGCCACACTGATTTCAGAGGGAATGCTTAGACCGCAAGAGCTCAGTGACCTGCGGCAGTAAACAAACAAGCAAGTGGGAAATACAAGTTGCTTAATCATAGACAGTATGTGCACCGTTAAAAACGTACAAAAGTGCTGAAACATCTAAAATGCCTTATTATTTACTCAAACCTCCAATGATTTTAAGAAGTGCAAATGAAACTTTCATTTAAATTCCTCTTAATTTTGAGTTGTTCAGTAACTTGCGGGAGGACTCCCTGCACAACTGACGTTGCATAAGGTCAGTGCCTTGACACTTCCACGTTACACTGCAGAGAACTGTGCTCTTATGATGACTAACTGAGAAAACGCAAATAATGAAGCAAAGGCTGAACCATGACCCGCTGTTTCTGCCCCTGTCATTTTTCTGGTGAAACAGACGACCCCCAGCGCCAGCACCCTCTGCCAGCAGAAGATGCTCTGCGGGTGCTGCCAGGTGCACAGCTGGCTCTGCACCCAACTTTGGGCAGCACAGCTGGCTCTGCACCCAAACCCAGGCGGCACAGCTGGCTCTGCACCAAACAGCTGGTTGCTGGGCTGACCTCCTCGCACTCTTGCTCAAGGTTCACACTTGTATTTGCACTCTCAAACGGGGTTTCATGTGAGAATTAAAGTACAGTTATCATCTTGAGCATCTATGGCTTCAACAAATAAATCAGTAGGGTTCCTGTTGTTTTTTTTTTTTTTTAAAAAAAAAAGCAGCATTGGACTATTTTGTCAGGAACACATTTTACCTGCTGTGATATACTATATGTTTAGACCAAAGAAGGTACTGTAGCAATCCCCCTGGGTTATTTTGGGCACAGTTTCCAAAGCTTTTGCACATGCCTGCAGGCTTCATTCGTGCTGAATAATATAATCTCCTTTTTTTCTTTTTTTGAATTCAGCTATTCTTGCACTTAGACAAATTTTTAAAAATTAAGTTTATGTAAACACAGTGTTATCTTAATAAGTTCAAATATTATTAGACTGTTTCCCAGGGGAAGAAAAGCAATATGTTCTAAAGCAAGTGGCTGTACATTTTGCAGAGGGTGGCTATTCTGAAATTAAGAAATGCAAATGATTCTACAGTTTGTGTGCCTCAAAGTAAAAATAATGATATTAAATTTTTAAAAGGTAGCATAAGATATTGCTGCTTACGCAGGAGCACGGGGATGCCAAGGGACCCAGAGCGATCCTCGGTCTAAGGTTTTCAATGGCACAGACTAGTGATCACAGGATGCTGGTGATACTCCTCAGTTACCCCTGGCAACCCTCCTCAACTGTAACGATGCTGCCCTACAATAGCTTTCACTGGGCAGCTTTCTCTTCACTTAGCTGAATGCTTTGGGACCATCTGCGTCGGAAAGCATAAAAGGCCAGCCTGCCTGTGGGCCCGTCACTCTGAACACCACCTCTCTGACCCCGATTAAATACAACTTTCAATCCCTTTTGTCCTCCCTGTTGACTTCTCCTATTAAGGGAGCCCTTTGACAAAGAAAGCGGAAGAGTGGACTAAGTGCCCCCAAGAAAGGTGATGTCTGATACTGCTCAACACAAGGATTAGCAAGCCAATACATAACAAAAGCAAGTTTGGGGGAGGGGTAAAGAGGAAAAGAAAAAAATGGTTTTAGCCAGGTCTCTGACTAATTCAGTAGGTACACAGTTCAACAAATAGCTATACAAGAGGCCTGCTCAGAAAGAAACAACTACTGGAGAACAATAATTTGAGGAGATACCTTTCAGCATCATGACACAAGGCCATGACATTGACAAGAATGGTGGATATACTGTTTGCTACCTATGGTTTTTTAAACTGAATTTTGTGGGCAGGAAAGGCACCAAGAATACTCGAGAAGTTAGTTTAAAGACAGACCACTTCCTACACAGAAGGGTCTTGTAAAGGGTCTTAACTTCAGTCACTCGAGCTAACTTTAACGGCAGTAGGCCACACAAACATGAATGACAAGAACAACATCGGCTAGAGAAAACCTAAATTATTTGCCACACAAGAGGCGAGTGTGTCCAAAGGCGTATACTAAAAACTATCTGCTTTTTGGCAATGCGCCTCTTTGTCAAAGGGAATAAACAGTTCTAATGTGCTAGATTTCTGGCTCAAAAAGACACACAGTAGGAACAGGGTATCCTAACGTAACACGGCCTCTGAGCCAGAAACGGACGGTTGGCACCAGGGAGTGTGCGAGCGGCTCTGAGAGCGCGGAGGCTCTGGGGGCAGGAGCAGGGGGAAGAGCAGCGTCACAACTGCTCCCACCACACATGCCAGACCTTGGCAGAGGAGACCAGCCGCCGCACCAGCATCTTGCCAACACAGATGAACAGCAGGGAGAGTGGGAACCTCACTGTGCCCCACTGCGAGACAGAAAATAGTGACGCTCCAGGAGCGTTTGCTCAAGGTACTGGGCAGTAATTATTACATGATTATCACGACGGAAAAGTCCAGAACTACCTCAGTGAAGAAGATGTCTCCACTGAAGAACCTGAAGGTAAACAGAAGGGAATTCTGTAGAGTGAAGCAGCAGAATGGATGATCAGGGATTTTATTTCCAGGAAAAAAAAAGATACAGAAACAGTAGAAGTGAACGGAAAAGCGAAACAATAGTTGGAAATCCATAGACAAACCAAACCTCAAAAGAACCCCAATGAGTTCTGCGAGCAGACCTTATTTATAACCCCAAAATTGGCAGTAATTAGCCTAAGGAAGCAATCAGACCAAATTGGCCCCATGAAAATGGCAAAATATGGCAAATCTACCCACTAGTGTACTATGAAGGATTACAGCACAAGTGCTTGCCGGCAGTTTTTTTTTTTTACACTACAGCTTTACAACATTTTTCCTTTCTTTACAACAGCTCTGCCACCCAAAGTTCTGACGTTATATCCATGACCCTTCCAGCTGAAGACCAGAAAAGACTTCTTCCAGAGCATGTCAGGAACAGTTTATCTAGTGGTGTTTGTATAAAGCATCGTGGTGTAAACCCTCTCCTTCTCAATCCTCTTGGTGGGGCAAATCATTGCAAGGAGCAAATCTTTTCAGGGATTAAAAGCAAATTGGGCACATCATCAAAGCTGCGTTCACTTCTCAGATGTCAGAAAAGTCTGATTTTGCTATTTAGAACAACATAACCTACTGGCAAAGTTATTCTCTACTTAAGTCCTCTAAATGTCCTCACTGAAGCTTGACCTGCAGAGGCACCAGCACTGCTGCCCGTACCTGATCCCCCCTACCTCCCCTGCTCCCACCCATGCCATTCAGGTGGTCGTACCTTATCTTGTTAAACCAGCAGCTGACCTCCAGGTTTCACTATGTACCAAAATGTTTTTCTACTGCCTTTAACACTGTCTGTCTGAACAGCATTTTAGTGCACCAGTGATCATTACAAACATAAGGTGGTCGTAACCCTGAGAACTGGTTCCACATTGCAACAGGCAGAAATGGGGTGAAAGCAGGTGGAACGAGCAAAAGTCTCCAGCTGCCATAGAACATCAACAGAAGGAGATACAAAATCAGCAGGTTTTAAGATGAAATTGTGGGAGGAGACATGCCACTGGGGCCGGTCCAGGCTACAGAACAACAGGGTTCCCATCAGAGGAGGCTTCTTGCCCCTCTGGATGGAAAGAAAAGCTCTGGCAGGGGGGCTGGACTAGATGATCTCCAGAGGTCCCTTCCAACCCTGACCATTCTGTGATTCTGTGGTTCATTCAGAATATGCTCACTGTGGCATTATAGCATGGCATTCCCTCTTTTACATAAGAGGTTAAAATTCTGCTTGCATCAGTGTAAAAACTCCCTGCACGCAGCAGGGCCAGAGTTTCACCAAGATGAGCAGTGCACCGTTCTCCAGTGAAGCTTTCCCCTTCCAAAACGCGTGCCCGGCTACACCGACGTCCCCAAAAATACTCCCCGCAGCACCTTGCTTTGACTCCCAAACTGCACAGCAAAGCACGAGGGAAAGCACAGCCAGCTCCAGCACATCCTAAATCTCACCGGCGTGAGACCCAAAGGAACAGGCGCCCGCACCAACCGCCAGCAGCGGCGAAGTCTGTGTCCCCAGAGACCGTGTCCCGACCCCACTCCGGGTTTCGCACGGGTCGCAGCACCCGCTTAGGCACAGCTCTTGCAGCAATTGGTTTTTACTGACAGCTTTATTAACATTAACTATGTGCCTTTTACATTTTCTATTGAAATTTAATGTTTTATTTGGCACAGTCAATTTAGACTACAGATGTATTTCCTTCTTCCTCTTTTTGTCTTTTTTGAAAGGAGGGCAAAAAACATCAGTAAAGTCCCCGAATGTGCGCCACTGAAAATTAGTATTTCTCTATGCACTCCAGAAAGTAATAGATGGGAACCTGTTTCTAATAGTTTTACTTTCTGTGTTATCTGGAGAAAAACAGATTCATACATACAAAGTGGACTGTTTCAGAAGATAGTGCTGTGTAAAATGAAAGACTGTTCCAAAGTAAAAAGTGATTATTTCAGATGAAATGAGAAGCTCCAATGTCAACCCTACTGCCTGAATCAGCAAAAAATCAAAGCTTTGCATAGAATAGGAAATTGGAGATTTTCCTTAAATTTACATTTCTTTTTGCTGAGCACATTTTTGCTTCAATGTGAAAGAACTTCTTAGAGACTCTCCTAGTTTCAGACATTGCTTTTTGCTATGGTGCTGTAAAATGCTGCTGCCTGGGACTGGAATCCCATTCGCACAATTGGGAGAATTTGTATATTACTACTAGATATGAGCCACAACAGCCTTGTAAGCCAGTTATTTTTAAGACTTACGTCTATGGATAACATCGTCTAAATGAAATTTTATTTTAAGAAAAAAAAAACCCAACGATCTCCTCAGCCATCTTGGCAATTGTCCAACTGAACACCCAACGCCATATAACCTAAAAATATAAATTATAGCTTCTGAAGGCAGAATGCATCAGAAATGTAGGCAAAATATCAACATAAGAATCTCGATATTCTGTGCACTATGACAGTAAAATCAGGAAAAACTAACTCTAGGAATTCTACCATAAAGGATCATACTATTTATTAAAAGCTAAGTGATACATACCATTTGTATTCCATGTATGTAGTCTCATAATTACATAATTAAAAAACATATAGTTTTGATATTACAATCTACCTAGAAGAGGCTAGTTCTCAAGACCACCCTTGTCATTCCAAGCCTCAAAAAACTGAAAATTGAAAAAAAAGTTTAAAAAATCATGCCGACCAGTCAGAAAATAGCTTTCCTTTATTCCTTACGTGCTGTATGTTGCCCCTCGCAAATATTACTGAAGAAATGCTGAGTACCCTCCCTCATACCAGTGCGATCATACGGTCTCTCCTCTAACAACATGCAGACTTACCAATAGAAACTTTCAGTGAAAACAGGAAACTAAGGGCAACATAAGAAGCAGCAATATGATTATTCTCTGCAGGGTGAGATGATAAAATGATGTGTACCCACTGTATGTGCACTGACAGTTCCCCAAGACAGACCAGACTTTGTAAGCTGTCTGGTTTTCAAAAAAGGGAAGCATCCTCAGCCAGCACTATGACCCTAACCTTTTGAAAATAAACCCTTTTTTTATAGCAATTGTTTTTTCCAGTGACCATTCCTGAAGTATCTCGTGAACTTCTGAAAGAAACACAGAAGTATGAGAGAAGTTACCATTGAGGGTACACCTTAAATACCGGGATTATTCAGAGAAGCAAAACCTTCTCTTGCAAAGAAACCCCACCGTTTGCAACGGGGCCCCAAAGCTGGTTGTCAGCCTGGGCTGACTGTACCTGCGGCGGTTGCCTCTTGCAATACACACACCCTGAAGAGCATCGCAGGAGGAGACGCCGAGCGCGCCGGCTGTGCAGCCCGGGGTGTGCGCGTGCTCTCGCGGACCTCGGCCCCTGCGGAGGTCCGGCAGAAGGACCAGCCTGGCAGACGCCGAGGTGGGGCTCTTCCAGGACTGAGCTCACCGGGCGCTAGCGGAGTTCCAAATCACTTGAAATCGCTTTGGCCTGTGAGCCACTGCTCCGTTGCATAAGCAAACTCCGGTAATCCTTCAGGACAGGGAATATGCTCACATTACACTTTCTTGAATAGATTAATAATTTACAGAAAATACTGTTGTATGAACTGCTGATTCATCCACAACAACAAATACCCACAGCAGAATCTTGAACTATGGGCAGGAAACCTGGCTTAATCAAGATCTCTTAAAAACTCCATGAATAGTCGTTTTAAAACTCAATAAAAATAAAACTGCTCTGTATTTGTTTCTTTACTCTGGAACTATGTGTTAATTGTGTATGAGGATCTCTCCTCATGTTTTTGTCTCTCTTGCTGGTAACCAAGTATTTTAATTTTGTTCTGCCTAGTAGAAATGCAAAAGACTATACCGTGGGTCACCAACGTCTGCAAATTAGATGGACAATCAAAAAGAAGGGAAAGACACAGGCACAGAGCAAAGATGTCACTGTAAAAGATGAGCACAAAGAACATGCACAAAGTATTCAGAACTATGAAAAATGAAGTAAAAACACCAGGGATGCCGAAAGTGCTTTTTCTGATTGTCACCATCAACAGTACTGCACTTCACTCGTAAGTGACCTAATTGGGGCTAAAACTCCAGTCATTCTGTGCTTAACCTCATATGCAAGACCATTTGCTCCATTGTGTGTAATATTGAAACAAATAATATTAAACACAACAAACGCGTGTAAGTTGCCTTCAAGACATTTCTTCTTAAGACTGCATATCCACCTTCTTTTCAGAATTCACATATAGATATTTGTGGCGATAATTTGTATCTACAACCAAATAGTAACAAAAATGCCTTTCGGATTACTGTTTTTAAAGTATTTCATGAAATAGAATGGTTAGATAGCATTCTTACGTTTGGAGAGGTTGTTTAGAGTACAGATTTTATGTGAACGACAAACAAGCAGAGCAGACAAAGCCAAGGATGAGCCCGCCTGTGTTTTCTCAGTTTCCTTTTTCTTCAGAGAGACCCTGGTCGGTCCGTGCTGCCGTTATCAGGCGGATGATGCCGCCGGGTGCCTTCCGGGACCAGCCCGGTCCGGGGGCGCAGGGGCTCTGCGGGACGGGGATGGGGCACAGCGACCGCACTGGCACCGGCGGGGACAGCGGG
>NW_009647428.1:88233-88564 GCF_000708025.1 Charadrius vociferus | reverse complement strand
AACCGAGGGGCGCCAGGCCAAAGCCAGAGGTGGGTGCAGACAGAGCTCACCCACCGACAGCCGGGACAGGGACAGGGGTGCCCGGGAGCTCACGGGAGCACGTGGCGGTGCCCGGGAGTGCACAGGAGCACACGGGAGTGCACAGGAGTGCACGGGAGCTCATGGGAGCACGAGGGAGTGCACAGGAGCGCACGGGAGTGCACGGGAACGCATGGGAGTGCATGGCAGCACACGGGAGCGCACAAGAGCACATGGGAGTACACGGGAGCTCACAGGAGCGCACAGGAGTGCACGGGAGCTCACGGGAGCACACGGGCGCACGGTGGCTGGT
>NW_009647428.1:80566-88038 GCF_000708025.1 Charadrius vociferus | reverse complement strand
GGGAGCGGGCGGCTGTCTGCCCACGTGTCGAAGCAGCCGGTGGCCACGTGCTCCGGTGCTAGAGGGGCACTCGTGTCAGCCCTCGAGGCCTTCAGCAGGCAGCCAGGGAAAGTTCCCCTCCTTTCACATTACCTCACTTACCGATTTAGTGGCACGGGGCAGACCCTGGCAGAGAAGTCCAGGCTCTATTTAAATACAGAACGATTTTGCCTTTCCAAAGGCAGAGGAGGACGAGCAGCTCTGGGCAGAGAGGAGAGCACTGGTGCCTCACGTCCCTTGGAGCTGCAGGGAACACGAGTGGGGAAGGTTCAGCCCCCTGCCCCCAGCAGCATGGGCAGCGGGAGCAGGTCCACACTCTTTTGGAGACAGAGCTGCAGCAAAACATCACCAGGTCCATAGCTGAGCTTTGTGGAGAGAAAACAACAATGAACCTGTTGTAGGTGACCCTGCTCTGGCAGGGGGGTTGGACTAGATGATCTCCAGAGGTCCCTTCCAACCCTAACCATTCTGTGATTCTGCGAACAGAAATAGAAAAATCTCCAAAAAACTAACCCCAAGACCGTTATGACTTCAGCCCACAACAGCTGAACCTCGTGGACCGGCTCTCCTTTTACATTCTTGTCCTCTACCCCTGCAAACTCCAAGAACTCTCTTACCTGACCTGGCCAGCTGAGGACAGCCCTGTCATCCTCCTACTTGCCACGGCCGAGGCACAAGCCTCACTGATGGAACTGCTGTGGCGCGGGGAGAGCGGCGCCGGGGTGGTGTCAGGAGGACACGGCGTCCTCCGGTCGCCTGGCTGCCAGCGTACCAGCCAGAGTCCAGCTCTGCAGGAGCGGGTAACAGCTCTACATGAAGGATATTTTCATGGATCAAAATTCCTTTTTTTCAATTACATTTTCACACTCCAAAAATTTAGTTATCTGCAGCAGAATGGTACCTGACAGGAATTCACTTTCATGACACACTTGTAATTTCAGCGTGGAGAGGAACAGAAGTGTTAGCAGTGATCTCACTGGGAACTACGATAAATGGAGCAAAACAGCCCAAACAAGCGTGTGCAAAACTCACACTCAGAAAGGAACGTTCTTTTACCCATGCTTTTTAAAGGTGAAACTGCACCGCTAAAATCCGTCCAGCAAGCACTAACGGCGTATCATCTGAGCAACCAGCTAAAAAACTCCGATTCCAGCATTTCGTAGCCAATGCTGTTTACTGCCACGTGCCCACAGCAAATTTACTTTTGTGCTGTTTATTCCCATTTACTCCTCTAATGGCACACGCTGAAAAGACAAGACAGCAGTGCAACATAATTCAGACATTTTAAACTTTTCTCTCAACTACTTCTGAAACATATCTGTTCCATTCAGGCTCAAAAAAAGGATACAGAATGGGGTTAAGTGCATCTTTTGTCAGTAACCTATCTTCTCCCTGTGGTCTCGTAAACAAGCTGCTTTCTTTAGAAATACAGCAGACCTTCAATTTAAATTTATGGAAAGGCTGAACCAGAGGAGCCCGCACTCAAATAATTTTAATAACCTATTAAGTTGCGACTTCAGATTCATTTTATAACCATGTTCCTCAGGGACCAGCACTATCAGGATAAAGATAGAATTTTTTTTCTTTTAAAGATAAATAGCATCATTAATCTGCAACATTTCTTTTCTATTATCTTACAAAATGAGGAGTTATTTTGTTCTGATCTTGAGGTAATTAGCCTTCATTCACCAGCCAGAAAATGTCTGTGTTCTGAAAATTAAAAATGTGTCATTAAGTGGAATTTACCATAATGTCATTTATCTTTATATAGTTCATCAGTGACAGCAATGGGCCTGGGAATCCATCAGCTTTTACCAAGGAAGCATTAAAACAAATTGAAAAACAGAATAATCCCAGGCACTCTTTAACACAGTCAAAGCCATTTGGGTAATTAAATAGTGGTATTTAAAGTTTTAATTTAGATTTTCCCCTCTGTTCATCAGCAGTCAAATGAGATGTTCATATTCATAACTGTTTGTAATAAAGGGTTTCATAAAGCAAACGGAATATCAATGCCGTTAAAATTAAAGAGAACACAGAGAAATCTTTCGAGTGCAAACAGGGAAGTTCATTCCTACTGCACCCTATTTTCTAAGATTACATCGGGAATAAACCCTCGCCATACCTGGCTCGCTTTCCATACTAATAATGTACAAATTCTGTGATGTTTGTGCTCCCTGTAGTTACAGCTAACTTCATTTACATTTCTTGTCTTTGAGTGTTTTGTTACACAGAAAAGCCAACTTCAGTAAGTGGTATAGTTTGCCTTCTGTTTCCATTGTTTTTCGATTGTTTGCATATTAATCTCAAACATCTTTTATCTTGTATGTTCAGCTCTTGAGAGGTTATCGTTCTGTTGTGCTCCTACAGCTATTGCAATGCAACAACGTGCACCCAGGAAACTAGTATGTAGTATAAATAATGCTAACAATAATTATTTAGAGACGCAAACAGAATCACTAATGAGCAAACCATACAACTGCAATCAACTTCAGGGATTTTCTGTTTTTATGTATACAGGCAAAATATTAAGAAAATGTTTATTAAAGCCTAAGAGCATCCCAGCGCAACCCGGAATAGCTTATGTGAACGAGCTTACACGAACATCCTACCCAGCAGTGAGAGGTCAGTCAGCACATATGTGCTTCTGGAGACTGCTCCCGTGGACCAGCTCACTTGGGCTATAGATGGCTTAACGGAGAGGTGGCGGCTCTCCTAGGAAGGCCATCAATACTGCTATACACTGAGATAAAATGCAATTAAATTTTAATTTCAGGACACAGCTCCAAATTGCTAATTACAGTTTTATTATGTTCGACTACGACTTCCATGGCAGGCAAACCAATGTACAAAAGCTTGCTAGTACTGCTCTTAATAGATACTATTAATGCCCACTGTCAGTTTTTGCCAAAACTGAACTAGAGAGATAGAATTAAATAGTTCCTCATGAAACAGTTTCAACCAAAGTAAGTCTGACTAATGAAACTTCCAACAGATGTACGTTCTCACCAACATGCCATTGGCTGGGACACAGTTATTTAAAACATGGAAAAAAAGCATATATGCTCTCTTCCGAGCGCAGCTGGACCTAAAGTACAACAAAACTGTCAATAGTTTGGGGTGTGATTTTCGTCCTCTTCTTTCACATGGTAAAAAATGTTAAAAGATTTCTGGTTCTTTTTGAATGAAAAGTCTAATAACTTTTGGTTTCTCTCTTTTAAATAAAGCAGAAACCCCCCAAATTATGACTCTATTTGCAATATTTCAAAGACTTGGGTGCACTTTTTTGCAGAACCATCTGAGAAGTTCTGTTTTTCACTTCCAGAGCAGCGGCCAATATATTAGGCAAGAAAAGATACTCTTATGCAGCATGGGAAAGAAACATTAGAAACTGGAGTGCCACTGGAATTTTTCATGTATGAAGTGGAACAATATAGCACAGCATAAAGTGGATACAACGTAAAACCAGCACAACCTTAACAACTGGATGAATACCAAGACACCGATGATAAATCACGCTGTAGTGTTTTCTGCTCTATTTGTATTCTTTCTTTGCTGAAAAATACCGTAATTTTTATCACACAGTACAGAAAATTTCAGTAAATATACGTCTTTCAAGAAAGGCTGGTCTCTAAAGACATAACCAGGCTAGGTTCTTAGTAGTGTAAATTACATATTTTTTGACAATAATGAAGTATTCCTTTCAGTTATCCTTCTAAAATATCTTCCCAAACTTACTTACCTCTGATAACCTGTTTCCATGAACACCATTCCAGCAACTTTTTTCTTCTTTTTTTTTTTTTCCTTTTTTTTTTAAAAAAAAAAAATATCTAGATGCTTTTGAGTCAGTACTATGCCTTAGCTACCTCTGAGGCACAGTCACACTGGCATACTTGGACTTTAAGCTCTACAGCTCAGTTAGATTTCACTCCTTTTAGCAGCTCCTTTTGTTCACAAGCACACATTGTCATTGAAGGAGATGGGGAGCAACTTTCCACTTGTGAAGCAAGCAGGTCTTGTGAAATTATTCCATTTCTAATTCCTCCTATCCAGGCAGTGAATAAATACACCATTACAACTGCTGTGGAGATCAAAATGAACCCTGGAGCTGGCAAGATAAAGTCAAGTCATAAATGAACACAATAGAAATACCTGCTAGAATTAGCTGATTAACACTGCTTTTTAAATATAAAGTTGGGTCACCTAAAGCCTATCACAGACTATTTTTAAAGACGTACATGGAAGGAAATAGACAAGAAGGTGCAAAATTATCCCTGCTACGTATCAGCACAGTAACTTGATAAAGAAGTGAGAGGGTATTTCATGTCGGTAGGCAGAGGACAGCAGCAATAAAGGAGAACACCAAGATACGCTTCTAGTGGGAAAACTGAAGAATCTAACATTTCCACCACCTCCTGCGCAGCCGCAATGAGAGAGAAAAGTGGCATCTTTGAAGTCACCGAGATGAGCTAACGGTGACCAGCAGCAAAGACAAAACAAATGCAAACCTGTTCTTTAAAACGATCTCTCTACCGTAATTCTGAGCACCAAACTACAATCAGTGCGATGTTTGGAGTGTGCGCCTTATCCCCTAAACCACCGGGTACCTATTAGGGTAACAAAAATAGCTAGAGTTTTGGTAATGTGAACTCTATTCTTGTAACATTTAACTTAACTTCCTGTGTCTTTGTGTTATTCAAGGAAGTGAAACTCATGCATAGCATGTTTATATTATTCCCCCTTATAGTAGACTCGCAGACAATGTCAGGTCTGGAGAGATAAGAGCTGCCTCTAGGACATGAATTCTCATGAGGATTAGACAGCCACCATCTGGGGCCTCGCGTTTATCTGCAGCAGCTGCAGCCTAAATATCGGCGCTGGATAAAAACGGGTGCTGGTCCTGAAGTGTTTAACAAGTTGCTGCAACTTGGTTTCAATTACAGTTGGCTGTCTTTTGAAAAAAATGGAAGACTAAAATCCAGAATGACCTCCCTTCTCAGCAGAAAAGCACCAAGGGATGCTCGCTGCAGCTCCGCGACCTTCTGTCCAGCACTCTGCCCAAAAGAAAATCCCAAATGGTGAGAGTTAAGGTGAACCGGTTTGGTAAAAAGGCCTATTAAAAAAAAACAGGACATGGCAAAAAGTATTAATATTTTCAGTAAACTCGCCTATTGGCATTAGCTGAAAAGTGAAACTTCCACATGCCTAAAACAGGTAAAATGAACTGTATGAGGGGCTGCGAGTTTATATATCCTGAGTGTTTAGAGTTTTCCCTGCAAGTAAGGAACCAAAGGAAACTGTCAGAGGCATTTAATTTCACGCATGTCACAGTCCGATCCTGAGTGTTTTCCTGGGCACCAAGAACAAATGGGGGAACTGGCAAATCACCTGCACATGTTCCACATTCCAGCCTGCCGACAGATAAATGGAGCACGTAGATTGCCCTCTGCTGCACTGGCGGGACCACAGAAGAGCCCTTACCTAGAGATTTTTGGCATTTTTTTCTTTTGCCACTCTTTTCTTCCTTACTTCAGTTATTTTCAGCTGCAGCTGCAACTTGTTCAGTAATTCTGTTAAGCAAATCACAGGACACTACCTAAAAGCAGTCAACAAACCTCATTAAAATAATTAAATTAACTTTTTGAAAGGAAACATTGCTGATGAAAAAGCTATTAAAAAGAACAAAACAACTATCAGGAGAAAGGAAAAATTTTGGTGTGATCTGTTGGCAGGCCTAAGTTGATGCTTCAAAATGCAGAAGTCTTGTTGGTTTCTTAGTTAGACTTTAAAAAATTTACTTTTAAAATCATTCTTTGGTTTTCTGACTGCCTCACTATGCTGATACAGCGGTGAAAAGGGAAGATTTCTTACTTCATTCGGTTCCCTTGTCTTGGGTTAGCTCTGCTTTTATGTATGTGTACACAGCCGGTGTTCCAATACCACCACTTAAAACAAGGCCAAGGTTAAAGATGCCCATTTTGGGCAGTTTGAGAAGGTGAAGTGCCTCGTACCGCCGTTCTCCAGGAGAGGTGAGCTGCCCCCAGACTGGATGTGCGAGCCCCCAGCGCCCCACGGCCCATCGAACCCAGGAGCAAAGAACAAACCCCAGCGGCGGGGAGCCTCCAACCACACTCTGCGATTCTGAGACAGTTGCGGATTTGGGTCAGAAGTTCCTGTTATTGAATCTGCTGCTGTTCCCCTGAAGCTGGCTGGAACGTCCACCATGGCCTGCACTAGGTACCGGGAAATGGGATGGTGAAGCCACCCAGGTACGTCAGACGAAGCAAGGACATGCCAGATCAGCAGAAAAGAATTAAACATCCAGTCGGATGCCTGGACAAAGCCTGCAAGCACCCTACGCATTTCTTAAGTAGAAGCCAGTATTTCCTGAGAAGACGTTTTAGCAGGTGCCACCAAGTGACCCACCACTACAGAGGAGGTGCTGCTTCAGCGCTGCGTACTCAGTACTGTCCAGTCAGATGCGATGGTTGGGTACTTCAAAACAGGTGCTTGGAACTAAATTTCTAAATCCGTATTAAACCTTTAGCAGGCCAAGTCTAATTTGGAGACTAATTTGAGACTTTTTTTAAAAAAATATTGGAATAGGCTACAGATTTTGGACATTTCAACTGCACATCACAGCACCCTGTCTACCTTTCTGCTACCCAAAGCACTGGTACTACTGGTTGTCCACGCAATGCGACCGAACCAGAGCGTCTGACTGGCTCATACTGTCACCTTGACTGACGACAGCCTGTTTTGTAATGAAGCCAGGATTCATCAGATCACAGCAACAAACTGGCAGCCCTCCACGCCACTGCTGTGCAAATCCAATACCCACCAACCCATGGAGAGGCGTGCAAAATCAACATTAACAGATGTCTTAGGAAACAGGGAGAGAAAGAAAACAGGCCATAGCCAGCAGACAACCTGGATCTCAACAGGCCGACCGAACCCCTTCGTCTGCTGCCGGCCCACGCTCCAGCAGCCCCTTCATGGCCACCAGGACATGGCTTCAGGCAGCTGCAGCCCCGGGCCTGGCCGACCATTTGCAGCACGAGAGCCTCCTGCTCCATCTGCTCAGATGCAAACGTCAAAAACAATTTTGGATGTGGAGTAAGTAACCGACCTCTTGTCCTCTGGACTAAGAAAGAGAGGGGTATTTTAAGGAGAATTGCAAACATTACGCTTCAACACAGCCATGAGGCACGGGAAGCCTCCCAGAAGCGAGAGAGGTGTCCAGTGTGGTGATGACGTTCATAGCACAAGCTGGGTTGGGAAGAGCTCTCAACCATCAAACCATCTCAACAGAGACGGTTTGGCACAGGGGACTCCAAGGCCCACTGAAGGAAAGACCAACTTCTGCTTCTTCCATCGGGACCCCTGGAGCCGTGATCAGCCGTGACACACAAGAGGCTGGCGGGCGGGGGGGG
>NW_009647428.1:77224-80465 GCF_000708025.1 Charadrius vociferus | reverse complement strand
GGGGATGGACTTCAGGGACTGTCTGTTCAGTGGCACTGCCAACCTGCGGGGAGCTGCAGTGCCCACAGCAGTACGGACTGTGGACCCGGAGACGCCCGCTCCCAAATGCGCCCATCTGCTTTCATAGCGCAAATGAGCCAGATCACAGCGGAGCAGTAAAGAGCAGCGAATCACAGTGACTATGTATCTTTACATTTAACAGCCTTTGCTGTTCTACCTGCAAAGGGCCAGGGCTACCGGTGGCCTTCGAGGCATCCTGCGCGCTACTGGGACACAACGGCTGTAGGAGCTCAGACCAAATACTGGCGGCCAACTCTTGACTCCAGCTGTGGCCAAGAGCTGGCACCCCTGGAGAAGGGCACCAAAACCTCTCCTGGCTGCCCCCGCTGCCGGCAGCTCCTCGTGGGTTTTCTGAGCGTACGGAGCACCTTGTGGCATGAAGCCACACAGCTCGTTGACACAGAGCCTGAGGAAGGACATAGTTTCAAACATCAGTTTCACTGGATGATGCCAAGGTTCTTGCACTGAACAGACAATGAAAACTTTTTAACAACCCTTTTCTCCTTACATACGCAATTTTACAGAGGCCCTTCATCACCCTCTCCTTGTCTCTATCTGAGACTTCATTTCAGAACAGCAATTAAAGAGTATTTGAGATTACCATGAAGTATCATATGGATTCTGTTGGAATGCATTTGCAAATTTTAGTTTTGTATAATGATAACATTTAAAAGAATAAACGCATACAATTTTAAATGCCTAAAATTCAAATTCAGACTCCAAGAAGTACTGATATGTGCAATAACCTTCACTGATGATAAAACAAACAAAAAAGGATTTCTGTAACAAATAACCCCATACGTCTTACCTTTTAACCTGTTCTGTTCTTGCCAGATAGTCTGTTCATCATGTGCAGTTTAACACAGTTTTAACATACAAGTATGGCAAAAAAAGATGTACTACTTTTGTGTAACTATAATTAAGATATTATATTTGACAAGAAGATACTAAGAACCGAGTTGTAATTCTCTGGTGCCAGCAATGCACGTGGTACAGGAGAAGAACAACGAACACATCCAGCTGCGGCGCCCAGTCCTTACATCGCTCTGGTCTACCCCTAACAGACTCATTTTAAAAGCATTTTAACTTACTCTTTCTGAGGGACTGGGACGTTGCAGGCAAACTGCTGACTCCGTCAGCTTTATACTGGCTGATAGACACATTCATTGGTATATTTTCAACAATTTCCTTCTACTTGTGTACCATTCTAGAAGTACAAAGGGGAAACGGGCAGAAGCGAAAAGCTGGCCATCAGTTCTCAGCATCAAACACTTCAGCATTCAAAAACCGCTGCAATTCGATCACCTCTAAGCACTTCAGCTGCTACAATTTCTAACGTATTTTCTGCTACTTTAAACGTTTTCCTAAAACCATGAAATAAAATGGTGTGAGTGAAAGGCCATGAGGACAAAAGGTAGATATCGCTGTGTATCAGTTTTTTGTGAAGCAAATAAAGTTGACTACAACCTCCCCCCTCTCATTTCACAACCTGTACTACGCAATGCCATGAAAAGCCTTCTTACTCGTGGAGAATAAACAGATGTACAGAAGTGAGCACAAAGTGAACAGTTTGCTGGTGGGTATTTAGCACAGGGCAAATACTGCCCCTTCTGCCAGGAGACACTGCTGAGACAGCCGGGCCTCATGCCGTGATGCTGCCGAGGGTGAGGGACACAAGTCACGCAAGGTCATGCTCCCCTGGAGGCACCGACCTCCACTGGTGCCCAGGAGCAGGCCTAGGAAGTCCTCCACTGACCAAGTACCGGGAGCGCTCTCCCCACAACCTTGGCTTTACTCCTCCAGGGACAGATGGCAGACACGTTCATAATGACCGTCTCTTTAGGGGAAGGACCCTCAGGATGGCCATGCTGCTCAGGAACATCTCCTGCCTCACCCCCTCAGTCCCCAGGGCGATTGGTGGCTTTGCCTTCAGCCACGGATGGTGTTCCCCACGAACCCCGAGACCCGTCCCTGGCGTCACCCCCGCTCTGCTCTGCGCAGGGCAGTGGCCGTTCACCCCTCCTCACCGTGGCCCGCTGATGGGGCCACTTGCCCCTTTGGGGACCGGCCACTGCCGGGGACGCGCTGTGGCCAGCCAGACCCACTGCCATCCGCAGGGCTGAACGCTCTCCCTTGGACGCTCCCAAGGCCAATGAAGACGCGCTGAAATTTTGCTGGAAGCGGTTTTAACAGCCAGTAAACAAATGGTTCCCTGCTGCGTTTCTAACAGAGACAGCAGCACCGTACAGTGAGATCCAGAACATGTTCAGGGAGGTTAAAAAAAAAAAAAGGAACAAAAAAACCCCAAGCATGACTGCTTTAACGCGAGTGAAAGGCAACGTACAATAGCTACAGCAAGCTATATACATTATTTTACCAGTCTAGGGCTCTAAGTAGACAGCTATATGCTTAAATGTTAAGATTCCCTAAGCTGGCTTAGCAGTCTCCATAAAATAGTTTGAAGCATCTGTTTTACAAGAAGATTGTCTGTTTAGAAGTTGAAGAATAAAAGGAACAGAAGCACAAAAATATGGTTTTACAGAAAACAACGATTCTTCTGAAGATCCGCGAATAGTAGTATAGAAGGGGCTGGCATTTCCCCCCAAATGAAAGCAAGTTTCTCAATATCATTATTAAAATTAAATTTCTAAATTTAATTCCTTAAAATTGCCTGTTACGCTGGAAAAAAGACAAAAGAAAAAAAGCCTAAGTAGTGCTTCCCATGACTAAATGGATTAATTCTTTAGTACAACACAATTACTGCTCTCCACACAGTTTCAGTGAACATCTAAATAAACATCCAAAGCTTATTTTACACAAAGAAAAGATCCATTCTAAGGAATAACCGAAATGCTAAAAAGTTGACTTTTTGTGCAAAAAAATAAAGAAAAGCTATACGGGGAAACGGGAGAAAGAAAAGGACATTTTAGGTGGGTTTACGGGGTGACATCTACTGACAAACGGATATCTTTGTTGAAGCTGCACTGTTCACATGCCTGTTTTATTTCTGGATGTCTTTCTCCGAGAAATTTTCTTCCAATGCGGGGAGCTTAGCCTCAGCCCATCTGACCTTTCCGAGCGATGAAAGGACCTGGCTGAGAAGCACAGGCTTCGGAGGAGGAGGAGGAGAAGTTATTGTGCAAGCCGACGCGAAGGCAGCGTTTGCGGCGGTGGCCGGGAG
>NW_009647428.1:72940-77182 GCF_000708025.1 Charadrius vociferus | reverse complement strand
CGGGGGAGCAGACGGCTGCTGGGTGGTCGGCGTGCCGCAGACGAGGGGCTGCTCGAGCCACGGCCCTGCAAGCCCTGCAGGGCACCGGGGAGTCCGCCGGGGCGCCCACGACAAGGGCCGCTGGGCAGCAACTGCTCTCCCATCACTGTAAACGCTCACGCGGTATGGTATGGCATTTTTTAGTCTAAAAATGCCTCTGACTTTGACTTTTGCAAGGCAGGTATCGTATCCACTTTTCTAGACGCATACGTAGTGCTTTTGGTAGATAAATTATACAGTGCTTTTTTAAAAAAAAAAAAGCAAAAAAGCTCATGAGCTGTAAACCATTCTGGGTGGAAGAACAGGGAAGGTTACCTCCAGCTTCTGAATTTCCCTCATTTCCACCACTTCACAAAAAGGCCTGCCGAGCTGCACACACGAGGCTTGCTCTGCTTCTCTTCTGCGCGTGAAGGGCAGCAGCCTGCCCCTGGTGTAGGCTAAGCTCTTTGGGTCAGCACCACCTGGTTTACAACAGGCTACAGTGGATTAATGTTGAAACCGTGTTTTATATTTAATGAGCCGCACCTTGTCATCTTACCTCTCAGCCCTCTCTCTAAAATATCCTGCATTTCAGCAGATCAGTAGCGCTTCCATGATTTTTCAATGTAGACTTAAATGGGGGAAAAAACAGCCCTGTGTCTCGAAATCAGTGTAAAATTACAGCCTTTGAGGGTGTAACGCCTGATTAATTGTTGTGAAAATACAACAATGACAGAATGTGAATACAAATCATATTTCTACATTACTGCTGTATTTCCAACAGTTTAATGATGAGCTCTCACACAAGTAAGACTCAGCCCCACACACAACTGTCCCCAAGTAAAGACAGGTCACTAAAAGGCTGTGTTTTACACTGAACTCAGCATATTTTCTTAAGCCCCTCCTCTCCAGCACATTTATCAGAATTTCTAACAACAAAACAACCACTGGAAGAGTTTGGAAGGTTTTCCTTTTCCCAAAGATGATGGTTCGTACTCAACATGGTAGCACAGATGAAGCATCGTCATGTCTCTCTTAATTACTACCAGTGACTGCAACTCATCACAAAGCAAAGGTAATCCCCACCTTAATAAGCACAAGGAGTACCTGGCACGAGCCACTGGCTGTGTTGGCAATCTCTGACCAGCTGCTCCGAACAGGAAAGAAGCGCACAGCTCTCTGCAGCCAGCCAAAACCAAGGGAGATGGGGTACCCCAAAATTAGGTCTACTGGGAAGCGTTTGGGGTTTTTTGGGGCACAAGAATGGGGCAGATGAGGTTCTGAATCCTAAGTAATACGAAATCCTGCCGAGGCTCATCTTTGTGGAATATTCTAAGGGTTAAAAAGCAAACTAAAAGGATGTATTTTAGAATGCACAAAAGCATAAAGCAACGCCTAGAAGTATTTTGTACTGAGAATGGATGGCTTGACTTGGACTAGCATTTTAATACTCATTAAAAAGTGCGCTATACTACATCATCCCGTATAGTACCATCTGCTTTCACTGCCCTTTCTCAAATGTGTTTCACTTTGCTTTACCTTTACACCCTAGACTGTAAACGAGAAATTACCTGTTCCCAAACCATTTGGTTTAGAGCTTCATATACTGCATGATAGTAAAGAACTTTTATTCCTCTGGTTTAAGAGAAGTGCTGTCTTTTCCCTACCTACTGTGGTACTTTCCGAGTCACTTTTTACAGTGCATCCTCAAGCACAGCAGCCTGCTGACACGAAGTTACAAATACCCACCAGATCTAATACAAATTTCCCTGAAAGCAGGACCACCTTATCCTTGAAAGTAAGATGCTGAATTCATCAGGTTTGTACTTTATACCGCTTATAGAGATTTCTTTAATTCCATTAATGCCAATAAAAGAAACAAAAGTTGGGTAGATAAGCATGTGTTGCTTGTTTTCCTGCGTTAGGGCACCCGTACACTGAAGGCAAGCGGTAGGTTCTGCCAACTGTACTTAACGTGTTTGTAAAACCATAAAGATTAAACAGTATAATGTTATAAATCCTATTACGGTATATAATCTCTAAATTACATTCAAGTGGATAAAAAAATACACAGCTTGTTAATGAACTTTACATTTTCATAACACCATTTACACTGCATAGAAGAATTCTGTTACTTGGGATAAAAAGTCTATGAAAATCCATTTCTCATAGCTATCAACGGCAGCGGATTCCGTTTGTCCCGGGAATCCATTCCCCTGAAAACGTCGGCAGCAGGAAGGGGTGAGGACATCTCCCTGTCCCTTTACCTTCGCTGGGTTTTCGCACAGCACCTTGCACGGCAGCAAGACGTCAAAAGGAGGCGGCTGTGCAGCCTGTTTGGGCGCAGAACAAAGGCCCGCGGCCCCCGCTGCGCCTCCCCGGCGATCCGCAGAGGGCATCGGCCACGCCGGGCCCGTGGGGACAGCGGGGTGGTGGCCACATGCGGATGGCACCCGGCCGCTGACATCGCCATCGCCCGCCCGGCCACGTCCTGGCCGCGGACTCCGCCATCGCCCGCCCCGCCAAAAAACGACTTTCCTTCCTGCCAGGACGTCAGGGAGCAGCGAGGGCGAGAGCTGTGCAAAGCACCATTGTGTGAAAAGGAAAATAGGTATCTTTGTCTGTTGTGGTGGCTCAAAACGGAGGAAGCCAGAGTTTCAGAAACAGCTTTTTTGCAATGGATGAGTGAGTTTTCCCGATCCCCCATAAATAACATGAAAACTAATGTAAATCTGTGAAGCCACAAAGGCCCACCAGTGCCTCCTGGGCGGGTTGTAAAGCTGCAGCTTTCTGACCAACAGCGTAACTGTATTTACCGAAACTCATGAAGTTTTAGAATAGTTTCACACCAACTGAGCAAACAAACTTTAAGCACTAAAAATCAGCAATTCTGAATATAGCATACAAAGGAGATAGCATGCTACTTTTTGAGCAAGGGGTTGTAAAATCCTAGTAACGTTATTTTTACTAGTAAAATTGTTAGAAAAAATAAGTAAAAATACTTTCAAACAAATGGTAAGGCTGCGGTCACTTTTCAAATCATCAAAATGTGCTATCCAGTAAAAATAGGAGTGTACGAGGAAAACTGCAAAAGGAAAACGTCCCCTTGTCAAATTCAAACTGCAAAACAATAAAACGGTACGAATGACAGCCCATAGCTAAGTGTTATTACAGAATAGCCCTTCTTACCTCAGATACTCAGGCAGGTACGTTCAACTAAAGAAATTCAAACTACATAAACATTTACTGTAATACTACTCATGTAGACTAAAAAAACGGTATCACAGAAACAAATCAATGGAAAAACACTTCACCAGTGACATTTTAACAAGGCCTACCACAACCGAGCTATGCAGCCATGAGCTTTGTTACGGTGTTCACCTCGCCCTCCATACTGTAATTCAGTTTATAAAATAAGGCATGCCTGTCGTCACAACTTTGAGAACAGGATTTGAAGGATCTGGCGTCCTTGAGTCTGCAACAAGACGATTTGAATGTGGGAATAACAAATTCATCTCGAATTCTTTAACTCCACAGGTTTGATGCTTTTTAATTTTTCTCCAAGAGGCCAGGGAATTCGGCATTACTCAACAGAAAGTGTAATTTTGCTGCAGCCAGACAACTGTCATGTTTTGTCCCCAGGCAGCTGCCTCTCACCCTCCATCCTCCCCACACGGGAGACATCATGGGCGCACAGCGAGTGCCCCTTGCCGTGACACATGGAGCCGGGCACTGGCACGCAGGAGACCGGAGCCGCACACCCCACTCTCGTCTTCCAGCAAGCAGCAGGCGGCATTCCCAGGCGGGAAATCCGTGTGCCTGCGTTCTGGCAACGGGAAAGCGAGCAGTGTGGCCAGCGGCAAACGCTCCGTCCCGGGGTCCGCAGGACCAACGAGACTCGGAGCAGAGGGCAGGGTACCGCTGCGGGCGCCCGGGGCGGGCTGCCTGCGCAGCCTCCCATGGTGGCGGAGCTGTGCCCGGACAGACGGCCAGCTCCTGCTGCTGCCTGGTACCGTCCCTCGCAGTTCTGCTGCAGAAGGATGGGCAGTTTACAATCCACGGGAACTCTGCGCCACGTGGGCTTTTAAGGCATCGTTTTCATCTGCCTGCCTGTTCGCGGGCTCGGTGCAACACAGCAAAACCCTCCTCTTGGCACGCTCAATCTGATCCTCTGGCTGAAATCAAAGGAGGGGTAAGAAGGGGATGAAAAAGGTCCAGGAAGCA
>NW_009647428.1:72260-72871 GCF_000708025.1 Charadrius vociferus | reverse complement strand
AGGACGGAGCCAAACCGGGTACAAGGCACAGCCACACGGACGCTTCCCTTACCTCCCTCTGAGCATCCATAAGAATGAAAATACCAGTATTTCATGGTCCGACTGTCAATCCAATGGCTACAGAAGTTGGTGGCGTGACTGACAGATAAGGGGATCAACATTTGACTCTAATTGTTTATTTGGTGACACTTCAGCTTTTTAACCTCCAAGTCCTATTTTATGGCTCTGTGATTGACCTAATAACTGTACACCCCGCACACCTCTCGCTTATCCGCTACCCTAACAATATTCTGGGGTAGGACCATAAACATATTTTTGCTGGTTTGATTTGCCTTTTGTCTCTTTCATAGTTAACTCCTACTGGCGGTTTTATGTACTACGTAGCTAGATTCCAGTTCCCTGGAAAAAAGCAAAAGCAAGGACCTCTACAGAGCATTGCCTCTTCTCTGCACCATGAACAGGCTGAAGCTTTCAATTAAAAAGCGTGGTAAAATGATATTCTTCCAGTTGTCATTAGAGAGGGATAGCATTTCTCAACACCCACAGACAACTCGAGCTAATCTGGTAGAAGTGGCACTGTGCCTTCCATCACCGGCACGTGGTTCAATGTG
>NW_009647428.1:69472-72056 GCF_000708025.1 Charadrius vociferus | reverse complement strand
AAGAAGCCCCCCCCCCCCCGCCCCAGCCACAGTCGCGACGCGTGTCGGGAGGGCTTTGGCAGGAGCAGCAGACCCAGGGATGTCAAGGTACTCCCGGCTTTGCTGCAAGGAGCCAACACCGGGGCGGATTGTCCCATACCTTGTGCGATCTGAACACAACTGTGGTAATGCAGAGGGATATGTGACAGAAGGTGTTTTCCACTCCTCTTGCCAAAGAAGGACCACGGGACAGTAGAGAGGCGTGACGGAAACCAGCGTAGCCACTATCTTCTTCCCCTTCTGCAACTGGGCTCTGCTTGCTTCCCAACAGTGTAAATTTTCATGGAAGCACGAGAATGAGCTCAAGGTCCTTTGGATTGCTCTGGACTGCTTCATGGCATTAACGGGAAAACACGGTACGGCAGCTGGGAGACGTGTCAAGGGCCACCAGCTGAGGCTGCCCAGCCGATGCGCGGGCACTGCAAACCTGCCGGCAGCGTGGTGCTGCGGAAGACCCTCCGCCAGGTGCCCCAGCAACCGCGACGCCATCGGGTGGCGAGGGCGCCCCACGGGGTTCAAGCAGAAGAGTAAGCACGCAAGGAGTAGGATTCCCCCCAAGACAGTTTCACTGTTTTTCCCTAGCATTGACTGAAAAAGGAAGTAAACACTTTTCAAAAAAACGGTAACTGTACCCGAAATTGAAGCACTAGCTACAGACTGTATGAGGCTGCTTTAAGTTTTTTTTTATGCATCACTGCATAAAACTAAAACATTATGATAAAAACTTAGTCAAACAGCGAATTTTGTAATTTTTTTCTTCAGTGTTAAGCATACAAAGTACAACATAGATGTACTTGTTTAACTTTGACTTTATGACTTATGCAAAGCATCACCTATTATTCCAGTGCAAGTCGCCTTAAATAAACTTTTCTAAGACATTGTGAAAATGGAGGTTGTGGATTAGCGAGCAGCGAAAGATGAGGTCATCTAGGCCTATTGAAACAGCATTTTGAGACCTCGCGGACCAACAATAGCGGAACTTCAGCAAATCCTCTGAAGTACACCCCCTTGTTTTCCACGCAGCCTGGATTAGTCTTGAGCTTCTAGATCTAAAAATACAATAACCCTTTCACTCATATATAATAAAGAGAAATAGACTATACTAAAAAAAAAAACCGAATAGGTTTATTTACATGCCCAGCACATAGAACTCTTCTGTATTTACAATACAGAGGGCAAAACAATACAAAACAAATGGCAATTCAAAAAAAATGGGTTTTTTTCCAAGCTGTTTGGACGCGGTTTGCCGTTTTCACAGTGGTGTAAAATAAGAGGCATTCAGGTCTCAAACTGACAAATGCACGGGCCCCTAGTAGTATCAAGGCTGTATTCTAACAAACCGAGTTTTTAGGAGAACATAATAGTATAAGAATAAACAAATTCACATGTGCAATTAGGTCCACCAAAAATTCCTGAAAACATGCAGAAGACAAAGTTGAACACCCAGGGCTGCTCACTCTAATTTACGGTTAGTTTTGCCAGAAAGTGAGGTGTGTCTGGCAGCAGATCCCGCAGCTGGGAAGGAAGAATTTTTCTATCGATCTCAGTGACAGGAAAGCCAAGCTTGCAACTGACTGTGACTTTTACATAAATGCATATATGACATTTCAAAGCCACTGGTAAAGAACGGAACTTATGACTCTACTTCGGTTTTCCAAGGTGTTCTGGCAATGGGAAAAAAGGAAAATAACTCCACAGGTAGGCTGTACGTAATGCTCGGTTTGTGCTGTTGAAGAGGAAGGACGCGGCGCTCCACTTAGCACACCAAAACGTGAGGGTAGGGCATTTCCACACCACACACAGACTTTTACATTAGAATCTTTGCACTCGATTCCTTTGCAGAGCTGTGATCACTTTATGCTGTGGGAACAATGTAATGGGGTCTTGAAAGGCTGCGAATACCCAGGCTTGATAAGAATAAGTGGGAAAAAACTGCACTACTGCTTTCTATGCCAGCTGCCCTTGAACAAAAATGAGGAGGGAACACAGAGAAAAGAGTAGATCACCAGTGTACTTCTTTCCTCCAGCAGTGAACAGTCCACTATAAGCTCTACAGCAAAACTGACCGCAGTTTTACATCCCACCATGGCAAAGTGGCGGGAAACCAGGAGCCGCAAGCACCATCCTGTGGAGGCCGCGTACATGTAACAAAGGACCGCCCTCACTGTGCGCAGCGTTTGGTTTTAAGGACAAGACAAAAATTTTATGTTATTTTCCTCAGCTACCTTAATACGACATGAATTTAAATACATCTTGATCTCTCACAGAAATAATTGTTTCTTCATAGTTTTAGGACAGGAGCAAGACTAAATTACTGTAGCGCTTTCCATAATACCTAATTTCTGCATTGAAAAAAACCAACAACCACCCTGAAGAAAATGTCCGTTCAGCAGCAGAAACAAAACAACGCGGCACTCATACAGCACACGTGCTTTGCAAAGCCGGGCAGCTGCTCTCACGTCCCTGTCACGGGTCGGGGAACGGGGAGCCCTTTGCCCAGGCGCACCGAGAAATCAGCCTCACAAACCTCTGCAACAGCCCTTGT
>NW_009647428.1:61059-69157 GCF_000708025.1 Charadrius vociferus | reverse complement strand
CCCAGCACGTGCTCCCGCAGAGCGACGGCTCCGTCACAGGCCGCTGGAAACCACCGCCCTCCCGGCCGGCGGGAGCGTCCCTGGTTTGTGCTCCGCAGCTTAAACAAGCCGTCGCTGCGGGAAAAACAGCCGCAGCATCGCCCTGCTATTTGTCAGACACCCACCTCCCGCTACATCCTGCCGGCCTCACGCCAACCTCCAGCCTCCCGTCCGCACATCAACATAAACGCTGGAAGGGAAAAATCCCCCGAAATCTGTTTTCTTCTGCGAGGCACTTATCACTTAGAAGTAAATTTCTCTTGCATGTGCCAAGAAGGAAAACCTTTTTTCTATGTTGCTGGCAAAACTGTCAATCATCTTGATGAGCAGCAAATAAATGAATGCCCAATGATGGGATTCTATATTATCCTTAAAAAAGAAATCCATCAAATAAACATCAACAGGTAAATGTTTATACCCGACAGCCATCAATTTCAGCTATCCATGCAAAGAGACAGGTGAGCTGGACTGGTAAACCTCGAAATTAGAGAGGTATTAATCATCTGCTCCCAGCCAATATAAACAGATGTTATTTTTAAACAGGCAAAATCATCTCTTCCTCTGAAATTTATTTGCAACAGATAATGTTCTGTTACATTTTTAATCAAGCAGATGAAGTTACATTTAAATTGAAAATCTGCTGCACTCAACTAATCAGGCAAGTAAAATTCTGAGATGATTGAACGGTAGTACACAGCACACTGCTACAGCAGGTAAATTGTGAAATTTACCTGTCACACCACACAGCTCATTGTTCAGCCACCGCGCCTGCAAGTTAGGAGCAAAGGACTAAGACAAAAAAAGGAAAGGCATGTTAAACATATTTATAAATCCATCATATTTTAGGAAAACACCATTACCAGTGACAAGAAAAAAAAAATAAGCTCCACCTCTTTCCTACAAAAAGGCCAATGAAGATTTACATAGGTTACTCCTATCTGCCTCATGCCAGCCTAAGTTGCATGTCCAGATATGCTGAGATCAAGGCACAACATGGAAAAACTTCTCGCATTTCTCCCACGATAAAATAAAAAGAAAGGCAAAACCCCCAATCTAAAATATCTTGGGGAAAAAACAGCGTGACTTTCTGTTAATCCATATCCCGGCTCTCCTGCAGACATGCCGGCAAGCTCTATCCCACCACCTCACTTCTCTGCGCCTCAGCTCACCCACTTTCAAAAACTGGTACCAACATCCTGACTCGGAGGTTCACCAACGGTACACATATTTATGTAAATGCCGCCATGATAGAAGCAGCACTCATCTAAGTAGATGAAACACAGAGTTCAGCTACCTACTGTCTACAGAAACACCCTAAAATACCAGAAAAACGCCAGAAATGAGTATCTTTCATCTTAATTTTAAAATGAGATCCATATAGTCTTATGCATGACATTTATAAATTATGCATAGCTATGATTTTTTTCATGTCAGGATGGATAGAAACTGACAGCAGACATCTGGAAAGACTGTCAATTATTCTAGTTTTAAAGCATTCACACCTTTTAGCTGGCTGCAGATGCGGAAGTACTGACACTGAAGAGCGGCGCGCAGACCCAACGCCACACGCACTGCAAACTCGGCGCCGACCTGCGCAAGCTGCAGGTGACGCTTCACCTCCTGCCCGGCGCTCAGACCGTTCATGCCGCACAGTACCCTTCTGCAGATCAGCACTGCTCATGAAAAACAAAACAAACCCTGCCATAAGTCTAATAATCACGGTAATTTGTCCTTGCGAGCATCTGTAATTATGGCACAGTACCAGAGCATGCACACACTGTGTCAGCCCTGCAGAACATAGCTCTGCAGAGCATTTCCACGTCCTCACCCACACAATGCCAGTACTCCTTCAGACTTCAGCTAAAACTTACCGCTCTCTTTAATGCTTTTTTTTTTTTAAACCTGAAAATGACACAGATCCTAATGTGCCAGGGTAAACATAGGCTGCATGTGAAAGATTGTCAGAAAGTCAGGTTTAGAAGCAGAACACTTGTAAAGCGGTTTCATTTCTGTTACTATTTACAAAATAGTATTAAGACTAATTTCTCCCTTTTCTCCTCTAGGAATTTAATAAACTGTGTTATTTTCATATGTTGTTTTATTTGTTACACAATTGTTCCTACAACAAAAAGTTTAACTGTTAGCTTAGCTTGGTGTATTTGGGCACGGGTTACATCCTCCAGTTTAGAGTCTAGATTAGGAAAGCAAAAGTTGTTTTAAAAAAAGAATCAATAGAATAATTTCACACTGGCATATTTTAAACACTGAAATAGTTCAGACAATGCAGCAGCTTAAAAACTAAAACCTTACATTAAGAACTTTAAGTTCAAGTTAAAATACGTAATCTTACATTCTGGAAGTCCTAGGGTTAAAACCTGGTTCACCACGACACCGTAACACCTGGTACCACCACTGCACTTACCCCCACCACCTACACGGGGGAGCTCACTGCCCTGCCTGAGCGCTGGGGGTGTTCAGCCTGGAGAAGAGAAGGCTCCGGGGAGACCTCAGAGCCCCTTCCAGTGCCTAAAGGGGTTCCAGGAGAGCTGGGAATGGATTCTTGATGAGAAAGGGGAGCCATGGGACCAGGGGGAACGGTTTGACACTGACAGAAGGGAGATTGAGATGAGATATTGGGAAGAAATTGTTTCCTGTGCGGGTGGTGAGCCCCTGGGGCAGGTTGCCCCGAGAAGCTGTGGCTGCCCCATCCCTGGAGGTGTTCAAGGCCAGGTTGGACGGGGCTTGGAGCAACCTGGGCTGGGGGGAGGTGGCCCTGCCCAGGGCAGGGGGGTGGAACTGGATGATCTTTGAAGGTCCCTTCCAACCCAAACCCTTCTGTGATTCTGTGATACTTTGGTCAGGGGTCGATGGCTCACCTTGATTAGGTCCAGCTACAACTGCCTGGTGGGACTTGGCTGGAGTTTCTGACAAAGAGGGCTGAGCTAGCGCATATCCATCTCCTGCGCGAGTACTGTCACGCTTTCGCACGGGCGTGCAAGATCAGAACGGATCCCAGCGGATGGTGGGGCGCAGCAGAAGGAAGGCCCTGCCTTCACTGGTGTGACCAGCTGCATTTACAAAGTAAACGTGTGCGTGCTTGTGTTGGATGGGAATTTATACCCTCTTTCCCCAGCTACCGATGTTTTCCACAGCTTCGCTCTAAAGTCACAGGATCCCTGACCTGTTCTTCTACCCGCCTCCTGGTGAACTGGCTTATTGATGTTAGAGGAGAGTGTCTTGTAAAGGCTGCGGAGGATGCTCACAATCTCTTGTGCGCTCTTCACAGCAGTTAGAAATCGGGGACTCACCTCACATGATGCTCAGGCAGCAATCTAACACAGTCGAAGGAGCAGAGTACTTAGCTTTCCCCCAACTGTTGTTGAAAAGTTGATAAAAATATGATTATTTCTTAAGTGAGGAAGGTATTTCTTCACCTACCAGATGAAAAAGCTGTCCAAATTTTGAAAAGAACTCTGCTTATGTGCCCTAAAAAGATAAGACAATATACATTCACCAGAAGTAGGAATGTTTTGGAAAAAAAAAGAAACATTACACTACAGTTTCTGATTTCACTAATACCACTCTATATCAAATATATCAAGCAGTGAAAAGGAATATTACCTAGAGTCTACTATGTTCTGGATTTTATTAAGACGATCCAGCAAATGTAAAAAAGGAAGTGTACTACCTTAATGCTGACTGATCAGCTGCCCCGGACCATGGTCCTGCGCCGCATGGAACAGTTTTTAATAGCCACTGCTAAACAAAACCAGAGCGCATCGCCTTTACCTGGGTGGGGTTTTTTGCCATTTTTTAAAAATAAGTCACTAGACCCGCAAAAAAGCTATAAATGAGCGTTATGGTAGAATTTAAACCAGGACACCAAATATTAAGGTCCCTGAAAAGCTGAGCCTGCCTGTGTGCCCTCCTCGCGCTGCGGCACACGGAGCATGGGGAAATGCCTGCTCCCGAGGCGGCTGCCCAGGGCGGCGACAGGACCCGGGCAGGACTGCGGGGCTGCAGCGGGTGACACGTGGAGCAAATAGTCTCTTTCTTAAAAATTGCCGCCCCCTGACCGTGCCACTCTTTCTTTTTTTCCTCCTCGCAGGGACACGCACCCGCCTCGTGCCCTGCAGTCAGACCACGGGAGTGCCAGTGCTTCGCGCCCACAGGCGAGGCTGAAAGCCCTGGCCACCACCAGGAGAACGCTGGAGCTGTGCCTAGCTTTACATGAGAATGATCCTAAATCGAGAGCACACAAGCATGCATTTGAAGTTAAGCACATGTTTGAGTGTTTTGCTGAACCAAAGCCTTTGCGTACTTCCATCTCATTCACTGCGTACTGTTCAAATTATTAATTAAATGCCTGGGCAATTTTAACATTGAGGTTTATTGTTCTAAGTATTTCCATTTTTTTCTTCAGTGCTACTTATTTCTGTGATTTTTTCCCAGCAATTAAAAAACATTCTATCACGTTAAAACTGTAGAGCAACTATACAAAGCTACAGACTGAGACAGCTCACACAAAAAAACTGCCTTTTGATACATCCCGTCGTTAAAACAGATTTCAGGTTGAGTTATTATGTAAGAAATAAACCCCAACCAAAACAAAGTAGTGTTCAAATTTTAAACACACATAGTAAATACCAAATCTTTGGATAGCGCTGTAGTATCATATTGCAAATTAATATAAAAGTCTGCAACTGTCCAAATTTGGAATGCCATCTGACAAACAGTTAAATTTGATCAGCCTTATTCAGGAAACCGAAACTCCCCCTGAGTCTGAAACCAGAGTTGTCTGTTCCTAAGTGTCCCTGCAGACCTCGCCGCAGCCAACAAGTAGTTCCAGGCACTGAGGCCCTCGCGGCGTTCAGCTCTTCTCAGTTCAGACTCATCTCTAGTCCCTGACTTCAAATTCCAGCATATGCGTTAACCTGTGCAATATCACACGTCTCGGCCATTAAAAAAATCTTAAACCACCAAGATAATTTTCTTCACACCACCATAGCTTCTAGAACTGCGACTTGGAAAGTATCCAAGTTTGAGACAAGGTATACTATGCAATAACTTTTATTTTAAAGCTTTTTATGAGTAACTTGCAACAAAATATTGTGATAAATTATTTAAAACTAATGTAACATATTACTGAAGATGAGCATTCAACATTAAAACTGCATTGCTTAACTTCCAAATATTTGATCCTTCAACTCAGTATCTATATTGGAGATTATTTTTGCACATGATTTGCCTTTTAAAGCTAGCCAGAATTATTGACAAAGTCTTTAAATATCATGAAGTTAAAAATTCAGATGACATAAGCCCACATATTCAAGAAAACTCAAAATTCCTTTCAAATGAGAAGCAATTAATTTCTGATCTTTCATGCATCTGCAGGTGTTGCAATACTGCACAAATTAAATTTTGCATATATTCTAATTTCTTTGGTATTTAGTGTGTCTTAAAATTGGTTTCTTCCCAAAATCAGGAAACAAATTTTCAAAATAACAGTACAGCTTTATAGTGACACATTAACAATGAAATCAAACATAACGTTGACTCACATTAAAGTTAAATGGAAACGGAAGCATCTGACAGCAAATTCTACGATTCATTTATTTAAAAGAAGAACTCTCCTCACAGTGATTCTTCCTCAAATTGGACATTTCACTGAAAGAGACGGCTGCGCAGGAGTTGCTCTGGGTGGTTTGGTTTGTATTTCCAAGCAGTAAACCAGAACCTTGTGCTGCTTTTTAAAGTGGGGAGGGGTGGGAAATGTGCCTGCGAGATGTTCAAGCCTGAACTACAAAAAGCTATAGCTTCAGTTACCTCAGCTACAGTTCGGAAAATCTCTGCCCGCTCAGACCTGCAAAGCTGATTTGATATGTTCCTGGAGAACTGGAAAACGCCCTCTGCTCGTGCCTTCCACATCTTCACATTCTCACATTTTCAGAAATGCAGCACTTGTTTTGAAAACTGCTTTGGACACAAACTAAAAACACCCCACACCCTCTTGTCCTGCGCTTCCCATCAGTCTAAATTACTCAAAAAAGAAGAACGCAAACAGAGAGTACGGTAAGGTACTTGCAGAGAGGCAAGGGGCAGACATTTCACTTGTGCTCTGGCTGTGACCTGGAAATCATACGCTTGGAGTAACACCGAGAACAAGCGGCGGCCGCTTCAGTAGTGCAGTTGCACTTACTCCTCCGTGCCAACAACTGGTGTAAATCCAGCAGACCGTAAGAGTAATTCATGCTACACAGCTTTCGCTTCTTTTTTTGGCATTTTTTTTCTAATTAAGGGAAAGCTGACATGCTGAAGACCGGAAACTTACTGTAATTAAGACTTTTTGCTTCTAGAATCTGTGCTTGATTATCATAATGCAGCAGCAAATTATTTTCTAAGATTCTGGAGGACAGTTTTGTATACTATATGGCTACTTTGACTTGTTCAGCAAAACCTGTACACTGCATACTGCAGGAGCAGCTCCTGAGCTCCTCCCACCCTTCACCTGGCAGCATCCTTATTTCTACAGGTGGTTTCTTTCTGTAAAGAGCAGCATAGTACTTTTACTTCTTAAATCTAACAGTATTTAGTGGGTTTAAGGAGATCTCTGCAATATAGAATGAAATAATAAGAACTTCACTCACTTCATTGATCTAATAGTCCATGCCCTCATTAGACCCTGCTGTTTCCAGAAGAAACTATTATATTTTTTAATTGTGTGTTAGTCACTTACCTATATTGTCACAATTCAAGCGTGATAGCCAGGATTTCAGAAATAATAGCAAATATAAGAGAAAAAAGACATGCACTGAAGTTTCTCTCTTGCACTAGATTCTTCTCTTGCAGTAGTAACAGAAGCCAAGAGGAGGCTTCAAATAAGCATTACAATAAAAATCCAAACCTAACTCTGCTCCTCAGATTACTACCTTTACCCTTACAAGGGCAAGACTGTTTTCAGCATTTTTAGTAATGCACTTAAGATTAGAAAGTCAAACTGCGCCTTGAGTAAACAGCCTAACTTGAGGAAAACTCAATTCACCAGGTACTGTATGTAAGTCAACAATAAAGAAATTACACTTACTATTTACCCTAATAAAAATGGTGCACTTCATAGTTTATATCTTCTAACTTCCCCCACATACTTCCATGAGCAGCAGGTGATGGGTTTTTTTTAGCCTCCAGCTACAGAATCCTCCGAGCCCCACTGGGATACGCTCGGAGGAGGAACGCGGACTGTGGAGAGCAGCAGCCCCAGCCTCCGGCACTCTGCTACTCCGCTGCTCCCAGACCACCAGGGCTCCGTCCTTGGTCTTCATACACTGAACATGGACTTTGTATGAACCCACTGTAGAGGATACATGAAGCATGAGAAATAAATTTTGGCCTTTGAAATTTCTGTCATTGAAGCCAGTTTATCACAGAAGACCTACTTACTATTAAAAGCTTTTCAAAGTTCTACTATTCTTTTTCTAATTAAAAAAATAACAGCACTAGTGTATTTAGCTCTACGTGTCACATGTCTTTGCTTGAATCAAGGAAGCCTTCTTATTAAATAAGCAAATTAATTTTTGTAAGCATCAGGTGAGCATGACGAGCAGCAGCCTGAGGAATAACCCAAACTCACCTCAAACTGAGAGGATGAGCTTTTGCCCCACAAAATACAAAACACACCGAACTACAGACGCCCGCTCCGGCTGGCTTCCAGCGAGGACTTCCCCCGTGGCAGGGCTCGAGGCAGAGGTATCGCACGGCCGGACAGACCCCTGCTCCGGCAGCACGGGTACCTGACCCACCTCCGCTGTGGCTCTGCACCGTCACCCTCAGGGCCGGCCTGCGCTGAAAAGAGTCTGTACTTTGCTGCGAGTGCAGTGTACTTCCCCGGCACGGCGGTGACGGGATCCGGAACGGGAGCAGGGAAGGGCTGCCGTGGGAAGGGTGGAAGGGCAGGGGCCGCGGGGCCCTTCTCCCACCTGCCGCCAGCTCGCCAGCATGCCGCAGCGTGCCTGCGAGCCACTGCAGTGCAGCACCCTTCCTCGGGGCTGGGGGGGACCCGCGC
>NW_009647428.1:51884-61028 GCF_000708025.1 Charadrius vociferus | reverse complement strand
GGCTATCACCCCACGGCTGAAACACAGCCTGCGTGCTGACACGCTCCCCTCTCCTGCCACGCTGCCGCCCCGAGGTGCCCCACGTCCTCCCCGTGCACCCCTCACACAGCGACCTCCTCCCTCCCTCACAAAGACAGCGCTGTCCAAACCTTCGGCATTTTGCACCTCCACCAGTCAGACACCTCCTCCCCACCAGTCAGACACCTTGGCACGCATGGCCCGCTACCTCCATCGTCCACGGGGCTGCCCAGGTAACTCTCCCAGGCCGTGGCCCTGCACCTCTCCGGCGCCCATTTGCACCACAGCCGCGGGGTTCCACGAAGCCTCTGTGCTCTTTTTCCTACACCTTCTGCAGCCCACTCCTGGCAGAGAGCATGTGGAACGGCAAGAGGACGCGCAGCGGACGAGCGAAGTGTGCACAAGTCACGGCAGAGGGTGATGACCCCCCGTGCCATGGGGAGGAGGGCCGGGTGCCACTGCGAAGCCCCGCAGCGCCGAGGGGTACGCCAGGGGGTTTGCCGGAGCCAGGCGAAACATACCTGTCATGACTACCGAGCAATTAGAAGTTGCCCAGCTTCGCCCAACGTTGTCAATTTGCACCCTTTACTGCACCATTCACCCCAGTACACACCAGTTGGCTGCGCTGGAGCTGGGACTGCTGCGGTATTTCTTACAAGAAAGGTACACAGAAGGGCGCAAGTGAGACACGTATCGTCTTAAATAAAGTGACTGCTTATACAGAAGAGAGCTAGAGGGTAAGGCTGTGGTGTATCCTTTCTTAAAAATTAAAAAATGGTGGCACGGGTTTCACTAATACCCATGGCGTGCACACGCTGGGAATACACTGACCTCACCGTGCTAACGGCACGGGTGAGGCTGTTCCATAACAAAGAACAACAATTAGCGGGTACGCTATGAAAACGCCCCAGCGAATACCCCGAACTCCTATATGAAATGTAAGATTTGAAGACACAATGCAATGTCTCAATGTGCACTCAAAGTCCACCCAGTAAAAAAAAAAAACAAACGAGCAAAATAGCACATTCTAACTCTCTCCCTCTGAGCTTAGTATAAAATTTGCCTTCTGGGGAGTGCATGTTTTCCTTTCGCAAGTCTTAAATGCCACCACAGCTTCTGTGTGCGTCTCCATGCTGCTCCAGTGATGCTCACCACAAATGCACTGAGAAGTTTTGCACTGTAGCATTTTAATTACTGACGTAATATAATCCTCGTTTCCTTGAATTACAATCCTGGAGCCTTAAAATCCCACCTGCCCTGCGGGGATTTCCTGCACTGCAGGGTCATCTCCATTTAATAAGAGGTCCCAGCCAAATGCTCTTCCTTTTTAAGACGTGAGAGATGACTGATTTGGATTTCTGCTTTTCCAAACATAAACAAATGCAAGAAACTTGATACATTGAAGGCTCCTTGGGTTTAAAATCTGAGTCTGATAACAGGACTTTTGAGCTGCCTTCTTCATTTACTTGATCAAACGATGGAATGGCTGTTGGCAAGAAACTCTGTCATTTATAGTTTTAGGAAGGTATGAAATTTAGATGTCTGGATATTCAACCTACTTTCGTTCTTAAGCACGACATATTAGCAACCCATGTACACAATGCACCCTAAACACCAAAAAGCCCCAGACTACGTTTGCTAACACTGAAGACAGTCACAACTTGAAGTCACAGTGGCTTGTGTCACCCAGGGCTGGGCAAGAGCCCGTCTGTCACCACGCGGACACTGCCGTTTGCAGAGTGGGACTGACTACACGAGCCTGCAGAAGGCGCAGACCGGAGGAGGACGTTCCCCGTCCAAGCCCCCTGGGTGCAGAGCCCCGTGCAGAGCGAGGCAGCGCAGATGACAATGGTGAGGGTCGGGGCTTGATGCCGTTTTGAATCCTGAGCCTAAGTGCAAGTCAGCTCCGGCTTACCACCGAACACCTTCCCTAAGCCAGGAACTAACCCCACCAGAAGCATGGGTACACACAGTCGTCAAGCTCAGGATCACCAGGGTGTATGTGGGCTGGGCACAAGACGATGCAAGCACCCCGGCCAGTCCAGCTATTTTGGGCCATGCTGACTGATGCAGAGGTGCTGGGACGCTTCTGCTGCATGCCAGCTGCTGGAAGGCTCCCTCACCACTGGTGCTGAGCTCAGGCATTTCTGCACGCTTGTGGTCCATGCCACAGTGGCCGTCCTAAGCCCAGGGTTCAGGGGAGTGCGGTATGGAGAGACGCAAGCGGCCCAGAGACCAGCTTGGCTCTGGCACATCTAGCAGACTTCTGCCAGCGCTCCTAAACCCTGCAGGGACTGAGCTACATTTCAGAGGCAGCGGGTCGGCACCTGGTTTCCAAAACATCTTGTGGTATGTGACCATCAGCCTCTTCTACTGGCTTGGTTACCTCATCTTTCACCTAATGCAACACAGATGAGCGTCATCGCGCACGCTGGTCCCATGGTCATATGGGTAAGAAAAGGTACCACTTGTGAAAAACCTCCAAACTCTTGGGATTGGTCTGGATTGCCTTGCTTGCCATTCCCAGACATCCTTTGCCTTGGAGCTGCAGCAGGACCGCCTCCTTCCCATGAGGCTATTTCTTCTGCAGCCAGCTGTCGGGCTGCCAGACTGCAGCCGGTCAGCACAGGCTCTCCCCAGAAGACAAAGAAAAGCCTTGCTTGTGGTGTTAGTGCAACTGCCTCCATTCTCCTACCTTTATCCTCGCTCACTTTAATCGCCTGTTGCATGAGGGATTGGAAGAGGCAAGAGCAGCAAAGCAAACCCCTCTCAGCTGCCACCACGCATGGAAGATCTTAGCCTGAGCTTCTGCCTCCTACCCCAACACCACCTGCAGCTCTGTTCCCACCTCGTCCTCCAGAAGGAGGGTGTCAAAAAATCTATAGAAAAGGTGACCAGAATTCAGAATTATTTGAACAGCAGCAGCATTTTGTTGGCTGGGGGCCTCCTTAGATCCCATGTAGTACAGAAGCCACCAGCACCAACACTAAGACGATGGGCTAGGCAAAAACGCCACCCAGCAAACATCAAGCAACAAGACCAAATGCTGCAGTAGTGTCAACATTAAGACATTCAATACCACCTCATAAATTCACACAACCCAGAAGATTCCCTTTCCCAAGCCACAGAAAATAACCTGTGGCTCAAAATGGCAGTTTTCCTTTCTTCTTTTTTTGGTGTGATAACTAATATACACTTTAAGGCCACTGAGTCCACTACACAGCTGGTTGCTTTCTAGCCCTCATCATAGTTTTCAAAATGTATGAATAATTTAAAATGACGACATTGACAGTATTCCAATTAAATAACAATTTGACTGTATCCTTCAAACTATCACATGTGCCATCAAAAATGTTATCTGTGTAATTCCATAGATGAGTTCCTCATTATGTGAAATTATGTCAAGGGATTACGTGGGGTCAGGGAGGTACAGGGCAAAAAGGCCAAGAAAAGTAATTCAAGCGCTTGAAGATGGAAGTGAAAAGCTTTTAGCAAGATAACTAGAGGCCATTTTCCATACTTTGGATGATATTGTAACTCGCTGGTGGAACTTGGAAGGGGTCAATAAATTTTTAATCAGAATAACCAAAGAAAAAAAAGAGCACAGTAGAGAAACCACCAGTAATGTTTTGCCTCTTTTAGGATCAAAAATAAGTATTCCACATTTGGGATTCGGCAACAAGACCGACCACATCCTGCTATGTCAGCCAGGAATCCCTACAACCGTACTGCTCAGTTTCTATTTTGCAGAGCTCAAGCACATGATGGAAGAGGCACCCCTTGTTATAATCAGACAGTTCAATCTAAGACTCAAGTCTAGAGTAATGTAATTAAAATAGGACAGCTATAGAAGTATTTGCTGGAAAGCCATATTCAGGAAAAATTTACCTAACGAGCTTTAGCAACCGAAGAGCATGCTGCCTAGAGGGTCTGATACTGGCAGAGGAGCATCCCGAGGAAAGATGCTGTTGGGACAACGCTCAGTACAGTGCACCGGTCCTGGCTGGCCCACAGAATACTTCACCAGTGGAAAGCAACTAAACTGAGCAAGCCTGTTATCAACACGTTTACTGTTACTATACAAGGAAGCGCACAAGTCAGACATCAAGGACGATCCACAACCTAGATCACCATTTTGCACCTCTTGCCACACGACAAAATTTACCCCGAGTTCTCTTTAAAGTGGCTTTGGCTTCTCCTTGGGGAGAAGATGATCAGCGATGGAAGCGGTAAGAATCCAACCAAGAAACTGGTTACAATGCCACCCTCTCAGCACGCGTTAAGGCAACAGCAATCTCGCCTTAAAGGAAGCCAAAGAGAGGACCGAACAGTTTGTACGCATGCAGTAAACTGCAAATGAGAACGTGAACCGTGGCAGGAATTCAGTCCAACAGGACGGCGCGTGCACAAACCCCCCGTGTCCAAGGGACGAGAGCGTGCTTGTACAGGACTGCCCCCAAAAGCCCGTCCTTGGTTCTTTGGTGTCAAAGCAGATTCCTCTCCTCTCCACCACTTAAACATGCCCCCGCCTTAGAGACTCTCATCTGGCAGTGACATTGGCCCTTAAACATTCAGATTTGGTACATCCCGCCACTGTTAAATGCAAGGTGCAGAAACCTTCAAGAAAAATTAAGCCACTTACGGAGCCCAACAACAACTTCTATTATTCTTTCCTTTCCCTGGCTTGTTGATTAATCCTCAAACACCAGGGTAAAACACCATAGTGTCAAAATGAAGGAAACAGTTATCCTGATACCACACATTAACACTGAAACATCTTTGCAAAGGTAAATCTTGTTACTGCACAAAAAAGACTGAGAAAGGAAATTTCTCCAATAGAGTAGATATATGAGAAATTCAGTCATTTTTCAGCTTCCAAAATAACTTGAGCCAAAATCTATGTGAATTATTAATTTATTACTTGTTAAAAGAAAAAAAAAAAAAGTGAAAGTCTTCTCTTAAAAGACAGAAGTCACCATTACTGTGGTTTTTTACAACTTCCAGTCAAACAAGGATTTTTTTCTGTTTCCTTACAACTTACAGTTTTTAAAAGATCCCCATATATTTTAAGGGATATCTCTCTCTTAAAAAAAAAAAAAAAATTAGTTAAACCAAAGAAGAGAGAGCAAATGTTACTTTAAAAGTTACGCTTTAGAGGTTGCCATGCAGTCACACTGCGATTTCTGTAAAGCTTTTACAAGGTAACCATCTCGTACAGTGTCAAAACGAGCTTTGAAGGAGCAGCTTTCGATAGACAAGTGTTAAAGGTGAAAAAATCCAAAACGCAGCTATTCCAGCTGCGAATCACCCCCTAACCATAGCTGTATTCCCATACACGTCCTGTAAGAACATTTCCTACATAAACTCATCTCATCTTTCTGCATCAGAAAATGAGAATGAAATAAAATTGGAAATCGTATTTCTCCATTTTTGCTGGTTTAAGAAGATTATTTAAATGCAAGAAGCTTATTATTTTGCAAATTCATTTCATCTGGTTTTCTGGCGCATTTCAGCCATTGATATTGGGTCCAGGACAGAACGCAGCTGAACTTCCTAGTGCTAATATTTTATTAGCAGTCTCTGGCATCAACAACTTAGCAGAACTGTGAGTTTTGCAGTTTTATGTAATTGTTATTAGCTATTTTGTGTTTCATTTTCAGAATAACTAATATGTATCTGTTCACAGATACTCTACCCAAAATGTTTTATTTAATGCTTTTGTAATTAGAGACACTACAGATACACAAATGTAAGGGTCTCTGCGGTAAATAAAAATACAGGGATGATTTTTGTTAAATAAAATTTGTGTGTACAGAGTTGAAATGCATGCAGTCAGCACAATTGTTTCTGGAAAAATACAACAAAAGTTTATTTTGAAGCTATATGTTTATACTACACTGTATAAATGTTACAGACGTCGCTCTATTAACTATGTTCAGGAAAGAAAAAAAAATGTCTTCAGAAAACTCAGTGCTAAAATGTGAATGAGCAAGTACTGTGTCTTTCTGGTGGGCTGTAAGATGAGCCGTTCCCCCCTTTTTCCTGATGTCTCTTTCAGACCACTCCCCTCTCAGTTTTACAAGGGGAAAATAACCTCAAGTTCTGAATTAAAAACATATTCTTAAATCACTGATGGTTTCATACTTATTGCCTCCAAACTACCTTGTGCCATTCTGCTGCCCTCTGCGATGCGCACTGCCTAGGACACAATGCATTCTGCGTGAATTACTGAGAGAAGAGCAATGGCAGTGATTTTAATTACTGTGATAACACATAAAATACCACTGGAGACATTGTACGATATTGATGTACTTGTTCCACTACTTATAAAACACACTAGAAAATAGAGGACTAAGTGTATTTTTATCAAAAAAACCCCAACTGTATTCCACTGCTTAGAGCAAAAAGCTGAAAAATCATTGTTTGTTAATCAAGAAGTGTATGTGGAGCCTGTACTATGCAGCTGAATATTCAGTGCAGTTCAGCACTGTCACCCGTGTACTAATTTGATTAACCAAATCATTAGTCAACTGTTTTCAACCCTAAGCATAGTTCATATTTATGCTCAGATCACTTGTCCTAATTTTTGCTCCCTGAACCACACTGACACTGCTCAATAATTAAAACTTAGAATTTTTAGTGTGGGGACAGGTGATGAGAGTCTGATATTGATTCCTTGATGTCATTTTGATTTTTCTTCCTTTCTCCTTCTGTCCTTTTTCCTTTTCCTTGACTAGAATGGTTTGAGCAGACTCTGATTTTTCATTCATTGCATATAGAGTTGTGTCTTATACGGCATTTCATTTTAGTAATAAACTTCAAAATGACAATAATAAAGTTACATTTTGGAACACAAACTGAAAAGAACTTGCTGTCTGTCTACATTTCACATTCAGACTGGAAGAGCATTTTTTTATTCTTCCCTTCATCCTTGAATTAGCTGACATTAGGAGTAATTTTCCTGTTTTCCTCATTGATGGTAAGTATACCATTTAAAAATAAAACAACTAACCAGACATACGAAAACAGCTGTTCACTTCCTCTAAAACAGGACAGCCACTTAGATCTCGGTTATCTCCCAGTCTGACTTATCCCGGAAACTTCTGATGAGTCCACCGTGGTCAGTCCCCTCAGAAGGAGACGGCAGAAGGCAGATTCAAATCAGGGTGACCAGAACATTTTAATGCTGCCATAGCTAACACCACAAGTCAGCGATCCCTTCCTGCCGCTCCTTTTAATTTCAAGTGGCACACCCGAAGTTAAAACTGACATAATTATCACAAATAACGGCCAGCTTACTTAAAAACCTAAACCCCCACAATTCTATTCCAGCAAGTTTCCCACGGTTCGCAGCAGGAAAGCATGCCGGTTTTGACACCTGCACCGGGTTCACGCTGCTGCATGCAATGAAGTTCTGCATGGGAATACCTACGATGTCCACAGTAAGGACATATAGGTTTTTGCTGCGTGACTGCAGGGCACCTGCGCAGCTGTGCTGTCTGGCAAGGGTGCTGCTGCACTATCACCCACCTGCGCTGGGAAGCTGTCATCTTTCCTTTGTGCATTTCCAGTCTCAGAGAAACTACAGAAAAAAAGCTCCATCAGACTTAAGAGTTGTTCTCACAGCTGTACCACTTCTGAACTATGAACAAAGATTTTTTGGTGCATCTTTAAGTTCTGTATTTTATGAGCAGATGTCGTCTCTGTGAGATACAAACTGGAATGGCAATATATGAGCATACTGAGAAACAGTCTCTATTTTACTGATGAAAACCACCAGATATTTGCCAAATTAAAAAGAAAGAAAAGTTTAAATTAAGTTTTCCTTAATGACCAATAGATTTACAACAGTATAAAGTAAGACTATGAAAAACTTCTTTTGGGAAGAATTCATTTCCCAAAGAGCCTGCTTCCTCCTTCAAAGAAGTCCTACAGGTTCTTAGCTTCACAGAGCAACTCAAGATTAGACAAGCTTTGAAATAAAAGAAATAAAATAAAAGAAAGAGTGGGGGGACACAACTTTGAAGGTGCATTCTTTGCGGTGATGAACGTGGGATACTGAACAAACCAACTGACTGGGCTTTAAATTAACTAAATGCATTAGATATAAGTAACTTGCAGGCTTAAAAACAGTTAGCAGTGTAAGTACTGCTTTCCTAATAATAAAGGCAGTCAATCTAATTCCAAAAGCAGCCCAGTCTTTCTACCTGTACAAACGGTCTCAGGTCCAAGTGACTATTGCTGGGTGCTGACTGTTTTCCACACCGTGACACGGCGTCGGGGGGGTCAGCAGAGAGCTGCCAGGCTTCCTCAGGCCACGTTTATTTCCCTTTTCAGTGCTAAGACAACAAGGGCTGAACAGCAGCTACAGCCGCTTTTTTTTTCCCCACTTTGACGCAACCGTGTTTCATGGCCTCACCAAGTACCGGGAACATTTTCATGTGCTCCTTCTCATTGTTTGAGCCCCTTGGAGAATGATTTTCAAATGTGTATTTCCATACAAGGGGAAGTATTTTTCAGCTTTTGTTCTTTAGAGAGTGCACACATGTGTGCCATCAAAAACTTACATCACTGACATGTCATAAAGCTGTCTGTTGTATTTAAAAACATACTGCACTTTGAACATGGAGGCTAAGACACATAACTACGGTGCAAACTTCTCACTTAAGACTTCAGGGAAAGACAGATTAAATAAAGCTTGCCAAAAAGGATTTTTGCAATTTTACCATTTTCTGAACTTGGTAACTCTACGATCATTGTCAACAAAAGGTAGTTTTTAAGGTAAATCACAAGTTTTTAAGGTAAATCACAAATACTTGGGTTCAGGATTGCCTCTTAGTGATGGTTTTTCTACCCCAGCGCTGCAGGAGCAAAGGAGACACCACCACACCGGGCCATCGAAGCCGCCTGTGACTGCTCCACAGAAGTAGCCAAACGGTGAAAAAATATGACACGGAGAGAAAAAAATTCATGATGAACCTCTCCGATGAGACACTAATTGGCACTGAGCACACAAGGGCTTACACTGGACGCCGTCACTGACCAGGCACATGCCGCCCTCTCCGGCCCCCTCCGGCCGCGGGGCCCCCCCGGCGCTGACCACTGGCCCGCCGGGCGGCTCGCCAG
>NW_009647428.1:35001-51505 GCF_000708025.1 Charadrius vociferus | reverse complement strand
CGCTTCGAGGGAAACAAGCAAAACGGCACAAGGCTACTGCTCAAAAAGAGGAAAACCCCACAAAACACACAAGTGGATGCCTGCTGCCTGGTTTTTAGGCTTCGTTTTTGACAAAGGGATGTCGCGCGAGAACATTTTCAATATTTTTTTTTTCTATCTAGAAAACTAAAAGTTTCCAAAAGATTTTCTAAAAAGAAGAGTAGATCGAAAATTAAATAAGATAAAAATGTACAAACTAAATCACTACCACCTTAAAAACAGAGGTCAGCACGGATATATTTCAAAAAACCACCAGGAATAAACTGCCTTCACCATCAACTCACCAAAACCCCACAGAACAACGAGCGGGGAGGAGTGCAACATAAGTCATAATACATACATACTACAAATGCCAACTGAATCGTGCCTCTGCTCTGATGGCTGACACTGATTTCTTAGAGGAATCCTCTTCTTTGCTGTTTTAAAATTTACGCCAGAACAAAATTATAATTAAAAATCTGATGAGAAAATCCCTCTAGCACACGCCCACTCAGCTTTACTTCTGGAAGTCTCACAAGTACAGTTAAATAATACAGAAACTGTGTGTGTCCCAAGGAGCAAGCCTCGGGGAATGGTTTTGTTTTGTGTCAGGGTATCACACACTGAAGCCTGTCACACCAACTTCAGCCATCTCAGGAACAAATAAAGACTGGAAATGCTCCTGCCCCTCTCAGAGACTATTTTGGAACATGAAAGAAATCTCTGTTCAAAGTTTGCAACTTTTTTCACTTTAGTTTTCTTTGTAAAGCTACGTGCCAGACATCCCACATGAACACAATGCAAACAGAAAAGCTGAACCTTCACATACGCCTCTATAAATACACATACAAATACATACGTGTGTATGCTTACACGTGTGTGTATGTACATTCTTATCTGCACTTACAGCCAGTCCCAAAGCGGCCGCCGGAGCCCCCCACGGCTCCAGGGGGGCGGGGGAAATCCCCAAACCTCTGCAGCTAAAGTTTTAAAAGTACAAGACGCAGTTACCGACTTGGTGGCTTACCTTCAGGCAGTGTCTAGACTGGGAAGTACGTACAACGTGAATGCAACGACTGCTGCCACAGAGGCCATACAACACCTCCGCTTGGAACGGCAGAGAAAACTCTGGTGTTTCACCATGCACAGAGAGTTTCAAAAAGAGACCGAAAAAAGCATCTGGCATCCTCTCCCCCGCCCCCGCCCCCTCACTCTCTGGTTGTTGGGGGTTAAAGGAGTTGATGGAGGAAGATTTATCGAGTGCTGCAGATGCCTGCCCGGGACCTCGCTGTTTCTGGCCTTCAGGAGGACTGGCGAGCAAGCCACAACACCCCGCGCAACACACTACAACAGTAAAGCGCAGATAAATCTACCCACTTTGAGCAAATAATGGCTTTGTGGCTGTCACCAAAATCTGCTATATCCAAGGGGCCTCCTCAGTGTCTGTGAGCATATCTCCCTCACCTACACCTCAAAAGTAGGCAAATGGAAGAAGAACCACCACCACATACCAAACCTTACACTGTACAAAGAGAGGAAAGGAACTGACAGAATTAGCAATGGGTGACAGAATACACCTTGGCAGCCAGTGCTGTGTGTACGGTTTTCTGTGGTGTGTGGGTGATGGCTTTGCAGCTCTGTAATGCAAGCCATACGTCACCATGCCCACCGCAAGAAGTCCAGCTGAATAGATGAGCTTTAATTTCCTTATTTTCTCACTTCTAACGAAGTCATTATCTCCCAAGACATGCTCAAAATACTTGGCACTGTTGCATACAATGTAAAATCAGGGACATTAGCAGGAGTATTAGCAAGATGTATTAGCGAGACAAACATCACTACCATCACAGAAAGTAAGGAGAGGTTAAGCCTGGCAGACAGGAAACCTTCCTGGTGCTAAAAATTTTCACAGAAAAAGAAACAGCTTAAAGCTAAGTTCCACAACTGCAAAAACAGCCACAGTGATGGGAAATGCCGCTGTTAGCTGGAAACCCTCAGCAGAGGCGTGGGGCTGCTCACACAACCTCCTGCGAGGTCCTCGGTGTCACCTCGCCTCTCCTACCTTCTGGGGGCGATGGGCAGTGGCCGGCTCACCAGCAGTGCGCAGGGGAGCGGAGCTCCGGCACGGAGAGCCTATGGGAGAGCACGGGTGTTGCGAGCATCAGGCAACTGGACAGGTTGTGGTGGCAAAAACATCCCTAATCCAGAGTTCCTCTGGAGATTTGAGGAGTTATTTTGATTTACACGTGAAGACGGGAAACTGTCTCAGCACTTAGAGGGGGAAACAATACAGCCAATTAACGAAGTGGGAGCAAGCGCAGGACTGCACTCAGCCTCGAACACCGGCGACAGTGGCTGAGGGCTGGGGACAAGGCGAGGTGTGTGCCAACACCGACCTCTCGCCTGCCAGCGCTGCAGTTCTCAGCTGGCTAAGGCCACTGGAGGAGGATCATTACAGGTGAAACACAGTCATGAAAGGCATGCAATACTAATCAGTAAGAATACTGGAAATACCAATTATATACATTAACAGAGTATGAAGGCAACCATTATAATCTTCCCAGGACTCGTCAGGCTGTGTTACAGATTGTGTGTGTATATACCTGCATATGTGCAGATACTGTCACAAGATTAATGGTCACTGTGATGGCATCACAGCCTAAGTTTTCTGTGCTCTTCAGTAAGAAACCTACAGATTACCTAAGGTGCTGCCTGCGTGCCTGTTCCGACAACGCAGCACTTGAGCCCACTTGCAGTTCAAACCTCCACAGCGAATCCTGTCCGCACCAGAAGGACACAGAGACGATTCTCTGCAGCAAAAGGGTCCCCGTTTCTCTAGAAGCATGCTAATTGTAGCCGAAGGACTCACAAAATGAAGTGTGTGCCATCCTGCTACATGCCTCTGAATGTCAGTTTTGCCTACAGCTTTGAAGCTCCAAACCACTTCCACTTGGAGATGCAGTAAACAGGAAAACACATAAAAAAGCATTAACAACAGGCCATTTTATTCCTCCTATCAGTCCATCTCTAGACTTTTATTCTGCTTTAAAATTCATTAATGTAAACTCTTATTTTTCCTGTGCTTACTCCACACACATATCTGCATGACTTATGTCCCTTTGTCGCCCTACTTAAACTTCACTTTTTCCCTTTTTAAACCCTTAAGTCCTTTGTTTTCAGTATATTCTCTATTGCATTTCTTAATTACTTAAAAATCTTGAACTTCTCCTTCAGAAGAATTAAATCAGTTTCCCATCAGTGTTCAAAAATTCAATGGCAATATGACAGTTTTTCCCCACCTGTAAGAAACCCGGAGAAAAAGGGACAAGGAAGAAAGATCAAACTGGTGACAGAAGTGGGAAAAAAAATTTCCTCTTATAACAATCAACAGAGCAGCAGAAAAAAGAGAAAAAAAGTGAAAAAGTCACCCAGAATATATGACCATGTAAGCATGGGCACTCTTGCAGAAAACCTAGTCAGCAATCCAAAGCCATGGGAAATTTAAATTAGAGCTAAGGTCCACAATAGCAGATAAATCTGTACAGATAAAAGGGCCTGCTCCGGTTGCAGGTATACTTAGTCTAGATCTCTTCAGATTTGCAAAGGAACTTTATTAGTTTTATTAATTTTTTTTTTTTTTTAAATAATCAAGAGATTCGAGTGTATCCACATTACACAGTAAAGAAGATTAAGTTTTTTTCTTTAATCAAAATATCCATATGCATGTGCTGCATCTTCCAAACGGTAGGTGGATTCCCACTGCTTATTACCGCTCCGGGGTGCATTCTGCTGTAGTAACTCATGCACAAAACACTCCTACTACATTTAAGTAACGTTAAGGTTCTAGCAAACACAAGCGAGAAGAAAGCCCCCCAAATCACAGGAAAAGCCCAAGCGTTCGCAGGGCGCAGTTCAGGGGAAAGCAAGCTGATAAAGGGTTTCAGCAACACATACACAAACACACAAAAATCGAACTGGGTGACCTCAACCTCCACGTTACAGGCAGCCAGCATGACCTGGCACCACTCTGTCCGTTCGCCCTTCCCAGGGGAATGCGCATGCAGCCCCCAGCGCCACGTCGGGCTCCGCTCTGGAGGAGGGACAGGACCGAGAGCCGCGGGCCCGTGGGCTCTGGGCAGGGCATAGCCAGGACACGGGCACAGCTCGGGCTGTGGACTGTGGACTCCCACCCTCTTCTGGAAGCCTCAACATCCCCAAGCTTCACTGCCAGCGACGCACAGCGTGGTCCCACGTGCGTGGCGTACCAGCCCACACGAACAGTACGGGCCACTTCCACACAAACGTTCCTTTTACACTGAGACGTCTTTGCCACTGCCTTTGGCACGACAGCTTCACCGGGGCCGAGGTGATCCCTCAGCTGGGGATGCTGGGCCACCACCGAGGTGAGATGGCCACAGCCACCGATGTGCTGTGTCCCGCCCACCGTCCCGGCGCCAAGCAGGGGCAGCAGCTGGTGGAGACGCAGCAATCCGCGTGCCACAGTGTGCTGTGAGCCGCCGCGCAGAACTGCCAAGAAATAAACCCGTGCTTCTTTGGGTTTTTTTTTCACAGTGAAATTTGTACATGGACCACACTAGCAAGTCCTGCTGCTTTTAAGAAAAACAGCATTTACCATTAGGCACTACTAATAAAAATATTTTAATTGCTAGAGTAATTTTCACCAATAAATCTTTTTTATTTTTGAAAGGAACTTTTGCTGAAATTTAATTCAGTAATTCTACACCTTAGGCATCCAAAAAGTACCGGGAAGTATGGCTCTTCAAATCATTTTTCTATGGCCTAACAAAATGAAAAATTTCTTGTTGACATTTTTGTAGAAAAAGTTAGTTGGTGCTACAACTATCAAGACTGAAGAACAAAAGCATACTATATTGTGCAGAGGTCGTGTTCAAAACTAGCTGTCAAGGGAAAGATTTTACTGTACTTTTTTGTCAGTTTAGAAACAAGCTTACACCTTTTCACCATTTAAAAATACACTGAGGGATTTGAATAACAGCACGGAGAGAGAAAAATAGAGATGTGGTCAGATTTTTGAATAGTTTCTGTAGTACCACACAGAGTTAAGAGAAAATTAAGTCATACACCAGAAGAGGCCATTTAAAACACTGGTAGTTAACAAAGCGTATTTCCTTTTTGAGCATGGCTGACAGAGATAAAACAATAAGCTAAATTTATCAGAGACTGCTATTTCTATATTGACTCCATAAGCTGTAGTTACTACTGCTGAATAGAAAACTCCTTCCTACATTATTTTTTGCGGAAGAGACAAAAATAAAATGCCTTCAAATTCATTTTTTTTCATTTTAGGCATGTATTTTTTTTATAGTTTCATTCATTAAATGTTCACATCCCCCTCCTTATTTTTTTTTTTCCTCCCAATTTACAGATGTATTTTTATTATGGTTTCTTTGACTAAATGAGAGGCTTGATTACTAAGGATAAAACTCAGTGCATAGCAAGAACTCTAAGCCTGGAAAACAAGATGGAAATGGATGCCAAAATGGAAAGCTGAAAAAACTGCCTGTGAACTCACACTTTATTTTATGTTCACTTTTTCTTTTTGTACAGGGCAGTTTTACAGGACAGTAAGAGCAGAAGTGGACATAAACCCCCACGCCTCAAGTGAAATTATTTCCCCCTTGGACGCTGGCGTCCATTCATAACTACTTTCAACACAGAAGATTAAAAATACTCCTACTTTACCAAATTCCAGAAGTCAATCTGTTAGGAAACACAAAAATTACTATTCAGACAGCTAGAAAGTCTTGTGATAAACAGATTTAAAAGTATCTCGTAACACCCTGTAAGCCTCAGCTGAGTTTTGTGCTTTCTGCTCCCAGTCTTCTGCTCTTTGTGTGTCTGAGGTTACCACCAGAGCCAAGTACTGCTTCTACGCAGTCGTGGAACAAGATGCTTAAACAAAAGCACCGTGTCACCCTTGGTACAGAGCGTCCCCATGGCCCAGGGCTGGAGCGAGCCCCAGCAAAACAGGCACTGTGCCTGAACAGAGGCTGCTCTGGGGACTGCCGCTGCGGAGCGAAGGACCCCTGGGACCCCCGAGCAGCACACATGGGAATCGCTCAAACTATGGCGTGCTGTGTCGCCGTCTGCAAATGTCATGAAAACGCGGACAGAGCTGCTGAGGAGGCTGCCCCAGGGCTGCTGACCTGCAACCACGAAGGGCCTTTGAATGTGAAGGCTCTTTACGAGGGCAGACCGATACCCAGCAGCTGGTACTTTTAAGAGCAACTTCTAGTGCCAGAGAGAGTATCTCTGACAATGCTCTTGTAAAAGCATCGCTACTGTGATAATAAGAAAAAAATCAGAGCAGAGAAAAAAAATAACCATTCCCTCTCTGGGAACCCGGCAGAGCATGTATGTTTTGGTTTTACAGAAACTTTGGATTAAAAAACAACTGCACACACCGCACTCCACCAACCTGCCAAGCCCAGAGCATGATCACATTAGCCTGTTGTCTCTGAGGACGGTACTGGGTGGGCAAAGGATGAAAGAGGGAGAAGATAAATTGTTTTCTGTACCCCTTAGTGGCCGAACATCAATGCTGCAGCTTTGAAAACTGTCTTTCAAACGCCGTGAGGGAAAAAAAAGGCAGAGATTAGGATTGCAGCTATACATGGGAGAGGAAATATGTTAAAAGGAAGCTTTTAATGAAGAAATGGATGAAAGACTTCCAACTACAGGAGATTAACGTTCTTATCATATATACTCTCACTGCAAAGTGGAGGAAAGGGGTGGGAGGAGAGAAACCTCCTTCAAAGACCTGGAAACTCTCCGACACCAAAAATTAATTCAGTACATTTAGCAGAGTTTGTAACAATTCTCTTTGCACACTTTCTTCTGGACTCTAAATGTTTTAAAAAAAAATCAGGTAAATCACACCAAACACCTAGATTTGCTGAATTACCAATTTTTTAAAAGCCACGAGAAGCGGGTAAGACCCTTTTTGCAAATTAACAAGCAGCAGCAGCAGCATGCACTTTTCCAAATGCCACGCAAGGAAACCCACAGATGACCAGGTGGAGGCAAGTAACACATACAAGTTTGTCGTCGCTGTCTTTCAGCTTGGCCGACCGCCTGCAATCTTAGTGCCGCCTTTGCTTCCAGGCTATGCAGAATCTCACCACAGAAAAACAAAGTCAGAGTAAGGAGGGACAGAGTCAGTTCGGACACAGTAAGTGCTTTGCCTGATACTCCTCTGTGTGAAACAAAAAAGCCAGCGCCCATCTTCATATTCCAAATAATGAAAGGTTGACAATCAGCTGTAGTTGCTGAGAGACCAGCAGACGCACAACGAAAAGTTGGATTTTACAGAAATAAGGGAACAAACACGGTTTTGCTTGACATGATATTAGACGAGCAAAAATAAAAAGTGAAAGGCATCTAAAGCCATTTGGAAAGAGGGCAGAAAGGGAGGAAAAGTTTTCGGCTGTGTACTGAACAGCAGTGTTTGTGGACCAGCCATAACTTTCAGGATGTCAGCTGAAGACAGAAGGGTACAGGTGAATCGCGATTTACCATCAGGAACCAGAGCTCACTTCCCAAGGCAAAGGGACATCTCCTTCCGCCACAGCAGACGCTGGTGACTGAAGCGAGAAGGTCGCATGGGGAGAAGACTCTGTGCTGGAGGCATCAAAAAGCATTATTTGTTCACAGAGAATATTAAAAATAATAAGGCCATTAGACAAGAGCAGGGCAGGCAATGATAGATGTAGAGGAGTTAACAGAATGAAGAGGCATGCCTAAGTCCTTTCCTTTAGGAGTTACTTCTGACTCCAGTGGAACCTCAGCATCCCCATTTCAGGGACTCAGACATAAAAACAGACCCATCAAATGACTGACACAACCAGCTACTCATAGTCAGAGAATAGTTCACGTTTCAGTTTCCTTTTTAATGTGAAGCAAACTGGACACTAGACACACCATGACACTGTCACAGGGAGTTTTGGGGGATGAGGGAAAGGAGAAGGCTTCACCAGTCACTATACTCTATGTCCATTCTTACCGATACTACAAGCCCTGAAATAGTAATTTACATACTGTGTAGTCACCTAAGTACTTCATCTCGTTCTTTAGAAACCCTGAAAACAGAACTGTGCACGTCTCAAATTAATTTAAATGAATTAACAGAGAATATCTTTGAGAGAATAATTTGCCAATACGCATATTTTTTAAATGCATTTCTTCTTTTGGATTTAAAATGTTTATGTTTATATTTCAGCAAAGGAGTCCTTTATAGAATTGGAGTTCTATAAATTGCATAAGCTCAATAAACAAATTATGGTTACTTTACATTAGGAAGATTTATGGCTTTTGTTCCCTAAAACTATTTTGATGCTGTTTTGGCTTTTCATGATATACACACACACCACCAATTTATTTTAAGCCTGTGTCTTTGCATCCCCATCACCATACACCTTAGAAACAGAGCAGCTGAACCAGCATGCCAGAACTACCTGAATAACATTCACTGGAATTTGGGACACAGCTGAGAACCAGGGGTCTGACCGGAGCCCAGCCCTGCGGTACCCTCTCCGCCCCAGATGTGTGCCTGCGTCGGGGCCAGCACCAGGGCACGGCACCTTGCTCTGCCCGTTGTGTACAGCAGTCAAACGGACCATCATTAACCCGTTCACAGCTGGAAAAAATGCACAAAGTGTAAGGCTTTCCACCAAGTCGTACATAAATAAAAAGGCAACAGCTAAAATGAAGAGAGATGTGCGCGTACAACTAGCACCTGCTCCCAAACGGCTGCGCGTGCCTGATGCATGTTCCGTACGTAGCACAGCTCCAGGCGTGAGGCTGCTGTTGGCAAAATCACTACTGATGTGAGGCAAGGCGCAAGAAGGGGCTTTGAAGAGGTTCTGATGCAGCTTTGAGAATAAAAATCAGAGTAGGAGAAGAACGGTTATGTTTATGAGCCTCTTGTGTGACTGTCCGTGACATCCCATTCCAGCATCGCAAAAAAATGTTTACATCCCCCACATTAAATGAAACAATTTTAGTTCTGAAGAGTATGACAAGTTTATACAGCGCGGGAAAAGTCTGCTCCTGTTACCTGCTTTGAATGTGGCTTGCTTATTGTCAACACCTATGAATATATCTATATGAATAAGAAACATTACTACATTTGTCACAAAACCATACCATAAGTTAGCAAAACTGTATCCTGACACTGACCTCCCGTATTGATTTTTAAAAGCCTCTCTCAGTTAGCACTGGCACACCTTCACTAGAACAGCACAGAGAACGAAAACATGAATTTTCACGTTACACCTAGTAAGCATAATTACTCTGATAAATTAATTACAGAATGTTTCCCAAAATGTGTATATGTAATTTTGAAACATGCTTAAAATCTCGAGCACTGTTTAAACACTTTTCTATCTTCTGTTTTTTTTGCGTAATCTTTAGCACTACCATCAGCAATTTTGGTACATAAATCCAAGGAGATACACAGAGTAAACTGAACAAAAGAAACCTAATTCCAGGTCATCTGCGTGCCCAGCAGTTATAAGAAAAGTAGACGCTACCCAGAAAACGTATTAACTGCGCTATGGACAAACTGAATTGCTGTTACAGCAGTCACCACACAGCACCAAACATTTGCTCCCCAACAGGCAGAATAATTTAAGAAAAAGACAAGCTAATTAGCTCTAGTTTCAAAGAAAAGCACAGGATATGAAAATACAAAAAGAAAGATATTAATGAAATTTAGCAACTTCAAGTTAATTCCTAGAAACTGCATTTTAAAAGATTTTTAAGGAGAAAAAAATCACATAAATTCCAAATATAACGTGGCTCTCCGGGGTTCTGGCACGGCAATTGAATGCTCTGCCACTCTTCTGGTACTGTGCTGGAACAGGGATAGTGTTTCTTAAATCTCTGAGGCTTGGGCAAGCACACCACCTGAGATTGAGCACGCTTTACGGTCTGTTTAGCAATGGACTACGGATAGCTATGCAAAAACATACACAAGAACAACTCTAAGCAAAAGTTATTGAACATTTATGGGCAAGAAACAGGTGTTTTACCAGAAAAGAAGGCAAAGACAATTTCTCAGCTTTCCCCTCTCAAACAGCTTAGTAGCAGCATGTGAACAGGAGCACTGTTTACTCGGCCACCCTGAGGAAAAACTTCACTAGTATCAGCCTTCAGATCAGAGCTGCAGAACGTTTCATTTCCCTGCACCCAAACCCACCTCATTTACATGTGCGCCAAGTAAAATTATGGTATACTTCTTTTTTTAAAATTAAGAAAAAAAAAAAAAAAAAAAGTCTTGCAAAGGTTGCCGGTGCTGCAGCTGATCCGGCTAGCCCTGCCACTGAAGCAGCCTTCTCTCAGACTGGCAGGGGACGCTGTTTCTGGACGTGATCTTTGTGCTTCGGGAAACCGGTGGGCAAGAAATAAGCATGGCTGATTGTCTAAGAGAGTTTTTATATCCTGGTGATATGGTATGTGTTACGTAGTATGACTATTACAAACACGTATCTAAAATCTGTCAAACTAACCATCATGTTTACTAACTTTCTGCATTGTACCGTGGAAGAATATTTTGCAAAATACCAAAATGTTGGATGTTAGTCTTAGTGGTTGGGAATCTTTCTGAATTATTCAGTGCAGAATCCATACAAGAAGTTACAGTAAATTTTAGCTCAGCAGCCCAAACTGCCAGACTGTTGAAGTGGTTACAGAATCTGCATCTTGAAGAAGAACCAGCTCAGAAGGTCTCCCCTCCATTCCCTGCCCTCTCCTGTCACAGTTCGTCCCTTTCCTGAGCTGTAACTTCTCTGGTCTGGCATACAGCGAAGCCTTAACGAGCACTGGTGACTGCACTGCTGAGAGGCAATGAGGCAAGGCAGACAGGGCAGGGGGGCAGAAATGTCATCATGTGAGAAGAGGAATGACACTACTCCCTGCGTTATGAGCACTGATTACTTTCCTACCCTGCAGCACTTTTCAGCAAACTTTTTATTGTTACGCAGTTCCTACCTCTGATTTTCTTTATGCCTTTAGTCCTCAAACTTTTTTTCTGCCTACTTTGTTTACAATAAGAAACCATTGTATTCCCTCTTTATTTTACCGCCCTTCACCCTGCAACTTCTTGTACGCTCTCAGGAATACAAAATACACAGAAAGTTATGAAGTTCACAACGTTAATCACTCTGATACTACTTCTGAATTTCTACCAGCAAAAATGCTGTCTTTCCATATATGACACTACTGAAATAATGGTATTGAAATGGTATAAATAAATGGCTATTTCCTTCACCGTAGTTTTGCACCCATCATTACACACTCCAATTTGCTTTCTGTTTATCTTTCTTTACAAACATTGGCTTCAGTATCCTTGCAGACAAATCCACATACAGAAGAATAAACAAGCAATTAAAATTAGTACTAACCTTCACTGACAGGAGTTGCATAGCCTTCAAGGTTCAACATTATATCTTCATCTCTGTCATCTGCACCGGCTCCCAAAAGCATCCAGCTCTCGACATTATCATTTTCAGACATCAAGCTCTCCTCCTCTGAGCTATCATCTATTACCAACACATCTTGGATGGCATGAGCTCTGGCAGAACTAACTGGGTCAAGCTTCCCACTAGTGCTTTTCCTTTGCCCCGAGATGTCAGTGCCTGATCCAGCAGGATACAGGGTATTACATCCAGCAGCTTCGGCCTGATTTGGTGTGGAAGATCCTGGATGGATATGTATTTTACCTTGAGCTAAAGAGCTTTTCAACTTCTTTGCTTTGCTTTTGTAAACACTGTCTTCATCTGGTGTATCAGACAAGACGATGATCTCAGGATCATGTGAAAGCTGAGCACCACAACCAATGAATTCAGTGACTTTCTTGTCTTCAGGCTGTTTCTCAGTTAGAACTGAACTATGACCCGTGCCTCCCGCAACATCATCTTCTTCATCCATTTCCAGTGTGCTCATTTCTCCAAGATTCTGGGAATAGTGGATCTGGCTATAGAGATGAAATTCCACCTCGCTATCAACACTCTGCTCACTGGATGACTCCTCATTGTAAAGTTCATCTTCGTACACTTCTGTATCCTCATCATCTTCATATCCAACAAACATTCTGGAAAGTGAATAGTCTGTATCTACAAAAAATACAAGAGGTTATATGAGAATGGTCATGAATGTATGCCAAAACCCATCTTTTAGATGATACCTTTGGTCTTTCTGAAATTGCTAAGGTTAGTCATAGAGGTCTGCATATGGAAGATAAACCTGAGTGGACTTAACAGCTACAACAATCGATGCTCAAATCCATAATAAAGCAACTTAAGCATGCATCTGGTTTAATCTTAACTGCTACTTTAACCTCAACTACTTTGGCTTCTAAAAGTTGCACTTAACGTGCTCTCAGCCTCCACAGCTCCTCTCCATTAGGGTACCTGCATGGCTCTGGAGCCAAATGAGTGTCTCAATCCGAGTTTTGATCGTTACGCCAACTAGGATTAATTCTGGGTACTTTGCAACTTGTTTTACTAAGTAACATCTTGTATACATACCTGAAAGAGCAGGGAAGGAACATTCATCAATATTTGACAGAAGTAGCCTGGAGCCTAACTACACCTGGGCTGCAGAGCCACCTGAAGTGGCACTTCAGAATTTAAAGAAGATATGCCTGCAGTCTCTGCCCATCTCTGTGCTGCTATCGGTTAAACAATAACTATCTACAACCTTTAATGGCCTTTTTGGTGCATCTGGGACTAAAGCCCCAATTCCCCTTCTCATGTACTCAGCAATACGGCTCTTTAAACAAATATGCCGTAAGAGCCATAAGAGTCCCATAAGAGAACATGGGACAAAGTGCACCCTCAGGAAGTTTGCAGATGATGGAGAACTGGGAGTGTTTGATACACCAGATGGTTATGCTGCCATTCAGAGGTACCTCAAGGGGCTGAAGAAGTGGGCAGAGAGGATCCTCGTGGAGGTCAACAAAGGTAAATGCCAAGTCCTGCACCTGGGAACGAGACATGCTGGCAGCCCACTGCCTGGATAGCAGTTTTGCAAAAGAGGACCCGGGGATGGGACAAATTGACCATAAGCTAATACAGTTCTGGGAAAAAAAGCATCCCGGGCTCCTGAAGAGCAGGGTGAGGGAGGTTATCCTTCTGCTCTGGTCAGTGCTCACGAGACCTTATCTGGTGTGCTATGTACAGCTCTGGGCTGTCCAGTGCTAGGAAAGATGGACATACTGGAGTCAGTGCAGCAAAGGGCCACTAAAATGATTAAGGGATTGGAGCACCTGTCATACGAGGCCAGGCTGAGACAGCTGGGACTGTTCATCCTCGAGAAGAGGCGGCTCAGGGGGATCTTATCCTTGTACATAAACACCTGATGGGGGGAGGGAGTAAATAAGACAGAGCCAGGCTCTTCCAAGCGGTGTCCAGTAACATGACAAGAGGCAGCAGACACAAAAAATAAAACACAGGAAATGCCACTAAACATAAGAAAAAAACCTTTTTACTCTGTTGCCCAGAAAGGCTGTGGAGCCTCATCCTTGAAGATGTTCAAAACCCAGATGGACATGGCCCTGAGCAAACTGCTCTAGGTCATCCGGCATTGAGTCAAGGGGGTGGGATGAGGCAACTGCCAGAGGTTCTTTCCAGCCTCAACTATCCTGTGATCCCAGCCCAATGGCAAGTGTCTCCAGAGCTCACTACCTGTTCCCTAGCCAGACAGCAAATCCAGAGACCTTCTCCAGTTACTGTGCCTAATTCATGGGATACATTATTTCATTTACATTGAAGAGGGGAAAGTGAATACTTTCTCTGAAAAGTCTATCTTTATTTCTGTGTTACAGTTACTTCCTAGGGCCAAAAAAAAAAGCCAACAAGCTTTTTTAGACATGAAAACTGTCAGAGGGAGTTCAGTCTTTTAGGTGTGGAAGGAAGGGGCCCAGTATTGTTTGAATTCATATACTGATACACAAGCACAAAAATTTAGATTTGGAAGCCTTATACGTAAGAAATTTGTGCGATGATGGTATTTAAAGAACCCGAAGGCTCTTATTATGACAGCTTTCTGTGCACACCCTGCAAAAGTCCTTTCCTGATCATGATAGATTTGACCTCATTTGTATCCCTGTTATACCAGAAGTCCAACTAAGGAGGAAAATGTTTTTCCCACAAAAATAAACAAAGCAAAACTACATAAAATATGAGTGCACAAGTGAGAAAATACAATGCTCAGTGACAATTCATGTGCTGTACCCTTTTGGTTTTAGCCTTGCAGTGGATCAGCATACATCATTCAATGTCGCCTACACAACTAAAGACGTCACTTTGGTCATGGCCAGCTGAGATCACGTCCAAAGCAGAACCCTACTCACCCACCCACGTACTCAGCTCCGCTATCTCCTAATACACTCAAGTCGGTTTCTAACCTACAAATACAGCCCTAAAACTTAACAAGTGGAGGTTACAGAATCCGCTTCAAAAGCTCTCCTATCCACACAGCGACTATAACCTCCTGGAAACTTTTACACCTGGCAACAAAAAACTCTAGGTAGCAGCACAATGCATGTAGCAATAACCTCAGGATAACGTGGATATATCTGTACCTGCTGGGCTCTGCCTCTCTCATCCGGGTGCTTAGGTAAATATAATATCTATTATGCCAAACAAAATATGAAAGAATGAGGTCAGAACTTGGTGGTAATAGACACAATAAACCTATTTCATACCAGTATTTAGGTTTGGATGACCTATATACAGGTGAAAAAAAGTAAAATGCTGGTCGCCTGAACGGTTGTAGGTAGTAAAAAAATAAGACATAAAAGCACCTGACAGACCAAATGAAGCACCCACACTTAAAACATTTCTCTGAACTTGATGTGGGGCCACCCTTTCAAACAGCTCTTACTTAGCCTGTTCCCATCCACAGGATGAGAATAAAACCAGAGCTGGCTCCAGTCAAGCACATTTACAGTATTAAACTGTGGTTATGGGATGTGTGACAGAGAGACCTTCAGTAACGTTGGAAATGAAAGAATTCCCCTAAAGTATGGCATAATTTTACTGATACTTGCACAGCCAACTGAATTCAATCACTCTTTCCTTCCTGTTCTGTCACCCATAAAGTTACACAAAGTAAGTACATGACCATTGCTGAAAATATACAGCTAAACAAGACTGCTGGATCTCGACTGTCAAAGAGCATCCAAGGAGCTGACTCACTGACACTTCATAACAAAGACAAGAGTAAGATGAGGCAGCACGAAACCACACTTACTTTGATGTATCCTCCCCAGAAGCTCAGGTCAAACAAGAGCTTCTCCTCTCAGGTCCACACACAACTGGAATGACGAAGGACGTTTCCTCTTGCTCAGCATGTGTAACAGGCCACTGGGAAACAAGAAACATCAAACATCCGCATCACAACACAGTCTGAAGATATCTGGTTCCACTGTTCACCATCCTCAAACTCAGGCAACAGCTATGCCCCACCTCTTAACCACAGAGTGAGAAACACCTGTTTCAGGTGTTTGGCATCAAAGCACACAAAAACACGGCCTCTAGGAAAGGGAAGAGGACTTCAGCAGACAAAGTTTTTCTGGTTTTCAGATTGTCAGCTCTTCAGGTTGAAGCAGTCTCTTACCGTATTAATACTGATACTCAAATGGAGAAAAACATATCTGACTGCCAATCTTTGGCAATTCAGGCTTCCTTTCACCAGTGAAAGGTTTTGACTATGGGCAATCATCCTTCTTGCTACTAGCTAGACTCTGACAAAGACATCCCTCGTATCTCAGTGTGAAAACCACATTAGAAATAACAGTCCTGCACAGACTAGCTGATTGGATAGGTAACACAGGCTGCAGAGAGCATAACACACTGACGCATCATACTTTGAACTGTCCTGCTTTACTTTTAAAAAAACCCCAAACTTCAAACCCTAGGCCTGTCCCTTCATCAAGAGGAATCCTATTCCTACCTGAACCCAGAGCACAACTTTCCTCACAAGTACCTGACTGCCTCTCTGGTAGGCACTAAGTAAGAACAGTTCAGGTAAAGGGCTAATGATGTTAAAAGGAAATTAAAAAATCACAGCTATCTGAATGTCTTTTAACCACTTCCGAACAAAACTCCAGATGGCTATAGTTAGAAATGGCAGGAGATCATTTTCCCAGATCATTTACAAAGCCGGCTTGCCAGCATGTTTTGTCCAGTCCATTAAAAAATCCAGCATCCCACACTTGATAAAGTAACAGAAGTTGGCAGCAGCACAGCGCAATCAGAAGGGAGGTGCTGATGGTGACTTGCAGGGAGAAAGAGCACAAACAAGTTAATCAGAACACCCACAGCAACTTTCAAGCTACATGCAGGCAGCTACTTTCTCAGCCAAAATTCCAAAGCCACTTGGGACACAAGCTAAGTGCAAAAGGGGCTTTGCATACGTGGCAGTAAGATGCCCAGGCCAT
>NW_009647428.1:33194-34983 GCF_000708025.1 Charadrius vociferus | reverse complement strand
CTTCCTATTAACTCCTCCTTTCCTCTGCTTAACTCCATTACTTCTGCTGCTTTTACTTTTTCAACCCTTAAAATCTTTCAGAGCTCACACAGTAACCTCTTCTTCTTGCCATCTGAAATATGTATTCTGCTTAACTTCAAATATTTAGGTTTCTTAAAAGAAAAAACTCTCAAACAACAAATGAATTGCAAAAAAGATTACTTTTTCATCCTTTGTAAACATGACTTTTCAGACGAGTATACTATTCCCACCACAAATCAACAGTGAAATCCAAGTATTTCCTTTTTTTTCTTGCTTTCTGCCTGATCTCTGTAGTAGTGTCAAATCTAACAATTTATCACAAAGGCTGCATTGAAAATACGGCAACAAATATATTCTTTGCTGTCTTAGGAGATAAAGGCAAGACATAACCCTACCATCAGTCTCTCTGCTACAGACAGGAACAATAAAAAGGAAAAGGAATTTCGAGGAATTTACCAAAAACGTCCTAAAACCACAAATATCTACCAAAACAAACAGAGGTTCAGGCATCAGAGTAGCAGGAGACATCAAAAGACTTTATAGCTGTGCGCAGACCAGACCTTTTCTCGGTTTTTTATTTACTCACATTTGTGATACACAAACTGCCTGGTACTTCAGGCTGTTAAGATACTGCACAGGTACAACCAACATGAATTTGATACAGAACTTAAATGTTCAAATGCAGTTAAATGAAATCTTTCATTTCAGCTGCTCTAACTGCTTTTGTGCCCTTCACAGAAGTTGCATTACTCTTTTTTGGGAAAGATAAGCAATCAAAATTATTAATTGTTATGAAGTGCAGCACCAAAATGAAAATCTTTGTTCTTATTGCAAATGGTATGCATATGTATATAAAAAAAAAAAAAACCACCCAACACTATATGGTGATTATCAGAGTTCAATGTCAGGAGACATTTTCTTCACCTATATTGTGTTTCTGTACCAAACGTAATGCAGATCTTATTTTGGCTTAGGGAGATAACCAAGCTGCACTCAAAGCAGATGAGAAAGAAACGATTTTCATTTGCCACCCAAGGTGAGCTGTGCAGCCGTCAGACACCCGGAGTCGCTCCCCACACCAATGTGCTCAATCGGCAGTAGAAACGTCCTCACAGTGAAACAAATAAAAATGTTGTGAGGTAGATTCCAGAGGATCCATCCCCTCAGTTTTCACGAAGCAAACTCTGACAAGAACGTACTGCGCCTACCATCTCAGTTTCAAGAAGCCAAGAAAAAGGCCAACAGCACCATAAAGGTGATCTAATGGTGACATTCGTTATTTTTGGCTAAACTTTGTCACTCCTTTCTTCCAAGGACAACCCGCGTTGCTCAATGCTGAGATGTAAAACTTGCTCTTATGTTGATCGGCAGGGTGTTTGAGAAAATGCTTCTTTTCTGTACTTTCTTTAAATACAGTGCAAATAAGTGTAAAGCAGAGAAGAAAAGCTTTGGAGAAGAGGTAAATGTTTTTCTAGTCACAAGCTATACCTTCAGCAGTTCACAGGAATGTATCTTCCACACCCAAACCCTGGAAAATAACAAAACATTCAAAGTTTACTTCAAGGCTTTTGGAAGTTGGTTTGGTTTTTTTCTTTTCCCCTCAAATTAATAGACTTTGCTTTTCCTTAGATCAAGACTGAACTTGGTCTGGCGACCCAAACACGGCCGTGCCAGTGCGAAGGAAACAGAAATCCCGACTATCTGGAGCAGCAAACGGGAAGAGGATGGGGAACCGGAGCACGGGGTACCGCTCCACACCACGGCCAGG
>NW_009647428.1:29517-32565 GCF_000708025.1 Charadrius vociferus | reverse complement strand
ATCCCTGGAGGTGTTCAAGGCCAGGTTGGACGGGGCTTGGAGCAACCTGGGCTGGGGGGAGGGGTCCCTGCACAGGGCAGTGGGTGGAATGAGATGATCATTAAGGTCCCTTCCAACCCAAACCCTTCTGTGATTCTATTATTCTATAAAAACACTGTCCCAGGTTGCCCAGACAGGTGGTGGAGGCCCCTTCTGTGGAAACAGTTAAGGTCAGGTTGGACAGGGTCTGAGCAACCTGATTGAGTTGAAGATGCCTATGGCAGGGTGGTTGGACTAGATGACCTTTAAAGGTCCCTTCCAACCCAAACTGTTCTGTGCTTGTATGATTTTTTCAATCCCTAACAGTGGCTGCTTTGGAGAAGGCAGAGGATTTGGGATGTGATGCTGCAGGGCAGTTCATAGGAGAAAGGCACGCTCTGTGTCAGTGATGAATTTGGCAGAGCTGCTGAATCCCGGTGAACTACCCTGAGCTGGCCTGTGCTGTACCGCGCTGCCCGGCCCTTGTGCTGTGCGGTGCCAGGCATGTCCCTCGTCTGCAGGGTGAGCTTCCCCGGCTGCCGACAGCCGCGGAGGAGCCCACAGGCGGCACCCACTTAGTCCCAGCAGTTACACCCCATGCCGGGCTCTGCCTTCGTTCAGGAGTGCAGCAAGGAATTCTCATGCAGAACTCTGTTCTGTCTGATAGTACAAATGATGGGTAGGGCTGTTTTATTGTAAGAAAACCCTGTAATGGCCCAAACGACCAAAGCGGGGTACCCCTTCCATGGATAGGACCTTCCTGGTTGGAAGCTTCTTTGGTGCTGCACAGTGTGCAGTTCACAGCATCTAAAGGGACCTAAGATTACCTATGCTACCCTCTCTTTATGGTGTTAGCTCTAATAATTAGCATTTTCGCTGGTACTTTATGGAGCCTTAGTGCCTTCTTACTGGGATCGTAATGAACCAGCACCTCCCAGTGCAAAACAGCTGCCTCTTCCCTGACTTGCTAATACGGAGTTTTAGTCATTACTCTGATCTGGCAAGGAGAGCAAGTGATTGTGTTTCTTTATTGTGCTGTCTTTGAATTTTAGAATTAAGTTCTTCCACCCTGGAGGGACACAAGAAGCGTTGCAGATTTTCAGGAATGTGGAATTGTATGAGGATTTGCCTGAAACTGGAACGTTCAGTAAAACCCCACTTCATATTTTTCATCTATAAATGGGTTTGGATATCACTGTGTCATAAAATCAAGCATTCTGTCATTCTGTAAGCTGAATTTCTACTTTACACCGCTTTACCTCCTGCTGATGGCAGCAGTTCAAAGATGTTCCTATGCAGCTTACTAAAGATGAATAAAAATGAATGTAAATAAGAGACTTTAAGGGAGCTAAAGTCAACATCTGAGGTAAAAGTTCCCTCCATGTAAAAGCATGTTTCAGAAACAAAATCGAAATGATTGATTGATAGAAATTCTCAGTGACAGTCTGGTACCCACCTGGAGCATGTTGGAAACATGCTTTCTTTTTATTGTGTTTTGATTTCTAGTTCAAGTGCTCACAACCGATAGGAAGAGCAAGCAGTTGTTCACTTAAACAACAGCTAATTCTTTAACATACTGTGGACTCTCAAATAACTATTTGTCCTTTTTCTCTTGAAAGCAAGCCTCTGTGCAAATTTAGTTTTCCAATACTCTGTCATTGTGACAAGAATTCTCAGTGTGCAGCTTTTAGTTGAGTTATTTCCATGGAAATCTCAGTGGTTTTAGCAAGAACTGCTCTTCTTCGCTTGGTGCAATGCTGGAGGAAATGGGCCAAGCAGCCACATGTCTTGTGGGGCAGCCCCTCTACAGCAGCCACTGCCCACAGCCTGCGCACGGACGCGGCCCCGCGCTGCTGGGAGGGGGAACACACCGGCTGGGCTCCAGGATCACCCTGCTCACCTCCGCCTCTGTGACCGGGCCAGCGAGCAGGGTGGCCAGCAGCACCAGCCGCCAGCACCGGCCCCGCTGCCTCCTGCGCTCATGGCGCAGGCACACGAGACTGCAGAGCACTGTGGTTCAGCACCAGCTGCGGGCATGGCATGAAGGGTGCTGTTAATGAGTGTGCGCTGCTAATGAATGTCAGTCTTGTTTTTTATCCTTCTTCTGAACGCCTCCATCACAGCAATTGCTGATTCCTTCATATGCATACCTGTGCATGCATTCGGTGGCAGCACTGCTCCTCTTGCTTGTGCGAAGGCCGTCTGACCCTGCACAGCCCCACGTGGCTGCTCCTTCCTCACCCCCGGCACAGACCCCAGCGCCGTCTGACGGTGCGGCAGCACCCCGTTTCCAATGGGCACGTGAGGGGACACACGCACACAGAGCACGCAGCCATAGACATGGGCACGCAGCCGGCCATGCAGATCAACAGGGAGAGGAACCACGGCACCCACACAGACACAAGCGGCACCAGTGGCCTTGTCTGGTTCCCCCCTCTGGCGGCTCAAGATGCAGGTCCGTTAGAGGAAAACAGGCACGTAGTCACATGTGCGTGCATATGTATTAGGTTAATGATTGGATTAGATGATCTTACAGGTCTTTTCCAATCTAGGAGATTCTGTGATTCTGTATGCAGGTACGTATGCACACCACACAGGTCCTGCGGCTGCCCCATTGTCCGAAGCAGGTCCAGCCTCACTGGCTAGCTCTAGCGAGCTCTCAGATGCTCTGGTCTCGCCGCTATCCGCCTCTCTGACACTGGGCTGCCAAGCCTCCTGCCCTCCTTGCTGGCCAGCACAGCTTTATGTTTGGTAGCGATTGCCCTCGCCGGCGTGTGCCCTCACGGCAGGGACGCACTGTGTCTCTCCAGGTGCTGCACCAGCACACACAGCCCCTCCACCCAGTGGTCCAGCTCCTCTGGGTGGCTCTAAGACCTCTGTACAAAGGTGGGCACACAGCATAGAGAGCCCCTCACCTGTTTTCACAGAAAAACAGTTAGATGTCCCATTTAACATTGCCAAACAAGGTCATATTAGAGTCTGCGTAGTGTGCTTCTGCTTTCACGGGCTCAACAGGCCTGCTGGCTACAG